>NC_057724.1:39218924-39237361 GCF_004010195.1 Chiloscyllium plagiosum | reverse complement strand
GTATGCTTTCCTTTATTGGTCAGAGTATTGAGTACAGGAGTTCGGAGATCATGTTGCAGCTGTACAGGACATTGGTTAGGCCACTGTTGGAATATTGCGTGCAGTTCTGGTCTCCTTCCTATTTGAAAGATGTTGTGAAACTTGAAAGGGTTCAGAAAAGATTTACAAGGATGTTGCCGGGGTTGGATTCTGGTCTCCTTCCTATTTGAAAGATGTTGTGAAACTTGAAAGGGTTCAGAAAAGATTTACAAGGATGTTGCCGGGGTTGGAGGATTTGAGCTATGTGGAGAGGCTGAACAGGCTGGGGCTGTTTTCCCTGAAACGTCGGAGGCTGAGGGGTGACCTTATAGAAGTTTACAAAATTATGAGTGGCATGGATAGGATAAAGTCTTTTCCCTTGGATCGAGGAGTCCAGAACTAGAGGGCATAGGTTTAGGGTGAGAGGGGAAAGATATAAAAGAGAGCTAAGGGGCAATCTTTTCATGCAGAGGGTGGTACGAGTATAGAATGAGCTGGTAGAGGAAGTGGTGGAGGCTGGTACAATTGCAACATTTAAAAGGCATTTGGATGGGTATATGAATAGGAAGGGTTTGGAGGAATATGGGCCAGGTGCTGGCAGGTGGGACTAGATTGGGTTGGGATATCTGGTCGGCATGGATGGGTTGGACCAAAGGGTCTGTTTCCATGATGTACATCTCTATGACTCTATAAATCAAGAATGGTCGAAATCTTTGACAGGTGAATTTTGGAATAACAAAGTCATCTTTTTCAGTTTCTGATGTAAAATTCACTTTCTTGCCATTTTGACAAAAAGGCAACTTTCCTCCAGAGCGAAACCTCCCAGTTTAATTCGCGCACAGTTCTACCTTTTTGTCCAATTGAACCTAATATTATCCATCACTAAAACTAATTACTTGATATTTGCAACATTTACAACCTATATTCATATATCAATGGAGCTTCCACAAATACCAAATCCAACTTTTGCCCCTTCGACTTGATTTCTTCAAAGCTTTCCTCATTGATATTCTATTCTCCATTGTGAATGACAGCTAATACTGTACCTATATTCTCAACCAAAAACAGAAATTGCTGGAAAAGCACAGCAGGTATGGCAGCATCTGTGCAGAGAAATCAGAGGAAATGTTTTGGATAAAGTGGCCCTTCCTCAGAATTAGTACCCTGCATAGCATAGTCATTCAGGATTAAGTGTTCAGAAGTGAAAAAAAAATTGCAGGTGGTACAAATACTCAACAGATTTTGCAGCATCTGTCAAGAAAAAAAGTTACATTTTACCTCTGTGATTTCACCTCAGAACTGATAGAAGGTTATGGTAACCATCGGTTTCTGATGGAATATCATGGTCCTGAATTGTTACTTTTATTTCTACCACAGACGCTGTCACGACCAAGTGGCATTTCCAATAATTTCTATTCATATTTCAGATTTTCAGCATCCAGGATATTTTGCTTCAACAAATATAAAGCATACAACTCAACATTTGTGAAGGAAGTATTAGTCTTCCATGTGCTTCTCGCATTTCTGCTTTTCCTCTCATTTGGTCCTTCCTTCTAATTAAGGTAGTTAATGGCCCAGACTGATCCATATTCAAGAATTCAGTGACCAATCTCGATGGTATGCCAACACTGTCACGGACTTCATTACTAAATGTGTAGAAAACAACATGCCAACAAAGTTAATATGTATATTGCTCAACCGGAAACGATGGATGAACCGGGAAATGCACTGCCTACTGAAGGCCAGGTGCGCAGCATTCAAATCAGGTCTAACCTTTACAGGAAGTCCAGATAGCATCTCCATAAGGCCATTAGAGATGCCAAGAGGCAATACTAGACTAAGTTAGAGACCCAAACTAACCACATGGACACCCACCATCTGTGTGACAAGGTCTACATGACATAACAGGCTACAAAATGAAGCAGAAGAGAATAGTGGACAAAAATATATTCCTCCCTAATGTGCTCAATGAATTTTATGCTCGGTTTGAACAGAACATCAGTGAAACCGTGTCACCTGCTCTGAGAGCCTTGGATTCACCTATTCCCTCAGTCACTACTGCCATCAGATTGGTCTTCTTGAGAGTGAAGCCACAGAAAGCTATAAAGTGAAGTTCCCACTTCCTTCAAGAAGACCACCATCATCCCAGTACTAAAGAAAACACATGCAATATGCCTCAATGACTACCGCACAGTGAGAAAGGACATATCCCCAGGGATGGTGATGGTGGTGCCTGGGACATTATCAGTAAGGTATGACTCCATGAGTATGACTATGTCAGGCTGTTGCTCTCTCAATTTGGCACTAGCCCCAAGATGTTACTAAGGATGACTCAGCAGGGCAAAGGGCTGTGTATTTCATTGTCGTTTCCTATGACTTTATCAAGGCCAGGTGGTCCACCTGGTTTCATTTCTTTGTTGAGAAATCAAAGTGATTGACACAACCGAGTGGCTTGCATTGCCTTTTAGAAGCCATTTGAGAATCAAGCACACTGCAGTGGCTCTGGAATCACATAGGCAAGATCAGCTAAGGGTGACAAATTTCATTCCCTGAAGGACATTAGTGAAGTAGATGAATTTTTCCAATAATCAGCAGTGATTTCCTCATCATTATTAGATTCATAATTTCAGTTACTTTGAGTCATAGACCTGTACAGCATGGAAAGAGACTTGTTGGTCCAACTCATCCATGCTGACCAGATATCCTAAATTAATCTACTCCCATTTGCCAGCAATAGGCCCAAATCCCTCTAAACCCTTGCTATTCATATACCCATCCAGATGCCTTTTAAATGTTGTCACAGTACCAGCTTACACCATTTCCTTGGGCAGCTCATTCCATACATGCACCATCTTTTGTGTGAAAACGTTGCCCCTTAGGTCTCTTTCAAATCTTTCCCCTCTCACCTTAAACACATGCCCTCTAGTTCTGGACTCCCAGACCCCAGGGAAAAGATCTTGTCTATTCATCATATCCATGTACCTCTTAACTTCATAAACCTTCATAAGGTCACCCCTCAACCTCCAACACTCCAGGGAAAATAACTCCTAACCCCAGCCTATTCAGCCTTTCCCGATAGCTCAAACCCTCCAATCCTGGCAACATTCTTGTAACTCTTTTCTGAACCCTTTCAAGTTTAACAACATCCTTTCTAAAACAGGGAGACCAGAATTGAACACTGTACTGGTAGTTCTCCTACAATGCTGTGGTTGTGTTCCAGCAAAATCTCGCTTAATAGAAAATCGCTCAAGAATGGGCTCTATGGGAAAAGTGGGGTTAGGGGCAAACCAGCAAAAAATATCACTCACGATCGCTTAAAAATCACTCAAAATTCTAACGCAAAGTATAGCATAGTGTGAATGAAGATTGAAATTATATTTATTAAACAAAAGTAAATTTAACATGGTACATTTTTAAATATCTAAGAAAGCTGCTCACTCTACAGTACCTCTCACAAAAAGCTGCTCTGTTGGCAGGTGATGTCGGCACATGCGCAGAATGGCATGAAGACCAGCGCTGGCATTACACATGCACAGAAGGGTGCGGAGACTTCAGTGCAGACAATGGCGCACGTGCAGAATGGCATGGACATCGACACATGCACAGAATGAAGCGTGCAAACCAATCCCCACTGGAATCGCACTATTGCGAACAGAGCTAAGCATTCTCAAAAATACCGTTCCCTAATTCTCCAGCAACATTATAGCCAAATCACGCTGCTGACATGCATGTTATCCCAGAACTACCTGTATTCCAAAACTGGCCCAACTAATATCCTGTATAGCCACAACATAACCTCCCAACTCCTATACTCAATGCACTAAACAATAAAGGCAAGCATATCAAACACCTGTATTTCACTGAACTCAAATTCGACCGAACTCAAATTCCACCATGTGCCTAAACATTAGCTGAGTTACTGGATTAATAGTCTAGCAAAAATGCCACTATGCGTTTATCACCCCTCTTCTCACCATTTATCAGCCCAAGGTGTTGTCTAGATATTTTTGCATTTGCTTACAAACTGCTTCAATATCTGAGGAATACAAATGATATAATTCAATGACTGCACAACTCTGAAGCGGTATTAAATGAAACCCAATCTGAGGGAGAAATGCAAGTGCCCAAATCTACTCACTTGGATGATGTTGCCTCCAAATGTCCCTCGCAGTCCTTGCTGTTTGGGATAGTAAAACTCATCATTTGAAAGATTCCAGGGGTCTTTTACTTCCGGCTGTGACATGTTCTGTCAAAAACAGGAAAGGAGATTAAGTCCAATGTTCCAAATGATAACCAAATCTGACAGGAAGGATTAAATGCAATACAGGTACTTCTCCTTAATGCAGGAGTTGTGTTCCAGTGAAACCTCCTTTAATAGAAAATTACTTAGCATAAATAATGGGGCCTGTGGGAAAAGTAGGATTAGGGACAGAACAGCAAAAAATGTCACTCTCAATCGCTCAAAAATCACGCAGAAGTCTAACAACAATGTATAGCACAGCTTGAATGAAGATATAAACCATATTTATCAATGAAACAAAAGTAAATTTAAAACAATGCACATAAAAACTATTGTTAATGCAAGCACAGAAGGTAGTCATGGTGCATAAGATAGACACCCTCATTTCTGGATTAGTGGTGCTGGAAGAGCACAGCAGTTCAGGCAGCATCCAAGGAGCTTCGAAATCGACGTTTCGGGCAAAAGCCCTTCATCAGGAATAAAGGCAGTGAGCCTGGAGTGTGGAGAGATAAGCTGTTAAGCGTGCTTTATCACATATTTTCTCCTTCTGCTCGAAACGCTTTATAATATCTTGCTTCTCAGTGTTACAGCTTTTCTTTTCCATTCACCACCCGCAATTTTAACACCAGGACACTTCTTGTCAACATTCTCGCCCCTCCATTTTTTCCAAAAAAGGGATAATCTAAGAGCAGTGTACCTTTCACAGGAAGCTGCTCAACGCATCTCTCAGAAAGCTGTTTTATTGGTAGCTGACATCAATGCATGCAGAACAGCAAAAAGTCCAGCACTGATGTTGGCACATGCAAAGAACAAAGCATGCAAAACCATCATTGTTGGAATTGCGGTATTGCGAATAGACGCAAGTGTTCTCGAAAATATTGTTCCTTAATTTCCCCACCTATGTCATAAGCAAATCGCACTGCCGAAGCGCATGTTTTCCGAGAACCACCTGTACTAAAATATTTAGCCTAAATTGCCATTTGATGAAAGTGCAAAAGTTATGAGCATGTACTACAAACAAGATCAGTACATGTCTATGAAATTCAGACATGCACAGATGACTGTGTCCATGCAACTCATCGCTACTGGCACACAAATAGGTCACTGTGTATGTATGCTACCACATTAGAGATCCTAGTAAGAAATACCAGGGAACGGAGTATCAAAATAGATAAATCTTGCTAAAACTATACAAAACACAAGTTACATCACACCAGAATACTATGGACAGTTTTGGTCCCCTTATGTAAGGAAAAATATACTGGTGTTTGAGGCAGTCCTGAGAGGCTCATTAGGTTGACCCGAAGTATGAAGGTACTATCTTATTAAAACAGATTGAGAAGCTAGGACCTGTATTCATCGGAGCTTAGAAGAGGCAACCTTACTTAAACATGCAAGATTCTTCAGTGAATTAGCAGGGTACATTTTGCGAAGTTGTTTCCTTTTGTGGGAGAGAACAGAATCAGTCAGCATAATCTCAAGAGCATGGCTAACCCATTTAAGACAGGAGGAACGAGGAATTTCTTCCTTCAGAGGATAATGAACCTATGGAATTCCTTATCTCAAGGCTGTAGAGGTTCAATCATTAAGTATGTTCAAGGCTTGAGATATGTTTCTTTAATCAGTAAGGGTTATGGGGATACGGCAAGAAACTGGAGTTGAGAATTATCAGATAACTATGATCTCAATGAATGGCAGATCAGACGCAATGGGCGAAATGGCCTACATCTGCTCCTAAGTCTTTTTGTCTTATAAAACCAGTGTACAGAGTAAGCCTGGGGAGGATGAAAATCCAGTCTGCCAGGCAACCACTAATTTTATACAGTTACAGAGGCCAACAGCATAAAAAATTCAGCACCTGTCAAAAACAGCCACCAACTATTCTAACCCATTTTCCAGTATTTAGCCCATTGCCTTGCATGCCCTGCCTTCGCAAATGGACATCTAAATACTCCTTAAATGTATTGAGGATTTCGTTACAAACAATGATTTCCAGATTCCCACCACCCTCTACAAACCTGAAATATTTTCCTCATATCCTCAACACCTCCTGCCCTTTAAATTAAATCAATACCTCTGATCATTGATCCCTCCACCAAGGGGAATGAGATCCTGCTCGTCTACACTGTTATGCCCCTCATAATTTTACACATCTCAATCACATCCCCTCCCTTTGTCCCCTCTACTCCAAGGGAAACAACCACAATCTATCCAATTGCTTCATAACCAGAATTCTCCAGCCCAGGCCGCATCTGGCAAATCTCCTTTGTACCTTCTCCACATCCCTCCTATACTTTGGATACTGCGCATAATAATCTAGCTGTAACGTAATCAGGTTTTTACATCGCTTTTATGTACCTTTTGTATTTTACATACTTTTAATATCTTACAATATTTTGTATTTTGAATGAATTCCACTAAGGCCAGCTCAAAGTCTTCACCATCGAAGACAAACCAGATGCAATGGTTTTTAACTAACATCCTCAGTCAGCCCCAGTACCCTGCCAAATGCTGTGGTATCAGGACTTCAGGCCAAGTCTTATTCTCTCTCTCTCTAGGGAGAGAGAGCGAGAGCGGGAGCGAGAGCGCGCGAGAGAGAGCGCGCGAGAGAGAGCGCGCGACAGAGAGCGCGCGACAGAGAGCGCGCGACAGAGAGCGCGAGAGCGCAAGAGAGAGAGCGAGAGAGCGCAAGAGAGAGAGCGCAAGAGAGAGAGCGAGAGCGAGAGCGCGCGAGAGAGAGCGAGAGCGCGCGAGAGAGAGCGAGAGCGCGCGAGAGAGAGCGAGAGCGCGCGCAAGAGAGCGCGCGCAAGAGAGAGCGCGCAAGAGAGAGCGCGCAAGAGAGAGCGCGCAAGAGAGAGCGCGCAAGAGAGAGCGCGCAAGAGAAAGCGCGCAAGAGAGAGCGCACAAGAGAGAGCGCACAAGAGAGAGAGAGTCATAGAAACATATAACAAGGAAACAGACCATTCGGTCCAACTCGTCCATGCCAACCAGATATCGTCACTTAATTTAGGCTCATTTGCCAGCAGATGGCCATTTCCTTCTAAACCCTTCCAAGTCATATACCCATCCAGATGTCTTTTAAATGTTGTAATTGTACCAGCCTCCAACACGTCACCTAGCAGCTAATTCCATCCACGCTACACCCTTTGCATGGTGAAGTTGCTCCTTCGGTCCCTTTTAAATTTTTGCCCTCTCACCCCAAACCTAGGCCCTCTAGTTCTAGACACGCCCAACACAGGGAAAAGATACTTATCCTATCTATGCCATTCCTGATTTTTTTAAACCTCCACAAGGTCACCCCTCAGTCTCTGATGATCCAGGGAAAACAGCCCCAGCCTAATCAGCCGCTCCCTATAGCTCAAATCCTCCAACCCTGGCAACATCCTTATAACTCTTTTCTGAACCCTTTCAACTTTCACAACAGCATTCCGATTGGAGGGAGACCACAATTGCACAGAATATTCCAAAAGTGGCATGACCAATGTTCTGTACACCTGCAACATGAACTCCTAACTCCTATCCTCAATGCACTGACCAATAAAGGCAAGCATACCAAAAACCTCTTCACTATCCTATCTAACTGTAACTCCACTTTCAAGGAACTATGAACCTGTACTCCAAGGTTCCTTTGTTCAGCAATACTCCCCAGAACTTTACCATTAAGTGCATAAGTCCTGCTCTGATTTGCTTTTCCAAAATACAACACCTCACATTTTTCTGAATTGAACTCCATCTGCCACTCCTCGGCCCATGGGCCCATCTGATCAAGATCCTGTTGCGCTCTGAGGTATCTTTCTTCACTGTCCACTACACCTCCAATTTTGTTGTCATCTACAAACTTATTAACTATATGTCCTATTTCACATTCAAATCATTTATGTAAATGACAAAAAGCAGAGGACCCAGCATCAATCCTTGTAGCACTCCACTGGTCACAGGCCTCCAGTCTGAAAGGCAACCCTTCACCACCATTCTCTGTCTTCTACCTTAGACTCAGTTCTCTATCCAAATGGCTAATTCTCCCTGTATTTCATGTGATCTAACCTTGCTAACCAGTCTCCCATGAAGAACCTTGTTCAATGGCTTACTGAAGTCCATACAGATCACATCCACCTCTCTGTCCTCACTAATCCTCTTAGGTTACTTCTTCAAAAAAAACTCAATCTAGTGAGACATGATTTTCCAACCACAAAGCCATGGTGACTATCCCTAATCAGTCCTTGCCTATCCAAATACATGCACATCCTGCCCCTCAGGATTTCCTTCAACAACATTCCCTTCAACAACATTCCCATCACCAATATCAGGCTCACCAGTCTATAGCTCCCTGGCTTTTCCTCACCACCTTTCTTAAATAATGGCACCACGTCAGACAACCTCCAGTCTTCTGTGACTATCGATGATACAAATATCTCAGCAAAGGGTCCAACAATCACTTTCCTCGTTTCCCACCAAATTGTAGGGTATACCTGATCAGGTCTTAGGGATTTATCCACCTTTATGTGTTTGAAGACGTCCAGCGCCACTTCCTCTGTAATATGGACATTTTTCAAGATGTCACCACACATTCTATACTTTCCATGTCCTTCTCCACAACTGCTCATTTGCCAATAAGGCAAAAGCAAGGTATATATTAGCATTGCTATTTGACACTTTTAATGGTCATATTCCTTAATTAAATGACAACTCTATTTATTTCAAATTGTTTCTTTTCTGAAAGTCATATTTATGATCATGGTAAACTTTATCCAAATTAAATTTGTTCAACAGCCCCCAAGTGAGAGAAAAATTGTATGTGGCTGCTCCAGTATCTCTTAACCCCTGTTCAGAAAAGATGGACAACCCTGGGTTAACAACGAAAAATCAGGAATGGATGTAGCAGTAATACATAGCTTTGATTTGATCAGTTGTTTGCTGTACTGCTTAGCTCTGTCATTTGCATATAATCTATTTATCTTTGTAGACTGAAAATTCCAATACACAACATCAAAAAGAAAACTGGATAAGGTGCCACACAAGTACATTGATATAAAATTAGTGCTCATGGGGCTAGAAGTAATATAACTGCATGGATTCATGTTTGGCTACAATAAAGAAATTCGGCAGGGTGTAATATTGAAGAATCATTGCTTAGCCTCAGCTATCTGCAACAGATACTGATGTTGAGGTGACGAGGCTGAGTACAATCCCATCTGAGTTTGCAGAAAATATTTTTAGAAGGGAAAGAAAGCTGTGAGGAAGTCACAACGAGGCTGCAAAATAACTTAGCTTTTCGTTTCCACTCATGGAATGTGGGTATTGTTGGTTGGGCTAGCATTTATTGCCTATCACCAGTTTCCCTTCAGAAGCTGGTAGCTTTGGAAAGTACAGTGGAGATTGAATCTGTCTGATGATATGTAACATCATTCACCTTTACAAGACACGGAGAAAGAGCACATTTCATATCATGAAAAAACATCAGAAATATTTGTATTTACCGAGTGCGTTTTGCATACAAATCACTAACGATAAAGAGGTCTTACTACAATTCCATAGAATCTTAGTGCAATCACATTTGGAGGCTGGTGTACAATTCTGGAGGTTAGACATCCACTTTCTGGATAAAAGTTCATTGCCCATCATTAGTTGTTATCGAGAAGGTGGTGTTGAAGCTGCCTTTCTTGAACCATAGTGGTCTAAATGGTGTAGATAGACCCGCAATGCTGTTAGGGAGGGAGTTCTAGGATTCTGTACCAACAATGAAGAAATACCAATATATTTACCAGTCAAGATGAGAAGTTGCTCGGAAGGGAGCTTGCAGGTGATGGTGTTCCCATGCATCTGCTGCCCGTGTCTTTTTAGATAGCAGTGGTCATGGGTTTGGAAGGTGCTGTCGAAGAAGCTCTGGTGAATTTCTGCAGGGCATCTTGCATATGGTACATCAGATGCTGCTAATGTTATAGTTAACATACAAGACTATACAGGTAGTTCTCAGATAACGTGAGTTCCAGCAGTGCGATTTGCTTATAACGTCGCTGTGAAACTAAGGAACAATATTTTCAAGCACACTTACCTCTATTCGCAATAGTGCAATTCCAGCAGAGAACATTTTGCATGCTTTGTTCAGCATATGCGCCAACATCAGCACGAGTCTTCATGCACACGCACCGATGTCAGTTGCTGATCTGTACAGTATCTTTCTGTGAGAGGTACTGTACAGAGAGCAGCTTTCTGAGAGAAATACATTGAGCAGCTTCCTGTGAAAGATAATCTAGGAGCAGTGTATCTCTTTTTTTGAAAAAAAAAGCATTGTGACAAGAACATTAGCAAGACATTTCCTGGTGATAAAATTCCAGTAGTGAATGGAAAAGAAAAGCAACAACACTGAAAGAGAAGCTAGAAATTAAAAAGCATTTTGAGCGTAAGGAGAGAAAATGTGATATAGCTCGCTTAACAGGAATAGGTAGACTACTTTATGCACCATGATGACCCTCTGTCCTTGCATTAACAATATATTTTAAATGTACTGTTTTAAATTTACTTTTGTTTCATTGGTAAATATATTTATACCTTCATTCAGGCTGTGTTATATATTGTGTTCGATTTTTGAGCAATCGTGAGTGAAATGTTTTGCTGGTCGGCATCTAACCCCACATTTCCCACAGGCCCCATTATTTATATTAAGTGATTTTCTATTAAGCGAGGTTTCACTGGAACACAGCCAAGGTGTTATAGGACAACTACTTGTACATGAAACAGTGGTGGATGCTTGTGTATGTGGTGCCTAAAAAGCAGGTTACTTAGTCCTGCATGGTGTCAAGCTTGAGTGTTGCAGTAGTTGCACCCATGTAAGCAAGTGGGAAGTATTCCATCATACTCCTGACTTGTGATTTGTAGATGGCAAATAGGCACTGCAGAGTCAAGTGAGTTACTCAGTTTAGGATTTCTAGACTCTGATCAGCTCTTGTAGCCATAATATTTATACGGCAAGTTAAGTTTCTGATCAGTGGTAACCCCCATGATATTGACAGCGTGAGATACAGCAATGGTAATATTGTTGAAAGTCAAGGGGTGATGGTTGTTGGAGAGGTTTATTGTCTGGTAATTTTGTGACAGGAATGTTACTTGTCACTGGTCAGCATAAGCCTTGAAATCGTCCAGGTTTTGCTGCATTTGGACACGGACTTGCTTCAGTATCTGAGGCATCATGAATGGTGCTGAAAACTGTGTAATCACCACTGCTGATCTTATGATGGAAGAAAGTCATTGATGAAGCAGCTGAAGATACTTGGGCCAGGACAGAACTCCTGAAGAGATTGCTTGATGCTGAAATGACTGACCTTCAGGTTTTTTCATGATTCCCACTGACTCAAATTTTGCTACAGATCTTCATGCCACTCTCTGTCAAATGAGACCACAATGTCAAGGACTTTTATAAAAGCTTATAAAATCATGAGTGGTAAAGCATAGGGTTAAAGTCCCAGAATTTTTGTCCATCTCTATCACAGAGAGCTATATCTGTCAATCACTGAATGCATTGAGAAGTCATTACATTTTTGAATAATAAAGGAATTGCAGAAGATGTACAGTATGTGGAATTGTGTAATAGATATAAGCCAACAAGAATCTTCATGAATGTGAGAAAGCTCAAATGGACAGAATGCCTATTCTGCTCCCATTTGTTATACTCTTATGGGAGATGGAAGGTTGGAGAGAAGAAAAGCAAAATAAATACATTTGATATAGTATAAGAATATATGATTCCAACACCGGATGAACTGCCAGCTAGCAGATAAAAAAGGCATCAGAGTAAAGTTAGAGGTTAAAATGATGTTGGCTCACTGCACAATCCTGAACAAATAACTAGGTATCACCATTACAGAATGCCACTGCATCACCTGATAAATGGAAATTCATGGGCATTTTAGATTTTGTTTGATATGATCGTGCAAACATGTGTTACACAAGAACAGACTTTGAAAAGCAGTAGCAACAATATCTCTACCTTAAAATTTTGTAAGAAGATTTGTAACTCGGATGCTCATTCTGTTTGCCGAGCTGGGAATTTGTGTTGCAGACGTTTCGTCCCCTGTCTAGTGACATCCTCAGTGCTTGGGAGCCTCTTGTGAAGTGCTTCTGTGTTGTTTCCTCCGGTATTTATAGTGGTTTGTCTCTGCCACTTCTGGTTGTCAGTTCCAGCTGTCCGCTGCAGTGGCCGGTATATTGGGTCCAGGTCGTTTGTTGATGCGTTTGTTGATATATTGACCCAATATACCGTCCACTGCAGCGGACAGCTGGAACTGACAACCAGAAGCGGCAGAGTCAAACCACTATAAATGCCAGAGGGAACAACACAGAAGCGCTTCACAAGAGGCTCCCAAGCACTGTGGATGTCACCTCGACAGGGGACGAAACGTCTGCAACACAAATTCCCAGCTTGGCAAACAGAACCACAACATATCTCTACCCTACTGACCTGCTGTGGCTCATCCTTAATGACACCAGTCTTTCCTAAAAGGATGCGACTCTTGCGAGCTGATGATTCTTTTTTATTCTCTTTGGAAGGAGAGTTAGATGTCATCTCTTCTTTCTCATCAGGAATTTCTGGAATTAAACATAGCAGGTATGCATGTTTACAGAGACTGTATTTCAATTAATTTTTTGAGTAAACAATGCAAAATAATATGACTTAACGAAATGGAATGCATTACGTTGTTCACTGCCAATCCCAGGTTTTGAATAAGGGAGAAAATCATGCCTACCATCATTGCAAATGCATTTTTAGTTCAAAGTTTGCGAGAAGATTTGTAGCTCAGGTGCTCGTTGTTGTGGTTCTGTTCGCCGAGCTGGATCCTCAGTGCTTGGGAGCCTCCTGTGAAGCGCTTCTGTGATCTTTCCTCCGGCATTTGTAGTCGATCTGGACCCAATATACCGACCACTGCAACAGACAGCTGGAACTGACAACCGGAAGCGGCAGATTAAAACCACTACAAATGCCGGAGGAAACAACTCAAAAGCGCTTCACAGGAGGCTCCCAAGCACTGAGGATGTCACCTAGACAGGGGATGAAACGTCTGCAACACAAATTCCCAGCTCGGTGGACAGAACCACAGCATTTTTTGTTTTTTAATCAACCATAACGTTGACCTGTTAAATAAACCTGTGCTTTTGTATACTATTCCTGCAATTCAAAAACAATGATCTTGCATTTATATTTGCGTCAAGGTGTCACAAAACTCCTTACAACCAATGAAATATGTTTGAAGTGCAAGTCATTGCTCTAATATAGGTAAATAAAGAAATCGATTTGCACGTTGCAAAGTTCCACAAACAGCTCAGAGATAAATTACGAATTAAAGCACTGAAATATTTTTCATTAAGAGACTAATACGAACAAGATACTGGAAGTACTCAGTTACTATTCTTTCAATAGTGCAATGGGACTTTTTGTCAACATCCACCTGAGATTCAACTCAAACATATTAATCTGCTGTTAGCAATCATTGATGTGTAAAAGCTGAAAATGTGTTGCTGGAAAAGTGCGAACTTGAAACTTTATTGCTGGAACAGCACAGCAGGTCAGACAGCATCCAGGGAACAGGAGATTCGACGTTTCGGGCACAGGCCCTTCTTCAGGAATGAGTGGCCCGACGTTTCGGGCATGAGCCCTTCTTCAATATACTCAATAACAGCTTCAGTAATTGTGGAAGGCATGCTAAAGAATGACTGACTAACTACCATTGCTCATGACTTGATTTGGTAATACTCAAGAGCTCACTGAGCAACCCCTGAGACTACAATCTCTCAGAGCTTGGAATTATATAACTAACAATTTGTCTGTCACTCTGGATGAGAGCACTTTAGCATTTGGGCTCTGTGCTCTTTGTCAATTAAAATTTTCATTGAAATTGCATTTTTTAAGACAAATGATTGGAAAGTGTTTTTTATTTAAACAATAAATTTCTTGTCCTTGGTGTTAGAGGCTGCAAGTTTGGAATAGCTGTCAGAGAAATCTTGGTGAATTAGTACGATGCATCTTGTAGATGGTACACACCATTGCCATTGTAAATCAGTAATGAAAGGAGTTTACGTGGATGGTGGTGGATCGTGTGCAATCAAGCAGGCTGCTTTGTCCTCGATGGTGTCAAGCTTCTTGAGTGTAATTGGAGCTAGACCCAACCAGCCAAGTAGAGGGCACTTCATCACACTCCTGAGTTGTGTCCTATCTATGGCGGACAAGCTTTGTGAAATCAGGAGATGGGTTATTCACCACAGAAGTTCTGAACTCTAATATTCCCTTATTGCCACAGTATTTATATGGCTGGTCTAATACAGTTTCTGGTCAATGGTGATCCCCAAGATTTTTAGAAAGGGGAATTCAGTGATGGTAAAGCCAATGAATATTCAGTGAAGGTAATTCCATTGAAAGTCAAGAGGTATTGGTTAGATTCTTACATGACTTGGATGGCCATTGCTTGGCATTTATGCAACATGAATGTTATTTGCCACATGTCAGTACAAACATGGATTGTCCAGGTCTTGCTATGTATGAACACAAGAGTTCTGGAAGTTGCTACCGTGCACAGACCTCAGAGGCTGAGATAGCTAGAAAGAAAAAGTACAGGAAACGCTGGCATGGAATAATAAACTGTGCTGAGTATTGCACAACCATTAACAAACTTTCCACGTGGAACAATAGTGGTTTTAAAATATAATAAAAAAATCACACCATGCAACATCTCAACTGTCACTTAAAAACCGAGCTAAATTTCTCATATTCCAAAAGATTATTTTGTAACTTAACTATATATAGCTCAGTTCTGAACTGCCATATTTTTTTCAAACATATCAAACCAACCATGAACTACTGTCTCTAATAGAAACGGGAAACTATCACCCACCACATGGCTTCCCAACATTTTAGAGCTGCACTAAGTTTAAACTTCAGGTTCTATCTGCACTAACTGAAGTCATCATAAATCTGTAGAGCTTTCAGTGTTGTTTCAGCCTTTTTGTTCAGTGATAAGACATACCAAGAATTATGTTTTCATCATTCGGGTCAAGTGTCAACACAGGTGGTTCCAAAATTTTATCCATGGCTTGATCATCCCAGATGATGTTATCTTCCCATCTTCCATACACCAATTCCTCATTATCAATAGGGAAGATGGAATACCAAGTTTTATCATCTTCTTGGGAAGCTAGTGAAGGAAAGCAACAGTACAAGAAAGAAATTTTACCAAACTGACTTTGAGGTCTCATTTCTTACTAACAATAGGTCATAACAACGTTTCTTAATGCTAGTAAAATGCACCAAAAGACATCAGAGAAAGTTTATCAAACAATATTTGACAAAAATTACAAGGTGATTAGGACAGTTTGTCAAATAGTAAGGTTTTAAGGAGCAGCTTAAATGAGGACAGGGAGTTGAACTGTTCATACATTTGTTAGTTTGTGGAATATTAAATTTAAGAGACCTTCCTAGATAGCATTGAATTACTTTATTCTCGAATCAACAAAGGTTTGGATGAAGAGCATAGCCGAAGGCTTGAGTAAAAGGTACAGAAGGTAATCATGATGAGTTGGAGCCAGAGAACAGAATTTGTGAAGGAGACTAAAGACAATGGCTTTAATCTTCAATAGGAGCATATATCTGCTTATTTGATACTGGAGGTCTACCCGCAGTACAGGCTAAGGATTAATTGGTGCAAAATGGCAATTTATTAAACACCAATAATGCACTTAGCAATCACATTAACAGTGTTAAAGATTTTTTAACAGAATATTCACACAGCACACATCTTTAATACATAAACATTTTTTCTAATTTCAATAAAGGAATCTACTTTTGTTTCATTTTACCTACAGATTCGTTTTGCTGTACAATTTTGCCCAGGGATTTTGTTTTTCTTCACTTTGGTGATGGAAGCATTGCTGACAAGATCAACATTTATTACCCAATCCTACCTACCACAAGAGGCTTGTGAAGAACCAATTTTAAGACCATTACAATCTTTGTGATTGAAGTACTCACATTGCTGCTTGGTAGGGTTTACAGAATGTTGATCCAGCAACAATCAAGGAACTATCATGTACATCCACACAACTGTCCTGGATTTTGTCACATTTCAGCGTTATTGCAACTAGGTCTCATTGAACAAAGTTAAAACATTCCACTCTTGTACTTAATGGGTGTGGAGAAGTTTTGGGAGTCAGAAAGAGGGTGCTTATCACAAAATATCCAGCCAGTGATCTGCTTTATCAGAAATAGCATTTATGTGCCTGGTTCAATTGAACCTAATGATGGTGATGGTATTTAACAATGGTATTGCCACGTGGGAGATGATTGTGATTTCTGGTCAGCGATCATTGCCAGGCACTTGTGTCAGATGAATATTACGTGTCACTTGCCAGATCACTTTTCAAAAAAGTTATTCCATTCCCTAATTTCCTTTGTAATTACAAATGGAGTTTCGCACTGACTAAATATCAACAAAAGTCCACTTCTGACCTTATGATGGACTTGATAAAGTTATTTAAGTTATTTAAGATAGTTGAACTAAGCAAAACTATAGTGTGAAATTTCATTATAAGTAGATTACATTTTAACAGCTAAAAATGTGAAAATCTTCCTTGCACACCTATGCCCAGTCTTTAATTCCTTCATCAACACAAATAAAACATGTGCTATTGATGTGGTGTCATACCATGCTGCTCTGGCACATGTTTATCCTTCCCTTTTGCTGGGATTGGAGGACCAGGCATTGTTGTTTTCTGAACAGGTGTGGGAGGCAAAGGATTCGACAACCAAGAGATGCCACGGTTTAGCCCTTTACAGAAAAGAAATGAACATGCATAAAATTATTTTGGAAAGAAAACTGTTATCAGAGATGGAGATAGCAACAAGAAGAAGATTAACAATTAATCTAGAATAGTTGTTAAAAGTCTGCATATAAAATGGACTGAAGCCCAAAAGTAAATATTCACAAGCTTTTGCTGTGTGTTAGTAACTGACGAGTGAATATTTACCTTTGGGCTTCTGTCTATTTTATATGAAGACTATGACAGCTATGAAAGGCGAACAGAAGCATTTGTTTTTGGTCAATCCAACCTATTAAACTGTCTGCCTCCTCATAAAAAGTTCTTGTCCACAAGAAAAATAATAGAGCAAACATTTATACCTTGTTGTGCATTGTAAGCTGTAGCATTTCGAGTCATACTGGATGGCAACCACCCTGCTAAGCTAGCTCGCTGGGATTTTGTAGTCTTATGTTTGACATCTTCTCCATTCCAAATAATGTCCTCCTCCCAGGGCAGCTGAGTGACCATGAGGAAATGCTCATCTAGAAGAGCCTCCATTTCACTACGCAATTCCTTTTCATCGGTTGATTTCTCAATTTCTTCAGCAGGTTCCTAAATTATGCACACAGATAGTGACAATTAACAATATCTCAAATAAAGATATTAAACTTGTGCTTTCCTCGAAGCATACTGCTATAACAAAACTTGGCAATAAAGAACAACCAAGTTCTACACATATAAGGTTATTAACATGTTCAATTAATTACTTTCACACAGCTAAGTGCTACTAACAAAGAGGAGACAGAAGGCCAGTCAACCTGCTTTTGTGTTAGCTGAGCAAAGAACGTTTGCCAGGCAACCTGAATAGCCCTGATCTTCACTGATTGTAAGCATGTTTCTTTAATGTTCAAAACATAGCACCTCCAGTGCTGCACCAGTACCTCATTATTTTATGTTTCAATATAGCTAGAATTTATAATTAAAATGCTACCACTGAATAAAGTTGACATTACCCAAAAGAACTATTTTAAAAAATATCTTCTATAATTCATACAAATTCAAAGTTTGTGAGAAGATTTGTAGCTCGGGTGCTTGTTGTGGTTCTGTTCGCCGAGCTGGGAACTTGTGTTGCAGACATTTCGTCCCCTGTCTAGGTGACATCCTCAGTGCTTGGGAGCCTCCTGTGAAGCGCTTCTGTGATCTTTCCTCCGCCACTTGTAGTGGTTTGAATCTGCCACTTCCGGTTGTTAGTTCCAGCTGTCCGTTGCAGTGGTCGGTATATTGGGTCCAGGTCGATGTGCTTATTGATTGAATCTGTGGATGAGTGCCATGCCTCGAGGAATTCCCTGGCTGTTCTCTGTTTGGCTTGTCCTATAATAGTAGCGTTGTCCCAGTCGAA
>NC_057724.1:39205997-39218866 GCF_004010195.1 Chiloscyllium plagiosum | reverse complement strand
CCAATATACCGACCACTGCAACGGACAGCTGGAACTGACAACCGGAAGCGGCAGATTCAAACCACTACAAATGGCGGAGGAAAGATCACAGAAGCGCTTCACAGGAGGCTCCCAAGCACTGAGGATGTCACCGAGGCAGGGGACGAAATGTCTGCAACACAAATTCCCAGCTCGACGAACAGAACCACAACATTCATACAAATATACAAATTAGCAGAACAAGTACTCAGCTATTTGAGTCTGCTCCACCAGACATTTAAAATGTATTTGGATGGGCATTTGAATAGGAAGAGTTTAGCAAGAGTAGTCTTTAGCAAGTAGTCTGGTCAGTGTGAACAAATTGGACCAAAAGGTTTGTTTCCGTGCTTATGACTCTATGATTCTAATATTGTTCATTGCAATGGGAGGTTACAAACTCTTCAGAGTATGATATTGTTATTGCATAGTATACATTTTAAACATTGAATATTACTGAAAAGAGGGGTACATTGTGACAACATTTAATCTTTCATTCAAGAGGACAAATCCAATGGTGCCAAATTTCAAATAATTACAAAACTGATACGACAGGAGAAAAGGTGGCAGACTGATCGCTAAGTTGACTATAAGTCATCAAGGCACTGCCATGATAAAAACAATGGGGAAATTTAAGCTCTTAGGTAATAGAAAAGATAGTGTCATTTAAGATGTATGATTCATAATATAGATACTGCCATTTATTTTGGAGTTGAGAGTTAAAACAAGTGGCAGGGATTTTGGTCTGAATGTATGAGAGGTTTACTTAACTTGCCTGTGTTTCTGGAGCCATCATTTATTTTTAGAAGTTTGGGAGGGTGTGTTCCTGGGATGACAATGGAACCACTGGAAGACTTTTACAAGCAGAGCAAACATTGAAAAGTATTAGTTCACTTTCAGTTTATAAATGCTCAGGATTTTTTTTTATTTCAAGGAAAGAAACCTAGAGCCTAGAAAGCTTTCATTTTCAGTTTGCAGAAGTCAGACAAATGGAAGTTTCTCCTGAAGAATGGAGATAATTTAGAACAGTTAGGTAACAGGTTACCTCAGTGTACAGCTTTTAGTGTGACAAACAAGTGATAATAAACTCAACCTGAATGTAAATTTACCAACGAAATGAAGAAATCAAATGAGCTCCCTTTCCTCAATTTAGATATGAAGTTGGATAAAAGGTGCTTAATTACTATTTACCCAAAGTCAACATTTACCGGTCAATGTGTACATTGGGATTTCTAAAGTTCCATATGTGAGATCGATCTTTTGGCAACATGGTGAATTGGGCCTTATTCACCTGGCCACCCTGTCAGCTTTATGCTAAAACAGGGCATATCAAATCTATTTTGTGTAATACTGGATACCGTGATCAAATTATCTCGTTAAAGTTTACAAAAACTCATGAAAGGGCATATGTACATCCGCCGTTAGAAACCATTCTGCTTTGGAAACAATTTATTAAATAATTTGTATGGTGCAAGGTAACAGCATAAAAATGGAATTCTGCCCAAGATCATATCAGGTATGATCGAAATGAATGGCAAATTAAGCTCACGGGCCTTACAACTGTTTCTGGCTCAAATTGCTTATGTTCTTACATAGAATCTTTCCTGAAATAAGAAGTCACCATGGAACTGACTGGGGATACAAAAAAGGCTGTTAGCACATTTCCCAAGAAAACTGACAGATGGGAACACCATTATTTGAATTATCACTGAACTATCAGTCTCACAGAGAATTCTTCAAAATAGCTTTAACAATAAAATACTTCAGCAAGATGCCTCAAGAAGATGTCAATGAGTGGCCATGGAGCACCCTGGGGAGTAAGGGTGAAGAACTAATAGTCATGGTCTACATTGGTACCAAAAACACAGAAAAAAAGAATGAAGTCTAACAGTCAGAATCTGGGGATCTCAGTAGAAATTTAGCAAGCAAGACCTTAAAGCTCATAAGTTTAAGATTACTCCCAGTGTCACGCTCAAATCAGTATAGAAATGGATGAATAAGATAGATTCATGTATGGCTGGAAAAATGGTGCAGGAGGAAGGGCATTAGATTCAGGGGTACTAGGACTAGTTCTAAGGAGACAGAGCCTATACAACTAGACAATTTGGACTTCAAAACAACCAGGACTGAGCTCCTTGCAGGCAGTTTTGCTCATGCTATTGGTAAAACTTTAAGCTTCCTCAACAAAAGGATAAGAACCATGTGATAACAACAGAAATGAACACCAAAGTGCATAGTACACTAAGAGAAACAGATAACACTGGAATATCAAAACATTAACAGCTAGAGTCAGAGAAAAGAAAGGAACAAAGTCTAAATCCAGGTATGAATGTGAATGCATAATGTGGGAAGTAAGACTAGGAAAGTTGCAAATCTAGAAATATGATGTTGTGATTATAACAGAGGTCTAGCTCAAGAATTTCACGAAAGATAAAAGAAAAAAAGGAGAGGGTTGACAGTATTGATTAAGGACACCAACACCGTGCAAATGAAGAGGATATTCTCCAGCATTTTTTTTTACAAAGTATTCACTTGTGGGATTTGGGAATCACTGGGTGATCAGCATAAATTGCCTGTTCCTATTTCCTTTGAGAAGGTAGTATGAGCTGCCTTATTGAACCACTGCAGTCCCTGTGCTGTAGGTAGACCCACAGTACTCCGAAGGAGGAAATTCCAGGATTCTAACCCAGCAACAGCAATATAATTCCAAGTCAAGATGGTGACTAGCTAGGAGGAGAACTTGGAGGTGGTGGTTATAGAGTCATAGAGATGTACAGCATGGAAACAGACCCTTCGGTCAATGCCAACCAACTATCCTAAGTTAATCTAGTCTCATTTGCTCATACTTGGCCCATATCTATCTGAACCCTTCCTATTCATATACCCATTAGATGCCTTTTAAATGTTGCAATTGTACCAGTTTCCACCACTTCCTCTGGCAGCTCATTCTGCGTACGCACCACCCTCTGTATGAAAAGGTTGTCCCTAAGGTCCATTTTAAATCTTTCCCCTCTCACCCAAAATCTATGCCCTCTAGTTCTGGACTCCCCCATGTCAGGGAAACAATCTTGTCTATTTATTCTATCCATGCCCCTCATGGTTTTATAAACCTCTGTTCCTATGTATATGGTTTTAGATGGTTGTGTCCATGGGTTTGGAAGGCGCTGTCTGAGGATTCTTCATGCATTTCTGAAGTGCATCTTCTAGACAGTAAACACTGCTGCTACTAAGCATCGGTGGAGGGAGTGGATGCTTATAGATGTGGTGCCAAACAAGGCTGTTTTGTTGTGGGTGGTGTCAAGGTCTTCAGTATGTTGGAGCTGCACTCAACTAGGCAAGTTGTGAGTATTACATTACACTCCTAATTTGTACATTGTAGATGTTGGACAGACTTTGAGGAATCAGGAGGCAAGTTACTCACTGTGGTATTCCTAGCTTCTGTCCTGTTCTTGCAGCCAATGTATTTTTGTGACCTGTCTAGTTGAGCATTTGGTCAATGGTAACCCCAAGGATGCTGGCAGTAGGGGTTTCAATAATAGTAAATGTCAAGGGACAGTGGTTAATTGTCACTTAATGGAGATAGTCATTCACACAATGGTGGCTGGTTTAGATGGCCTTCAACAAAACATGTCTTTTTTCAGCAATACTCAATTTCCATACTCCCAAACAAACATTTTCAGACAAATTTCAGGACTAAATTGTCAGTCATTGACAATATAATGGAAAATCTAGCCCACTGTTTGAAATAATTACACAGAAAACCCACATCTACTTGAAAGGAAAGGGAAAACAAGGGCAATCAATACATTTTAACGAGTCCACAGAAATTTTCCAAATAATTTAACTTTACTCACCTGGACCTCCACCATGCAAGTAACTTCTTCCTCTAGCATCTGCTCTTCCTCCCTTGTTGCTTTCAATTTGAAACCATAATCAAATCCCTCGCCATCCTCTGGCACTCCCAGCATATCATACCAAAGTTGTGCAGGTCCATAGCGCCATTCTGCAACTTTTGGTCTCATGTCCGTTATATTATCAGCATCACCCGTGGATTGAGAGAACTTGGACTCCACAGGAGCCATCATTGTAATCTGATGGTAGTAAGGACAGTTAATGGCAAAATATTTTGCATATAAATAACACATTTTTACTTAAGTATTCATTCATTCAGATGTGTACTGCCCTCAGGCAGGTCCTTGGCTTATTGTCAGGTCATACGCCACCTTGATCCAGTTTCCTGCATACTTCATCAGTAGTTGTTTGACTTGGACATCTGCCCTCAGGACTTAGGTGAGGAGGCAGGTATCTATGTCCATTTCAGCTGGTAACACTCAAATTAGGTGAGAAAATTCAAATAATCAGTACAAGATTCTGAAGCGTGCAACTCATTGTGTTCCATCTCTATTCTTTTAAATCCTCAAGTCTACAGTTGCACCAGGTTTCTCACTGAAGTATCCTTATCTTTTCCAATAAGACCGTAAGATATAGGAGGAGAATCAAACTCCTCAAGTCAGCTCTGCCATTCGATCATGGTTAACATGATTTTCATCCCCATTCTCCTTCTTTCTCCCCATAACCTTTGATCTCCTTACGAATCAAGAACCTATCTATACCTGTCTTAAAAATACTCAGTGGTTTGGCCTCCACAGCCCTCTGCAGCATTCAATTCCACAGAGTCACCACCCTCTAACTGAAGAAATTCCTTTTCATTTCAGTTCCTTCATTCTGATGCTGTGTCCTCCGGTACTAGTCTCTCCAAAAGTGGAAATGACACCTATCACCACCTCTATTCCGTTCAGGCCTCTCAGTATTCTTTAAGTTTCAATTAGATTTTCTATCTCCCCTCCACCTCCCCCCTACACCCCTATCCTTCTAAACACCAAGTACAGAATCCTCAACAGCTCCTCATGTGATAAAAGCCCTTCATCCCCAGGATTATTCTTGTAAACCTCTTCTAGACCCCTTCCAACACTAGCACCTCTTTCCTTTGATATAGAACCCAAACCTGCTCACAATATTCCAAATGCAGTCTGAAGAGAGTCTTGTACAGGACTCAACAGTATATTTCTATTCTCATATTCTAGTCCTCAAACGAATGCCAACGTTGCATTTGCTTTCCTGATAGCCAACTGAACCTCTCTGCTAACCATAAGAGAATCCTGAACTGGGACTCCCAAGAGCCTTTGCACCTCAGATTTCCAAAGGCTTTCCCCATTTAGAAAATAGTCCACACTTCTATTCTTCCTATTAAAATATATAACTTCAAATTTAGGGCGGCATGGTGACTCAGTGGTTAGCACTGCTGCCTCACAGTCCCAATGACCTGGGTTCAATTCTCACCTCAGGCAAATGTCTGTGTGGAATTTGCACATTCTCCCCGTGGCCGCGTGGGTTTCCTCCGGGTGCTCCCGTTTCCTCCCACAGTCCAAAGATGTGCAGGTCAGGTGAATAGACCATGCTAAATTGCCCATAGTGTTAGGTGCATGAGTCAGGGGTAAATTTAGGTTAGGGGAATGAGTGTGGGTGGGTTACTCTTCAGCGAGCCGGAGTGGACTTGTTGGGCCAAATGGCCTGTTTCCACACTGTAGGAATTCTAATTAAAAATTCTAATCAAACTTTCCAAATTGTATTACATCTGCTACTTCTTTGTCTACCTTCTTAGCATGTCCAAATCCTTCTGCAGCCTTCCCACTTCCTCAACATTATCTCCCCCTACACCTATCTTTGTGTCATCTGTAAACTTAGCAACAATGCCCTCAGTTCCATCACCCAAATTGTTCCTGCATAACAGGAATAGTTGTGGTCCCAACACTGACGTTGCAGAATTCCACTAGCCACCAGCTGCCATCCTAAAATAGACCCCTTTAAATCTACTCTCTACCTCTGTCAGTCAGCCAATCCATTATACATACAAATACATTGCCCCGAATACTATCAGCTCTTATTTTAGTTGGCAGTCTCCTGCGCAGCACCTTGTTAAAGGCCCTCTGGATCACATCCACTGACTCACTACTGTCTAACTTGCTTGCTACCTCCTCAAAGAATGCTGACAAATTTCTAAGGCATGACCTCCCCTTTATAAAGCTGTGCTGACTCCACCCTATTTTACCATGCACTTCCAACTACTCCACAATCTCACCCTTAATAATAAACTCTAACATTTCCTTCCTCAGTCTTGTGAATTTAATCTCTATTGCTCCTTTCAGCCTGGCTCATAAGTTTGGATTTTCCGAACTCAGTACTTTTAATGGTCTTAAGGCTAAACCACTCATCATTTGGAGGTCACAGAAAATTCTAGTAGATCTATCTTGCACCAAGCCCGACTGAAAAGTCGCCCTGATCAAAGATCACCCCATCTAAAAATCATCCCATTCTCGCTATTATAATCTGATCTGGCTCCCTGGTGCCTCTTTTGTAATGCACTTTATACTTACATCATCTGGAGTATGTATTTAAGTATTTCAAGCTAGTTAGAAACTGCTAGAACAATGCAATGCCATTAGTGGAACTGAAAACAAAAACTTGTACTGTGCTTTATGATTCATAACATGGTGTCTTTTCCTTTATGCAGCAAAGACATTGCACAAACATACAAGGACCCATAAATTTGTGTTCCTTAGATTCTTGAGTCACTGGATAATACAATTCCATATTTTTTCGTTTCTGTTTTAAATGGATTCTGGGACATTCAAGTGATCTCTGTCTCTCTCACAGAACAGTGAGAAAAAAAGAAAAAGAAAAAAGTCACTGTCTGCGCAGGTATTACAGGTTAAGTATTTTGTTTCCATTTTAATCAGCATGTCAGTTTAAGTATACTAGGCTTGACAGTATGAAGAAGTGAATTCAGACCCTAAAGCGGAGAAAATAGTCTGAGCTGATACATCAATACAGTGCTGAGACAGTTCTGCGTTAATCAATGGTACGTGCCCATTCAGATGCTTGCAAGTGCTACCATGATATTGGTCAAAGAGGAGGTGAGCTCTCTTTCGTAACCTGGCTAACGTTGGCATCTCAACCAAAAATACTGAAGCGCGTCTTATTGTACATTATCTTCCTGTTTTTCTGGTATGCCAGTTACATTTTCCTAATTTACAACACATGTTCAAAAAAGTATAAATTTATAAATTTTACTTTTTCCATTTGTTGTTTAGATTCCAATTATGGGAATTATCAGGTCTACAATGCTGTGATAGCCACTTAAATCTGAGGCATATCATAGGGAGAGATAGGCTGCATAATATGGATCCCTCTGCTTTCACCATAGTGTTGTGTGGGATGCTCTGCAAATAAACATCAGTTTAGTTCAGATTTGTACTCGGGAAGTTGATTATATAATATTACAAACAGTCCCTGGGTTGCAAACAGGTTATATTCTTCAGTCCATTCATAAGTCAATTTGTATGCAAGTTGGAGCACAACGCAGGTCAACATGAAATAGCAGTTCGTAAGTACAGGAAACATTTATATGTCAGATCTTTAAAATTACAAACAAATTCATAAGGGCAAGTGTTCGCAAATCAGGGACACTTGTATATGGTGTAGCTGAACAACATGATAATATTTTTGAAACCTCTGTCCTTCACTCATTTCTCTCCTCCTATACTTGACCCAAGACATACCTCATCATCAGAGAGACATTGTTCAGGTGGTGGCGGCGCAGTATAATGATAGTCCCAGCCAGATTTTTGTTCTTTTGTTTCATCTCCCTCCCCTTCTTGTACAGAAGCCTCAGGTTGAGGTTCCCGATGTTTCTTTTTTCTTTTCCTTCTTGCACTTCGCCAAACCGATGGAATGTTCTTTCCAGGTCCAAAGAGTCGCAAAAAACGTAACACCTAAAAGATAAGGGAATTAAATTAATTAATTATCTGTTGCATCCTTACCAAACCATTACAACCAGATCTCCAAAGAATTGGAGATCAGATAATACCCTCCAAATATATGGCAACATGTCAAAGAAACTGCAAATATTAAAGCAACACAATCTATACCATACCATAATGAATGGTATGCACCAATAACAAACTAAGGGTTTCCAGGAAATTATTAGCTAAAATATTTGACCTACATCATCAACAATAGGCCTTACTTGTGACTTAAGGTGAAAAAAGTAGAAAACAAAGAGCAGCTGAAAGGCCCTGGTCACAGTGATCTGTAAGCCATGGCTTAAAGCACAGCATTTTGTTTATTAATAACAGCAGACTTAAAATACAAATCAGATTTTTAAAGTGCCATTTTTCTACTGAATAGATTATAGCTGTTGCGTCAATGGATTAAAACTCTAAAATATCGAAAGACGTTTTCTTGACTTTTAATTCCATAATGTATTGTTTTTAAAAAGAACTGCTACAGACACCTGCGAATATAAATTCAATGCCTGCCAAAGTCCTATGTGAAACCAAACTTCAATCAGCCGTCAAGAACAAGAATCTCAAAAAGCTGTTCAACTGCCAACATCAACACTAATGGTGCAACCTAATAGTGCCCAAATCATCTTACCTGCTTTTCATAAATAATTTAGCAATTGATCAGCTAATATTTTAATTTAGTTTTGTTTTCTTTTGGGACTCATCTCTTATTTCTAATGTGCTTTTTCTGTGTTACTAATTCTTCTCATACTAAATAATTGAATATCTTCTGTTTTGTTAATTCAAAACAACCTGATTGAATTGGCTCCTTTTAAAACATTAATTAACTTGGGTCTGGGAGAACAGTATCCACAAGAAGGAATCCTTTTCAAACTAACATTGCTGTAACCGACTGAGGGGAATGGATGAGTACATAAGGAAAGCCTGTTCATCGCTCCTCACCCAGTAGTTGAGCATTTTGGGTATCCTGCCTGGGAACCTCACCCAGAACATGATGGTGACATAGCAAAAGCAGATCTCTCATGGCATTAAGCAATATGTTGTTTGATAAGTAACAAAAAATAGTCAGGAACATTGATGGAGATTAAATGAAACCCCATTTTAGTCATATTGTTAGGTTCAAATTGCGGTTATGTTCATTATTTTTAGAAATTGTATATCTGCGACTGTAACAGCCATGTCTCTCTGTAATCTTTATTTTTCGACTGTGGATCAAAATTAGAACAATACTAAATTGAATCAATGGGAGTTGTAAGAAAACAGCTGCAGTTTAAAAAAATCGTGTTTATTGGAGCTATCCACAGCTTGAAAGCAAATGAAGCTAATAGAAACTGTGTCTTCGCAGGTTCAAAGAACAAAGAACAATACAGCATGTGTACAGGCCCTTCGGCCCTCCAAGCCTGCATTGACACATTTTGCCCTTCCATATTAAAACTGCCTCACATCCCTTTATTCCATTCCTATTCATGTATTCGCCCAGATGCTTCTTGAATGCTGCTATTGGGTCTGCTTCCACCACCTCCTCTGGCAGCGCATTCCAGGCACTCACCACCCTGTGTGTGCAAAATTTGCCTCACGTTTCTCTTTTAAACTCCCCCGCACCTTGAACCTACGTCCTCAGGTAATTGACCCCTCCATCCTGGAAAAGGCCTCATCCTTTCCACTCTATCCATGCCATTCACAATCTTATAAACTTCTATCAGGTCGCTCTTCAACCTCCTGTGTTCCAGTGAAACAAACTCAGACTAGCCATCTTTTCTTCATATCTAAAATCCCCATACCAGGCAATATCCTGATAAACTTTACCTGTACCCTCCTCTCCAAAGCATCCACATCCTTCTGGTAGTGTGGTGACCAGAACTATATGCAATATTTCAAGTGTGGCCTAACTAAAGTTCTAGAAAACTGCAGCATCACTTGCCTGTCCTTTTATTCAATGCCTCTTCCAATGAAGGCAAGTACGCCAGAGGCCTCTTTTATTACATTATGTACCTGCACTACCACCTTCAGTGACCTGTGGACATGCACATCCAGATCCCTCTGCATATCAATATTCCTAAGGGTTCTGCCATTCAGTGTATAATTTCCATGTGCACTTGACCTTCCAAAATGTATCACCTCACAGTTGTCTGAATTAAACTTGGTCAGCTATTTTTCTGCTCATGTCTCCACATAACCTATATCCTGTTATATCCTCTGACAATCCTCCTCACTGTCTGCAATTCCATCAATTGTCCACAAACTTACTAACTAGACCACATACATCTTCCTCCAAATCATTTATGTGGACTACGAACAGCAGAGGTCCCATCACTAATCCCTATGAAACACCACTAGTCACAACCCTCCATCCCAAAAAGCATCCTTCCACCGGTACCCTCTGTCTCCTGTGACGAAACCAGTTCTTTATCAATCATGTCAGCTCACCCCTGATATCATGTGACTTAGTAGAAGACTCCAACCACTCCACCCAAGAATTCCTGAAGACCATCAAAGACACTAAGATAGAAGAGCATGAAATAATGGTCTCCTCTGATGTAACAGTCCTGTTAACATCAACCAATATTAACCTGGCCAAGGAAACACTGACTACACTATTAGAGGACTCAAAGACACATACACCAAACACCACTAACTTCATCAGCAAGGACAGTATCATCAAGCTAGTGGACCTTTGCCTAACCACACACTTCACCTTCAACAACAAAACCTAATGACAAACCAACAGAACACCAATGGAATCTCCGATATCAGGGTTCTTAGCAGAGACAGTAATGCAAAAACTCGAACAAACAGCTCTGACAGCCATCCAACCTAAGCTTTGGGTCCGCTACATGGATGACATCTTTGTCACCACTAAACGAAACAAAGTAAAGGAAACCTTCAAGACCATCAATAATACCCTTACTGGCATAAAATTGACTAAAGAGGAGGAAAACAACAACAAACTGCCAGTTCTAGATGTCACAGTAGAGCGAACAGCCAATGGAACTTAAAACCAGCGTCTAACAACACATACAGACCAAATACTGAACTACAGAAGCAATCAGCCCAACATACACAAGCAAAGCTGCATCAGAACATTATTTCAACGAGCCAACACACACTGCAGCACAGAGGAACTACGCAGAGCAGAGGAAAATCACCTATACCATGCATTCAAAAAGAATTAGTTCCACAATGAACACAGTCCACCATTTTCTCAGCGACAAACCGATACAAGCAGACAAAACATGTCCAGAAACCCTAGCCACTCTCCCCTTCATCAAAAACATCTCAGAAATGACTGCCAGACTACTCAGACCCCTTAGCATCATGGTAGCCCACAAACCCACCAACACACTAAAACAGCAGCTAATGAACTAGAAAAAGTCTACACAGACAACAAGCAAACCTAATGTCATTTACAAAATACCGTGCAAGGACTGTAACAAACGCTACATTGGACAAACAGGCAGAAAACTAGCCACCAGGATATATGAACACCAACTAGCCACAAAACAACATGACCCTCTCTCACTAGTATCCTAACATACAGATAAGGAAGGACACCACATCGACTGGGACAATACATCCATCCTAGGACAAGCAAACAAAGACACGCACGAGAATTCCTAGAAGCATGGCATTCCAACCAAAACTCTATCAACAAACACAGAGTTAGACCCCATCTATCACCCCCTGAGAAAAAGAACAGGAAGTGACTTCACCACAGGAAATGACATCACCAACCCAAAGAAACACAAACATATAAATAGAAGGCAGGAATTATCAGCAGTGTTTCACCTGAGGCCCACTGAAGATGTTACCTAGTAGGGTGACGAAACATTTGGAAATGAACCTTCCAGCTCAGCGAGTAAACCTATATCCAGGACTTAGGAGAGCTAGACTGGGGCGTAAAAAAGCTTTCCCTGAAGGGTTAAGGAAAATCTTAAGGCATTCTACATATACATGAGAAACAAGAGAATGGCCAGAGTGAGGGTAGGGCCAATCAGGGATAGTGGAGGGAACGTCACTTGGAGTCAGAAGAGATAGGGAAAGTCCTTAATGAATACTTTGCTTCAGGTATTCACTACTGAGAAGAACCTTGACATTTCTGAGGTTAGCATGAAACAAACTGATATGCTAGAACAGGTTGTTGTTGAGGAGGATGATGTGTTGAAAATTTTGAAAAACGTTAAGGGTAGATAAATCCCCTGGGCCAGATGGGATATACCCTAGGTTTCTAAAGGAAGCGAGGGAAGAGATTGTTGCGTCTTTGGCGATGATCTTTGCGTCCTCACTGTCGACTGGGATAGTACTGAATGACTAGATGTTGGCAAATGTTATTCACTTGTTCAAGAAAGGGAATAGGGATAATCCTGGGAATTACAGACCAATCAGTCTTACGTCAGTGGTGGGCAAAGTACTGGAGAGAATTCCGAGTGACCGGATTTATGATTACTTGGAAAACCATAGTTTGATTAGAGATAGTCAGCATGGCTTTGAGAGGGGCAGGTCATGCCTCACAAATCTTACTGAATTCTTTCAGGATGTGACAAAGCATGTCGATGAAGGTTGTGGGTGAATTGTTAGATTTGTGGCTGCCATTTTGTCACATATTAAAAACCTGAAATCCATTTTGAATCTCATCTTGATGCCTGCTTGCTAAAAGCCTGTATTTCCCATACCCAGCTAAGATGGTTGGCCTTGCAGCTGCACTGATACCTGATAAAATGAATTCTTTCCTTGCATGTGGCTATTCTTCTCTTTGCATGGACCTAATGTATACTAAATCTGCTTATCAGCGACTAACCGACACTGTCCAGACATTATGTGACTGAAGCTAATGACTGCTGAAAATGTGTTGCTGGAAAAGCGCAGCAGGTCAGGCAGCATCCAAGGAGCAGGAGAATCGACGTTTCAGGCATGAGCCCTTCTTCAGGAATGAGGAAAGTGTGTCCAGCAGGCTAAGATAAAAGGTAGAGAGGAGGGACTTGGGGGAGGGGC
>NC_057724.1:39189519-39205129 GCF_004010195.1 Chiloscyllium plagiosum | reverse complement strand
TCCAGGTAAATTTGAGGTCAGGGTGGAAGGTGTTGGTAAGTGGATGAACTGTTCAACCTCCTCGTGGGAGCACGAGGCAGTGCCGATACAGTCATCGATGTAGCGGAGGAAAAGGTGGGGGGTGGTGCCAGTGTAGCTGCGGAAAATGGACTGTTCCACATATCCTACGAAGAGGCAGGCATAGCTGGGGCCCATGCGGGTGCCCATGGCTACTCCTTTGGTTTGGAGGAAGTGGGAAGATTTGAAAGAGAAGTTGTTCAGGGTGAGGACCAGTTCAGTCAGTCGACGGAGGGTGTCAGTGGAAGGGTGCTGGTTGGTACGGCGGGAATGGAAGAAGCGGAGGGCTTTGAGTCCTTCGTGATGGAGGATGGAGGTGTACAGGGACTGGATGTCCATGGTGAAGATAAGGCAATGGGGACCGGGGAAGCGAAAATCATGGAGGAGATGGAGGGCGTGGGTGGTGTCCCGAACGTAGGTGGGGAGTTCTTGGACTAAGGGGGACAGGACCGTGTTGAGGTATGCAGAGATGAGTTCGGTGGGGCAGGAGCAGGCTGAGACAATGGGTCGGCCGGGGCAGTCAGGTTTGTGGATTTTGGGTAGGAGGTAGAAACGGGCGGTGCGGGGTTGTGGGACTATGAAGTTGGAGGCGGTGGGTGGGAGATCCCCTGAAGTGATGAGGTTATGGATGGTCTGGGAGATGATGGTTTGGTGGTGAGAGGTGGGGTCATGGTCAAGGGGGCAGTAGGAGGAGGTGTCCACAAGCTGGCGTTTAGCCTCAGCGGTGTCAAGGTCGGTGCGCCAAACTACTCCCACGCCTCCCTTGTCTGTCGGTTTGATAGTGAGGTTGGGGTTGGAACAGAGGGAGTGGAGGGCTGCACGTTCCGAGGGTGAGAGGTTGGAGTGGGTGAGAGGGGTGGAGAGGTTGAGGCGGTCAATGTCGCGGCGGCAGTTGGCTATGAAGAGATCGAGGGCAGGTAAGAGGCCAGCACGGGATGTCCATGTGGATGGGGTGTGTTGGAGGTGGGAGAAGGGGTCGTCAGAGGGTGGGCGAGAATCCTGGTTGAAGAAGTAGGTGCGGAGGCGAAGGCGGCGGAAGAAGGCCAACCAACCCAACCACCTCGTGGATCAACACTTCAATTCCCCCTCCCACTCCACCAAGGACATACAGGTCCTTGGACTCTAGATCAGTGGTGCTGGAAGAGCACAGTGGTGCTGGAAGAGGCAGCATCCGAGGACAGGCAAAATCGACGTTTCGGGCAAAAGCCCTTCATCAGGAATAAAGGCAGAGAGCCTGAAGCGTGGAGAGATAAGCTAGAGGAGGGTGGGAGTGGGGATAGAGTAACATAGAGTACAATAGGTCAAGTTGGGCTTGTCCACCCTTGGGCAAATTGTAGATGGTCATGTGATAAGGGAATGAGGTATGATGGCGGATAATGAGAGACATATCCCCCATCACTCCTTGTTCCCTAATTCCACTTTCATATCTACTCACCTTGTATCTACCATTTACAGACCTCAGGGACCATGTAGAGATGAAAAATAAACAAACTCCTAACAATCTAATAGAACTCTCATCCATACATATTTAATAATGAAAATAAAATGACACAAAAATAGGTGGGAAGACAAGTGGTGAGATTAATGTGTCTACAGAGAGGTATAAGCAGGTTAAGTAGGTCAGAAAAAAACTTGGCCGATGGAATATAATGTGGACAAATGTGAGACAGAAAGCTGAATATTATTTCAATGGCAAAAAACTGCAGAAAGCCGCACCACAGAAATTTGGAGGCCCTCATACATGCATCACAAAATGCTAGCATTCTAGTTCAGCACTAATTGGGAAGGCAAATGAATGTTAGCCTTTATTTCAAAGGGAATAGAATACAACAATATTGAATGATGGAGCAGACTTGATGGGAAAAATGGTTGACATCTCCTCCTACTTCTTATGGTTCTCCTACTTTTTATGGTCTTATCATTATTTTAACTCCCAAAGAATAAAACAAATTTGAAGTTCTGAAGTCTCGTGTTCAATTTCCAATAACAAAAACAATTCTGTTCAGTTGCCACGACACAAATAATTTGTAATGGTCTCTATCAAGTGCCAATCAAATAACCACGTGGGAAGGGAAATTGTGGTCTCTAAAGAAGGAGGCCATCTGGTGTGTTCTATGGTGGAACTGGTCCTCCTGGGAGCAGATACGGCGGAGGCGGAGGAATTGGGAATACGGGATGGCATTTTTGCAAGAGGTAGGGTGGGAAGAGGTGTAATCCAGGTAGCTGTGGGAGTTGGTGGGTTTGTAGAAAATGTCAGTGTCGCTGTGGGAGTCAGTGGGTCTCCTCCATCGCCAGACCATAGCAACGACGGCTGGAGGAAGAGCGCCTCATCTTCCGCGTAGGAACCCTCCAACCACAAGGGATGAACTCAGATTTCTCCAGTTTCCTCATTTCCCCTCCCCCCACCTTGTCTCAGTTCCAACCCTTGAACTCAGCACCGCCTTCCTAACCTGCAATCTTCTTCCTGACCTCTCTGCCCCCACTCCGGCCTATCACCCTCACCTTGACCTCCTTCCACCTATCGCATTTCCAACGCCCCTCCCCCAAGTCCCTCCTCCCTACCTTTTATCTTAGCCTGCTGGACACACTTTCCTCATTCCTGAAGAAGGGCTCATGCCCGAAACGTCAATTCTCCTGCCCCTTGGATGCTGCCTGACCTGCAACACATTCCAGCAACACATTTTCAGCTCTGATCTCCAGCATCTGCAGTCCTCACTTTCTCCTTGAAGCTAATGACTGGGCAAGGTGCCGAGCTTGCTCATTATCCTGCAACTAACAGTTTGCTAATTGTTAAACAATTGTAACCTATATAATCACGCAACTCTCTTCTTGTCGGAGTGACTCGTGACCATTCGGTCGACTTGTCCCTCCCCGTGAGCTCACACTTAAACCAGTCAATACTTAAGGCTTGTGTGTGGCACTTCACCTCTAAATCTTCAACTGAGTCATCCACTGCATAATATTCTTTCATCCCCAATAATTAGCATAACCGGCAGGACTTCTACGTCACAAGGTTTCATGGAACCTGTTCAATGTTTTCCCCTATCCTGTTGAGTGCCTCCCTGAGTTTGCAGATATTGCGACAAGATGGGAGAGGAAAAGTGACCACTGCGGGTGGGTGAACCTTGAACCACGAGCCGGAGTGAGTGGGATTGGGCTGTGGCAATAGAGGCTAGTTTTAGTTTAGTGATCCACGAGCCATGAACCAGTCAGACTGTGGTGATAGAGGCGACTAGTTTTAGTTTACTGGTCCTTAGTGATCCGATAGAGATTGAGTTTTATTTTGGTGAACCTTGAGCCATGAACCAGTTGGGCTTTGGTGATAGAGATTAATTGTTAGAATTGCTCCAGAAGTTTCCACGGGCAGCTGTGGCCATTTCCTTCTGAGCCAACAATCTGAGAAGGGAACTGGGTTCCCTTGTAGCTATGGGATGTGAGATGCTGAGGCAAGATTGGGTTGAAGGAGACCGCACTGGACTTTGTAATTAAGTTGGCCAGGTCCGCCTTGAGAGATTGATCGGGATCCCGATATTTGTTGTCTGTCTCAGCTTCTCTGTTGTCTCTGTCTTTTGGCTTGGCTTGCTTCACTTTTTGCTTTGTTTTGTTTGTTTGCTCTGTTTGACCTACTTACACAACAATGGGATCGCAACTTTCAAAGATCACCGGTGATGGGCTGCCCCTGCGGATGAGGCTACCTCATCCTACTGAGAAGGGCGGCACTTCTCAGCAGGATGAGGTAACAGCAGCGCCATGGTAAATATGTCAAGTGCAAGAATGAGGTAGGAGAACTGTTAGTATCTCTGAGTTCACCAGTCGACACTGTTTGGAGAGAGATGGGTGACAGTCATTACGTTTTTTCTTTTACCATTGATTTGTATGGGTGGTTCCATGGAAATTGGCCTCACACAGTTTCATTTAAATTAAGCAAGATTTTTACTTGGCACCATGCTCCCAAGATTTAGGATCACCACCAACCCTCTGGAAATCCTCCTTCTCCCGCGTCTGTTCCCACTGCACCCCCGCCCTATTCTTCACAATACCCTAAAATCCCTATTGCAACTCCTGAACTTGAATCTTTAATGGATGAGATCAGTGCCTTTGTTGCGATTCGCAACAGAGGACAAGTGACGCTGCAGCCGGCAGTGCTTCTACACTGCCTCTCGAACATCGTCCCCATGAGGGTGGTGCCGCTGCAACAGCGCCTCTGCCTGCATCTGATGCTTCACTGCAGCAGGCGCCTGCCTCTACTACCTCTAGGCACCGCTACAATACCCGTTTAAAACAGCGACAACAGCGCGCTGATTCCGAGGGAGGCGGCTTCTCGGATGTTCATAGTCATCTCGCGCCACGGTTGCCCAGAATTATGATAGGTAATACACCGCTTGACAAGCACTCGACCTATGCTGAGGTCCACAGCATGCTACAGGATGCCCCATATCCCATTAAGTGTCCTGTTCCTTTCTATAATTGGCCTTTCAAAATTTGCAGCATTTATAATTGTCTTCCACATGATGCGCAAACTTTACTTCAACTGGCTTACGGTTCCTGTTGGGCTACCATTAAGTGCTCCATTGATTTTCCCTCCATACACTGGGCCACTGCTGAAGAGCGGTCTGACTGGCTGGGTAGATGTGTTAAGGATGCCATCATGAATACTGCTAGACAGCAGAATGACTTTGCTGAGGTCACTTACTGCCTGCAGAAGACAACTGAAACTGTCCCTGATTTTTTTTTACTCGTTTTAGGGACACATGGGAGAATTCAGCTGGCATCCCTATAGAGAACAATGAGAAACTCACAGTCCAGACCCTTATCAATTGCCTCTTGCCACATCACGCTCAGATTTACAAAGCCCAGAACCTTACTTGGCAGATTGCCACTTGGAAAGATACACTCACTACCCTTAATAACATGGACAGACACAGTCTTTTTGACACTAAGCGCAACAGAGAGGCTTATCCGTGTTTAGAAAGTACACTTTCTCAATCACAAAGTTCATTTCGACCAGATAGGAAATTTGGCAAATGCTGGTCTTGTGGTCAGTTTGGCCACTGCCACATGGCTGCTTCACGGGAGCTCACGCTTTAACAGCTGCCATTTGCATCACAACACTGACTCCAAGTATACGACCCTTCTCCCCATTCCCCTAATGCTTAGGGCTGCCATGGGGGGGTTCAGCAGGCTGCTTCAATACACCTCTCCTAACCCCATTTGAAAACCCCATGATGACAGTGGAGATGAGGTGGGGGGGGTGCCATTCCAGTTTTGGTGTATTTCGGGGCCACTCATCTTCTGCACCTCCCTCTGTGGATCTACCTTTCAGTTCCAAATCTGTCAGGACCGTAGGTGTCCTCAGTATACCCATGGTTGAGCCCCTCTCTGATGCTATCCCAATTACTGTTGGACCTGTCACCATTCCCGACTCAGCTATCATCTCCCCCTCCTGTCCAGTTGCCTTACTAGGCCATGAGACCCTCTGTAAACTAAACGCTTCCATCGACTGTTCCCCTCAGGGTCTTGTCTTAGACATTCCTGAATTTCACTAAGCTATGCTGCATTCTGGAATGATTGACTAACCACTGCCGTCATCTGTGGCTGCCCTCTACACTTGGCTAATTAACTCGATTTTTGACTCCATAGTTGCGTGGAACCCATTCATCCCCTTGTGCCTCTTTTCTGCACTGGCTCCTGTCCCCTTCATGATTTCCACTGTATAGCTGTGCTCCCAACTCATTATATTCTGCGTTTGCGGATTCGTACTTGAATAAAGAGACCGATATTACCTTTACAGGTTTTTGCTATGTTGGACACCAGGGACTCTCTGCTTGAGCCCCTTACCCGTGATAATTTGTCGTTGTTGCATGCACTATCCAAACGGATTCTGAGTGCGTTTTCCTGCTCTCATCATTACCACTACCTTTACTGTTCAGGGCCCCTTGGCCATGTCTTCCCACGATTGCCCATAGCTCCTGGAGGGCTTGCTGCCCACACTTTGGGCACGCCACCCTAACCATGCTGGGTTAGTCCTTTCTGCCCCACCACATACCATCACCTTGAAGCTGGCGCTCGCTTGCCGTCAGTCCGTCAGTATGCGTTAACACCCGCTGCTCCGGAAGGGATACAACCAGTCAATACTTCCCTCCTATAGCAGGGTATCCTTGTGCTCACATGGAGCACCTGTAATACTCCCATCTTGTCAGTTCCAAAGCCTGGACAACCAAACAAGTGAGGTTTGGGCAGGATTTACACCCTTGTGGTGCCTGATACCAATGCTATTCTCACTAATGTTGCTGCCTCCACTGCTTGTTTTTCCATGGTTGACCTCTGCTCTGCTCTCTATTAAACTATCCCCTGAAAATCAATACCTTTTTGCCTTTACTTTGGGCAGCTACCAGTATACATGGACATGGCTTCCCGAACAGTTTATGGAGAGCCCCACTGTCTATGCTTCCACTGTGCAGTGGACACTCGAAACCCTTTAACTGTCTCGCAACAGTGTCCTCGTACAGGACACTGATGACTTACTTGTCGCCTCCATCTTTGCTGATGCCTGCATGCAAGATACTGTTGCCCTGCTTCAGTCCCTGGCACAGGATGACCACAAAGTTTCTGTTGACAAGATGCAGCGCTGTCAGCCTAAAGTGCATTACCTGGACTTCGCACACTCGCAGGGTACCAGAGCCCTGGTCCTTGACTGTCTCACTGCCATTACCAGTCTCCCTCCCCCTGCTACACTTAACTAATGACTTTCCTGGGGATGGTGAATTACTGTAGGCATTGGATTCCTGACCTTTGTGAGGTCGATGCGTCTCTCAGGGAAGCGTCTTCACCAAAACAACCGACAAACGCCACTACAAATCCTACTCTGCAGGCTTTGCATACACCAAAGATACGACAATGTCCCGTCATTCCTGACCTGATTGAGGGCATCCGCACGACTCAGCAATCAGACCCCCAATCTGAGAAGGATCGGTGGGCCCATTTGGGCACCACAAAATCCCGCTCACTGCATCTTCTTACACATCCTGATGGCCACAACATTTGCCCTAAGTCTCACCTGCATGTCCTTACCCTAGCTGCCCATGGGGCTGCGCATGTTAGGAAGTGGGGCATGCAGCATGCTTTTGTGTGTTCATGGTATGCCCCTGATTTCACAACGGCTGCTTGCACTTTGCTATCATGGTGTCTCACTTGCCTGCAGAACAACAACTCTAAACCAGTGGTTAAGTAAGACCACCTCCTGGCCCCTGCAGGCCCATTTGCTCAACTCCGGATAGATTTTGCACACATGCCAACAAGGCAGGGTTTCCACTACCTGTGAGTGATTGCTGACATGTTTTCAAAATGGGTTGAGGCTTTTGGCACCAAGTAAGATGATGCTCGAACGGTGGTTAAATGCTTGTTAAGAGAGGTCATCCCCAGATTTGGGGTCCTGGACTCTATTGACAGCGATAGGGGCACTCACTTCGCTACAGGTATTGTCAATGCAATTAGTAAGGCTCTGGGGATAACCTGGAAACATCATATCCCTTTTCAACCGCAGTCCTCGGAAATGGCGGAAAGGATGAATGGTACTACCAAGACTGTCCTTACTAAAACTGTGCAGTACAAAGGCTTGCCCTGGCCTGACTCGTTGCCCCTGGCTTTATACACAATCTGGAATCAGGTTAACCAGACAATAGGCCTCACCCCTTTTGAGGTCTTGCTGGGCAGGCCCACGCCTACTGCGTCTAGATCTCCCAACCTCCCTGCTAATCTGGCCTTGCTCCTGACACAGGAGTCTCCTTAATTATAACAAAGCTCTGTCTCAGCTTATCATGCACAATCATGACCTCATTAACGCAGCCATCGCTGCTCCTACCACTGAACCCATGCATCCTTTCCAACCTAGGGACTATGTTATGATCAAGTCGTTTGAAAAGAATTCGTTTTCAATGGCACTTATTTCATTTGTGGCCAAAAGGACTACCCCTGGCTGCCTGCCTCCTAGACTGGAAAGCTGTCCCTTTCCTTTACCACTCCCACTCTTTGCCTTTTGAGACTTCCATGCCTCGCAGCAAGAGGGCGCTCACAACCTTTCAGCGCCTTTTATCTATCTTCTTTCCTCCCTATGCCACTCTCCAACTTGAGGTTGAGATTAGACGGATTGCTGCCACTCTGGAAGAGATTGCCAATGCCACGTCTTCGGCCTTTGACCAGCTCAATGCAGAGATGGTTGCCATCTATACTATCGCCCTCCAAAATCACGTGGCCCTCGACTACCTATTAGCCAAGAAAAGAGACACTTGTGCCCTTATCGGCTCTAATTGTTGTACCTACATCGCGGGCTCCAGTGAGGATGTTACTAACATTGCTGCACACATTCGTAGGGCAGCCTCCTCCCTCCATGATACTACTCCCCGATTGGATGGGTGGGTGGCCTGGTTCTTGGGCTAATACCCTCCTCCAGGGTCTTGTGGTTGTCATTGCTGTTTTCATTCTGCTTGCACTTATTATCATGTTCCTCAAACACTGTTGTGCCCGTTTTGGCTTCCTACTGCTGCCAAATGTCTCAACCTCATCCCAACTTATTCAGATCTCCATTCCCGACATTCCTCCCCCAATGGATGATTTTCATGATTCTTATTCCCTCGAGTCTGATGACCCTGACTCTGACAGTTACTTGGATGACTCTGAGCCCCCACCACCTAACGACCCCCAACTCCCCCCCACCCCCATCGGGTCAGCCTATGATCCTCCTTTTGCCCGCTTTTCTGAACTGCCCTCCTGATTTGGTAAAAAAAGGAAGGAATTGTGGGTGAATTGTTAGATTTGTGGCTGCCATTTTGTCACATATTAAAAGCCTGGAATCCATTTTGAATCTCATTTGATGCCTGTTTGCTAAAAGCCTGTTTCCCATACCCAGCTAAGAGGGATGTCTTTGCAGCTGGACTAATACCTGATAAACTAATTGTTTCCTTGCATGGACCTATTGAAAACCAACATCTGCTTATCAGCTACTAACTGACACTGTCCAGACATTACGTGAACAAAGCTAATGATTGGGCAAGGTGCCGAGCTTGCTCATTATCCGGCAATTAACCGTTTGCTGATTATTAAACGATGGTAACCTATATAATCACGCAACTCTCTGTATCTCATCAGAGTGACTTGTGACCATCCGGTTGACTTGTCTCTCCTGTGAGCTCCCAAATAAACCAGTCAATACTCAAGGATTGTGTGTGGCACTTCACTTCTAAACTGGACCACTACGAGCGAGTCACCCACTGCATAATTTTCTTCCATCCCAACAAAGGTGGATGGATATAGTGTACATGGATTTTGGCAAGGCGTTTGATAAGGTTCCAGATGGTAGGTTCATTCAGAAAGTAAGGAGGCACGGGATACAGGGAAATTTTGCTGTCGAGATACAGAGTTGGCTGGCCCATAGAAGACAGAGGGTGGTAGGAGATGGAAAGTATTCAACCTGGAGATCAGTGACCAGTGGTGCTCCACAGGGATCTGTTCTGGGACCAGTGCTCTTAGTGGTTTTTATAAACAACTTGGATAAGGAGGTGGTAGGGTGGGTTAGTAAGTTTGCCGATGACATGAAGGTTGGTGGAGCTGTGGATAGTGTGAAGGGCTGCTGAATGTTGCAACAAGACATTGGCAGGATGCAGAACTGGGCTGATAAGTAGCAGATGGAATTCAACCTGGAAAAATGTAAAGTGATTCACTTTGGAAGGTCAAATTTTGAATGCAGAATACAGGGTTAGAGGCAGGATTCTTGTCAGTGTGGAGGAACAGAGAGATCTTGGGGTCGATGCCCATAGATACCTCAAAGTTGCCAGTTTGATGGGGTTGTTAAGAAGGCGTATGGTGTGTTGGCTTTCATTAGCAGGGGGATTGAGTTTAAGATCAGTGAGATTATATGCTGCAGCTCTGTAAAGCCCTGGTTAGACCACACCTGGAATAGTGTGTTCAGTTCTGGTCGCCTCATTATAGGAAAGATGTGGAAGCTTTTGAGAGGATGCAGAGGAGATTTATCAGGATGCTGCCTGGACTGAAGGGCAAGTCTTATGAAGACACCTCCTCCCTCACCTCCATCCAAGGCCATAAAGGAACCTTCCACATCCATCAAAGTTTTACCTGCACATCCACTAATATCATTTATTGTATCCGTTGCTCCCGATGCAGTCTCCTCTACATTGGGGAGACTGGACGCCTCCTAGCAGAGCGCTTTAGGGAACATCTCCGGGACACCCGCACCAATCAACCACACCACCCAGTGGCCCAACATTTCATCTCCCCCTCCCACTCTGCCGAGGACATGGAGGTCCTGGGCCTCCTTCACCGCGGCTCCCTCACCACCAGACGCCTGGAGGAAGAACGCCTCATCTTCCGCCTCGGAACACTTCAACCCAGGGCATCAATGTGGACTTCAACAGTTTCCTCATTTCCCCTTCCCCAACCTCACCCTAGTTCCAAACTTCCAGCTCAGCACTGTCCCCATGACTTGTCCTACCTGCCTATCTTCTTGTCCACCTATCCACTCCACCCTCCTCCCTGACCTATCACCTTCATCCCCTCCCCCACTCACCTATTGTACTATATGCTACTTTCTCCCCACCCCTATCCTCCTCTAGCTTATCTCTCCACTCTTCAGGCTCTCTGCCTTTATTCCTGATGAAGGGCTTTTGCCCGAAACGTCGATTTTACTGCTCCTCGGATGCTGCCTGAACTGCTGTGCTCTTCCAGCACCACTAATCCAAAATCTGGTTTCCAGCATCTGCAGTCATTGTTTTTACCTTATGAAGAAAGGTTGGGGGAATTAGGGCTTTTCTCATTGGAACGAAAAAGGATAAGAGGTGACTTATTGGAGGTGTACAAGATGTTGAGAAGCATAGATAGAGTGGATAGCCAGAGACATTTTCCCATGGCAGAAATGTCTTTCACAAGGGGACACAAGTTTAAGGTAATTGGAGGAAGGTTCAGGGAAGATGTCAAAGGCAGGTTCTTTACTCAAGAGAGTGGTGGGGGCGTGGAATACACTGTTAGCAGTGGTAGTGGAGTCAGATACATTTAAGTGACTCTTGGATAGGCACATGGAAGTTAGTAGAATGAAGGGTACGTATGTTAGTCTGAACGTAGAGTAGGATAAAAGGTCGGCACAACATTGAGGGCCAAAGAGCCTGTACTGTGCTATACTGTTCTATGCTCTATGAAAGATCCAATTCTCCCCAAATAATTGGAACACTGAACATTGGTGCAAACTATCTTGCATCATCAACAAAGAAATGAAAAGGGATCAAAGGAAGACTTAAAACAAATCAAATCATCCAACTGCTGTGCTCCAGATTGGCACAATTGAACGACATGATCCCTATCAGAAACAAAAACAGAAATTTCTGGAAAATTTAGCACGTTTGGCAAAATCTGTGGAGAAGTAAAAAAGTGTGGCGTTGGAAAAGCATAGCAGATCAGGCTCTAGATTTCTCTCCACAGATTTTGGTTCTGAAGAAGGATCACTGGACCTGAACATTAACTCTGGTTTCTCTGCACAGATGTTTGTTCTGAATGAGGATCACTGGACCCAAAACATTAACTCTGATTTCTCTGCACAGATGCTGCCAGACATGAGTTTTTCCAGCAATTTCTGGTTTTGTTTCTGATATCCAGCATCCGCAGTTCTTTTAGTTTTGCATTATCCCAGTGTTTTTTTCCACCTTTCAAATCTACATCCTATGCGTGTCTGTTCACATACGTGTGGTTAGTTATAACGGGGAAGAGTTTATGTTAGTAATTCAAATTTCTTTGTTACCATTAGTTAAAACATTTTTGTTTTGGAATCAACACTTCTTTTCTGGTTAAGTGCAAAGGTAAAGGTGAAGTCCCAGAGGACCATAAGGCCTGGTCTGTCATTCGAGGCAGACAATGGTGGTGAGTTTAATTTAAGGATCAGCATGCTTCATCAGACAAGGGACAAAATTGAGAAGATAGGACCTTCATGGTAACATCAGCCAACATGGGAATTGAACCCACACTGTTGATGTCATTGTATCAGAAACCAGCCAAATGAGCCACAAAAATCTAATGGCACAATTACTTTCAATCTGACCGAGATAGTTAGGTAGAATTTATCATAATCAAATATTTTCACATTTGTGATGAGTCCAGGAAAGCAGAGCTTGTTTTCCAGCACACACTACTGGGTTGTAACCATGATTTTCAACCATTACATACTTGTTAGCTACATACTTAATTTTATGCTTTAGCTGACTACGTGTCTTTTGTCAGAATTCAGCTGACCTTTATGCAGTGAATACAGATGCTCCTAACCCTCAAACTGGAGCTAAAAGAATAGTTAGTGCACTCAAATATATATCTAAATATGCCACAACAATTTCAGAGTTAAAATCCCTCTCTTTTTAGCTTCCCCAACAAACTGACAGCTCCAAGACAACATTTTCACAGTTACATTCCCCAATTTAATTCACTATATGGAATCCAAATGAACCCACTTTCTCACCTGTCCTGGTCGAAATTCTGGGAAGAGTTCTGTAACATTCGGTAGTTGCTTAGTTGAATCCCGTTGCATAATACCTGCCAGCGGCAATGTAAGTTTATCTTCCTTCTGAGATTCATTCTGCCTTGATCGTGGAACATGCCGATCTGTCTCAGATTCTGAATCAGAGGAACTGCTAAATTCAACCTTCTCTGAGGTGGATGAAGGAGCGATTATGGAAGGTAAAATGATCCCATCATTCTCATTAGAGACAGAACAAGGGAAAAGGGCATCAGCAGCACGCGATCCTCCAGTAGTACTCAGCACTGCTGTATTTACTCCATTTGCTGAGGAAAGAATAACAGTGAATAATGATATATTACTTTCTCTGCATCACAATCGTGTAGTAAAAAGGATGCAATATAACATCCCCATTGAGATCACACCAAAATTTGCTTTTATTCACAGAGAAATTCCTGCCATGCTCAGTGCTTTTGTGTCATGATGATTGTTCAGACCTTCACTATTTTATTTTTCTAATTTTTGAGTGGAACAGAGAGTTGTGAATTGACAGTGACTTTTGGACTGACCGCAGGAGCTTGTTTTAAAAAAAAACAAAAGAACGAATAAACTTATATTTACTCATAGGACCTGGCCTGCGAAGTTAATTGCAACTTGACTGTTGTTCAAATAACACTACATAATGGTCAAAGGCTGGCAAATGGTTTGATGTTAAAAGGAGCCATCACTGGGAGGATGGTTCCAACCAGTCTAACAAAGTGAATGTTGTAAAAAACACAGAAACCAAAGTTTTTGTATTTGTAGACAGAAAGGCTGAGAAAGCTACTGGAAGTAGCCTTGCTTGCTCTCCATGTCTCCTCCCTTTATCAAGTTATTGAAAGTGCAGAGAATAGAATCCCAGTTTTAGGAAATAAGTGAGTATCCCTCAGAGCCTACTTGAAGCAGTTTGCATTGACTGGTGTCTTCAGAAATCAAGTTAGATACAATCCTGTGGTACTACACATAATTCCAACTGAAGTGAATTGGCCAGTTACATCTCTTTTGTTTTTCTTCTAATTTATCCCTTAATTGTGTCTGTATGTGTGCGAGTGGGGACAATGTTCAAAGAAGATTAGGTTTAAATTATATAGACATTAATTGGATTACCTTGTTACTTTGTTTTGTTCTACCCAAGATGCAATATTAGTAATTAAATTGTTGATTTGTTTTTGAGCTATAAACCTGGTGTCTGATATCTTCTTGGTTTGATTTGATTTGTTTATTTTCATGTGTACCTAAGTACAGTGAAAAGCTTGTTCACGACCAGTAGAGGCAGATCATTGTAGGCAAAGACATATAGATCATATGGTGAAAAAAGACTTAGACAGAGTGTGAGCACAAGGCAAGATCAATATAAGCAAGATCAGCATCATTTGAAGTTACAGAGTCCATTCATCAATCTAATTTCAGCCAAAGAAGCTATTAGTGAACCTGTGTTTAAGCTTCTATATCTTTGCCTGATAGAAGAGGTTATAAAATAGCATTACCGAGATGCAATGGTCTTTCTTGTTCTTAGCAGCCTTTCCACACAGCGAGCCATTACAAGGAGTCCATGGATGGAATGCTGGCTTCCATGATGGTCTGGCCTATGCATACAACTATGTGCAGTTTCTTACAGTGCTGGGCACAGCAGTTGCCATACCAGGCCATTATTCACCTGGACAGTATGTTTTCATTGGTGCACCTACAAAAGTCTTTTGAAATCCTCTGTTCACCTCTGCATTGCCTCTATATTTTTTATATATAGTGACAAGAACGATATGCAATATCCCAACTTTGGTCTAATCAAGACTCAATAGAGGTTTAGTAAAACTGCCTTAATCTGTCTTCCAAGACTGCTTTAGACAACTCTTTATTTTCATATCTCCATATTGGCCATCATTTCAGTTGAGAATCACCAGTTTGAGATTAAGCTGCTCTCGCTGAAACTAAATCTGAAATTCTGTCATGTTGTGATCACTACCTCTGGAGGATAATTTTCTAATTAATCCTACATTATTACATGTCAAGAAATAAAATAGTTGCTGTGGTTCTGTTCGCCGAGCTGGAAGTTTTTGTTGCAAACGTTTCGTCCCCTGTCTAGGTGACATCCTCAGTGCTTGGGAGCCTCCTGTGAAACGCTTCTGTGGTGTTTCCTCCGGCATTTATAGTGGCCTGTCCCTGCCGCTTCCGGTTGTCAGTTTCAGCTGTCCGCTGTAGTGGCCGGTATATTGGGTCCAGGTCTATGTGTTTGTTGATAGAGTTTGTGGATGAGTGCCAAGCTTCTAGGAATTCCCTGGCTGTTCTTTGTTTCGCTTACCCTATAATGGTAGTGTTGTCCAAATCAAATTCATGTTGCTTGTCGTCTGTGTGTGGCGCTACTAGGGATAGCTGGTCGTGTCGTTTCGTGGCTAGTTGATGTTCGTGGATGCGGATCGTTAGCTGTCTTCCTGTTTGTCCTATATAGTGTTTTGTGCAGTCCTTGCATGGGATTTTTTACACTACGTTAGTTTTGCTCATGCTGGGTATCAGGTCCTTCGTTTTGGTGAGTTGTTGTCTGAGAGTGGCTGTTGGTTTGTGTGCTGTTATAAGTCCTAGTGGTCGCAGTGGCCTGGCTGTCATTTCAGAGATGTTCTTGACATATGGTAGTGTGGCTAGTCCTTTGGGTTGCGGGATGTCCTCGTTCTGTTGTCTCTCCCTTAGGCATCTGTTGATGAAATTGCGAGGATATCCGTGCACAAACCAGACATCCCACTCAGACCCTTAGTATCACTACCAGGGACACCATCACTCAAACTTGCGAAAGAACTACAGCAGAAACTGAAACACTTGATCAGCAGATCCAGACACTCTATACAATCAACACAGGAATTCTTGGACATCATCAGAAATATACACATAGACAAGGAAGAAACCATGGTCTCATTCGACGTAACGGCACTGTTCACGTCTATTGACAAAGCCCTAGCCAGAGAAACAATAGCCAACCTGCTGAACAGACACAACAGACAACAGGACGTTGAACCCATC
>NC_057724.1:39155895-39188949 GCF_004010195.1 Chiloscyllium plagiosum | reverse complement strand
CTGTGGTGGCCGGTATATTGGGTCCAGGTCTATGTGTTTGTTGATGGAGTTTGTGGATGAGTGCCATGCTTCTAGGAATTCCCTGGCTGTTCTTTGTTTCGCTTGCCCTGTAATGGTAGTGTTGTCCCAGTCAAATTCATGTTGTTTGTCGTCTGCGTGTGTGGCTACTACAATATACCGACCACTACAGCGGACAGCTGAAACTGACAACCGGAAGCGGCAGGGACAGGCCACTATAAATGCCGGAGGAAACACCACAGAAGCGCTTCACAGGAGGCTCCCAAGCACTGAGGATGTCACCTAGACAGGGGACGAAACGTTTGCAACAAAAACTTCCAGCTCGGCGAACAGAACCACAGCAACGAGCACCCGAGCTACAAATCATCTCACAAACTTTGAAAAATAAAATAGTATATTCCTGGATAGGTTCTGCAATATGTTGCTCGAAGAAACTATTCCTGATGTACTCAATGAATTTGTTTTCCATATTATCCTTACCCATCTGATCTGTGCTGCTAAAATTGCCAGTGACAACTGTTGTGCTTTTTTTACATGAAGGATGGTGATTAGAGGCCTTTTACTGATTATATAATTTAAAGGAGCATAATACTCACAGTATTAAAGCACCTTGGACTCTGCACATTGCAGGTAAGATTGTACTGAGGCAAGATTACAGTGGCCAGGGTTCTGGAGTTGGTTTTGGAGTCATCGAGACATCGAGATGTACAGACAAAAACATCTCATCCATGCTGAACAAATATCCTAAATTAATCTAGTCACATTTGCCAACTTGGCCCATATCCCCCTAAATCCTTCCTATTCATATACTCATCCAAATACCTTTTAAATGTTACAATTGTACCAGCCTCCGCCACTTCCTCTAGCAGCTCATTCCATACACACGCCACCATCTGCGTGAAAAAGGTGTCCCTTAGGTCCTTTTTAAATCTTTCCCCTTAAACCTTAAACATATGCCCTCTAGTTCTGAACTCCCTCACCTGAGGGAAAGGACCTTGTCTATTTACCCTATCCATGTCCCTCATGATTTTATAAACCTCTGCAAGGTCACCCCACTGCCTCCAACGCTCCAGGGAAAACAGCTCCAGCCTGTTCGGTCTCTCCTTTTGGCTCAAACCCTCCGACCCTGGCAACATCCTTGTGAATCCTTTCTGAACCCTTTTAACTTTCACAACATCTTTCCGATAGAGGGAGACTAGAATTGCACATGATATTCCAAAAGTGGTCTAACCAATGTCCTGTACACCTACAACATGACCTCCCAAGTCCTATACACAATGGACTGACCAATAAAGGAACGTATACCAAATGCCTTCTTCACTATCCTATCTATCCGCGACTCCACTTTCAAGGAACTATACCTGCACTCCAAGCAACACTCCCCAGGACCTTATCATTCATTTTATAAGTCCTGCCCTGATTTGCCTTTCCAAACTGCAGCATCTCACATTTATCCAAGTTGAACTCCATCTGCCACTCCTCAGCCCATTGGCCCATCTGATCAAGATACCTTTGCACTCTGAGGTAACCTTCTTCGCTGTCAAGTACACCTCCAATTTTAGTATCATCTACAAATTTACTAACAATACCCCACGTTGACGTTGAAATCATCTATATAAAACCAAAAAGCAGTCGTTTATTGTGGTTAATCCAAGATGGAGGATGGGAAAAAGTTGTGGCTCAAAGAGCTGCTCCTTTTTTTGAGGTATTTTCATGCTGGAGCTGATTTCCTCAAATTGTAGGAGCAGTAATTACTGTTTTTTAAGCTGTTGCATTGTTTTGGAACTTTGGGGAAAAAAATGATCAAAACAACGCCACTTTAAAAAGGAGAAAGAGAGACAAAGGCAGTGACCACATGGGCAGTGATTTAAAAGAAGTAAATCTGCACAGCTATGTGACCAAACACTTTGTGTAAGACATAGATTAAATAAGAAGTATTCTTGAGAAATATCTATTCCTAAATCAAATTCCTGAACTTTGAACAGACACCTTCAGTTTGGCATCTAACCCTGGGTATACTTCCCGTGACAGCCTCCCACTGGAAATTATTGGAGCCGGTCAATCTCAGCAATGCTGGGGGTTAATCCCAGCAGCTTCTCCTTGCTCTCCACTCCAGATGAAAACGAAATACCAGAAAGTGACCCACACAGGAAACCAGGGACTTTCACATCCAACCCCCACCTTGACTTAACGCAGTTCTTTAACTGATCCGGCTGTGGTTCGAGACTGGGTTCTGGGAGCAAACTCTCCTGCTCCGTTCCCCCAGGCCAACTCCCTCAAGAACTGCATACCATTTCCCTGTCACCTCTTCCTGATCTGGTCTGCTGGTGGGATAGAATATATGCAGAAATGGTTAAGGCACTAATTGCGATATGGTATTTAAAATACGATTCCATGAGTATGACTGTGTCAGGCTGTTGCTTGACTAGTCTGTGAGTCAGCTCTTGAATCTGTGACAGTCTGAGAATCAACACATTGTTGTGGCCTGGAGTCACATGTAGGTCATTTACCTTCATTCAACGACATTAGTAAACCATATATGTTTTTACAACAATCAACAGTAAATTCCTGTTCATCATTCAATATTTAATTCCAGATTTTTCCTTTTCAAATTCAAATCTCACCATCTGCTATGGTGAGATTTGAACCTGGATCTCTGGATTACCAACATCATTTTCGCTATGCCACAGCCTCCCCTCAGTCCCAGCTACCAGCTGCATGAGATCCAATACATATTAGCATGGTAGTGACTCTGCTTCTCTTGCCTAATTTATTTTAAAAATCCATTGTTGCAATTCATCTGGACCAGAGATTTTATCATCTTTAAGTCTGACTTGTTTATTTCACATTTTTAATTTCAATATTGAATATTCTTGATATTTTTGATGATAGTGATTTTTGAGAAGAAATGACATCACCAACCCAAGGAAATCGAAACACAAATAGAAAGCGGGTCACTAACACCAGTGCTTCACCGGAGACTCACTGCTAATGTTACCTAGTATGGTGACGAAATGTCTGAAAATGAACTTTCCAGCTCAATGAGCAAACGTACATACTTTTTTGATGATATACAAGATTTAATCAGAATTTCAGTTGCTGAACATGGATCTAAAGTGAATAACTTTGATTTGATTTATAAGTATTTGATCCTGATCATGAACTACCATGGTCTGATAAATTTCCTGGTATGGCAAAGGCCCACATATAAAGCTGTTTAATTTGGGAAATACAACTTGCACAAATATGCAATAATTCCTCTGCTTTCTCTTCCCTAGTAGTTTAAAAATGGGTAGATGCAATACATCAAGACCAAACATTTTATCATCATCTTTAGTTTTCATGAGTTCATTGAACAAATGTTTTTTCTTATATGTACTTAACTAATTATTCATCATTCAACTTCATGTCTATCTGTTCTACCATACTGGTAAATACCAATTCAATTATTGAATATTTCTCCCATCATTTTAATAATATGTACGGCATTATCCCATCCCAGCCTTCCTATTTTTGTTTGATAGGTCTGTAAAATATAGATCACTGGAAAATGGCTAATATAACACCCCTATTAAAGGAGGGAGAGAGGACATCAGGTTTCTGAAACATTAGGACCAGTCCTAGTGTAGGGGAGACCTGTACAAACTGGATGGACGCATGTTAACAGGATTGAACTGATATCTTCGCAGGGAGATAATGGTGAAATTTGAACATGGTGCATTGGGGTTGGTTTAAACTAGCATGTCAGGGAATGGGAACCTCAGGGAGTAACCCAAATGTGAAGGGAACTAAGCTGGTAAAAGGAAGTTGAAAAGCTACAAGAGAATTGAGATGACAGGAGAAATAAAGTGGAGCATCAAGTTTGTCTCAAATACTGAATGATATGAAAAAAGCCAAGATAAGAGTATCTACCCGAATGCATGCGACATTTACATCATGTAGGATGATTTAGAGTATAAGTAGAGGTAAGCAATGACAATATAATTGCCATTACAGAAAATGGCTGCATAGTAATCAGCACTAGAAATTGTATATTCAAGACTATTCGCTGTTTAGGAAGGGCAGACAACGGCGAAAGGATGTGACGTTGCAGAGAGAAGGCATCAGTACATTCGTGAAGCAGGATCTGAGATCAGAACAGCAACGTGTGGAATCTGTTTGGGTGGAATTAAGGAATGGCAGGGAGCAGCAAAATAATAGTGCTTGTGTGGGTCATGGTGTAAGTCAAAGATGAGAGAAGCACGTAGGATCTGCAATACAGTAATTATGGGTGACTTTAATTTTTCTTTCCCCCTTCATGCATGGGACATGGGCATCGCTGGCTGGCCAACCAGCATTTATTACCCAAACCTTTTTCCCTTGAGAAGATGGTGGTGACCTTCTTGAACTACTGCAGTCCACCTGCTGTGAGTTAACCCACAATGCTATGAGAGAGGGAATTGTAGGATTTTGACCCAGTGACCCAGTATTTGATCAGCCTTGAGTGTACTAAAGGGCTAGCAGGCTCAATTCACTGAACAGCCTATGTCTCTTTTCCTGTCATGTTGTCATTTTGGCTCCCCACTTTCTAGATTCTTAAAGCCTTTGACATTTCCCTGTTTAAATTTTCCACTAAAATGTTGGTCCCAGCCAAGCTTAGCTGAAAACCTTCCCAGTGATCCAATTCCTTCTTGTCCAAAAAGTAATACCAATGTTCCACGAAAAGGACCCCTCTTCCTACACCAAAACACTAGCCACACCATTATTCTTACGGCTTTTCTGTTACTATGCTAAATTAGATGTGGTTCATGTATAATAATCCAGAAATTACTTTCGTGATTGTGCAAGACAATTTAGAGGTTAAGTCCTGATCCTACCATGTCACTGTGTTTAACTTGAAACATGACATCTGCACTGACACCGTACATTTCCAAGTTTTCTTCCAGCCATAATGGCAGTGGGTAGTTCAAGATTCTCATTCTTTGCTGCAAAGGACACTATCTATCCCATGAATACAGAATATTCTACCACTAAAATATTTCTAGTTTACTCCTCTCCACATCCACCCCTTCACATACCCCAAGCTTATAGTTTGACCATTTTGTGTTCGAAGTTCCAGTCAATTGAATTAAATTATGGTGCCCAACTGAATTGTTATATCAGTATAACCCAGCAGTACTACAATTGCTAGCCCACAATCTGATTCAATTTGCTGATCAATTCAAGAGCAAACTAAGAGCATTCAACAAACTGTTCTTTCTCTGTTTCTCACTTTAAATAACAAACAATTATTTTGAACTCACCAATTATTTCCTGTGAATTTGACTCCTCCTTATTCAGTGGAGGTGGTGGTGGAGGGGGAGGCATGAGCTTTGAGTCCATATCTTCACTGTCTGCATCATAGTCATCATCATCGTCTTCTGAAGTCAGCAAGACGGGTGTTTAGTATACAATTTCCATTATATGGAGACAGATCTTATGTATTTAAAAGGTTATTACAGCTTTTAAATAAAGCCAAATAAGCAATTCAATGTCAGCATTTGAAACAATATTTAAAATATGATTTCTATAAGAATAACATTGCCTATTCTCCTACAATACCAAAGTGCAGGCCTCTGATCTATTTCCAAGAGCTTGTCAACAATTTGGGGAAATTCGTATTAAGCTGAAAAACCAGAATAATTGAAATATCAGATATCACATATACCTGTATTCCTAAACCCACTACGTTATTTTTCCTACACCAGCCCACCAGCTCTTTCTGTCATGCCTGAAGCATTAACACAAACAATTCATTCTAGCTTTTACCAATTGAATCTATTACTTATCATAGACCCGTTACTACAATAGAGGCATGTTTTCAGTCTTTACTTTTTTCTTTATTGCCAATCAGTAAAATGACAGGTTTCACTACTCAATATAGGAGTACAGTTAACTGGTTAATACATCTAAAATAATCTTGTTTACCCAGTCTCCTTAGTGGCTGAAGATTTCCCATCACGTGACGATACCTGCGGGTCTCATCCTCTGCTACCTCATTGATATCGGAGTAATCAATGGCATCATCTTTACTCTGAATCCAACCTACATACATAAGAACAATCATTAATCAGCTGAGCTAAATGAACTGCCTTGGGCCGAGGAATAACATGGAGCAGATCTGGACTTGTTTGTAGATCTTCAGGAGGAGAGTGATGAGTAGACTTGCATTTGTATACAGCCAAAATATTTCACAGAGAAGTTTCACATCTGCCATGGGGAAAATTTCAGAAGCTATTATTAAAAACTTTATTACAGAGGACGTGGACTAGGTCATGCTAATCAGGCAAAGCCAACATACTTTTGTCAAACATAAATCATGTTTAACTAATTTACTGGAGTTCTTTGATGAACTAACTTGTGCTATGAATAAAGGGGAATCAGAGGATGTGTTGTACTGAGATTTCCAGAAGGCATTTGATAAAGTGCAATATCAAAGATTATGTTGGAAAATAAATTCTCATAGCATTAGGGGGCAACATACTGGCAAGGATAGAGGATCGGCTGGCTAAGAGAAAGGACAGTAGGAATAAATAGGTCTTCGTCAGGCCGGCAGATGTCAGTGGTGTACTGGAGCCTCAATTATTTACAATTTACATAAATTATCAAGAGGAAGAGATAGGCTAAATTTACTGATAATACAAAAATAGGTTGGAAAGTGAGTTGTGAAGAGGACATAAGTAACCTAAAAAAGGATTTAGATAGGAAAGTAAATGAACAAATACCTAACAAATGGAGCACAACGCAGCAAAGTGTGGAATTACCCATTTTGGCAGTAAGAATAGAAAACCATATTATCTAAATGGTGAGAGATTATAGAGGTCTGAGATGCAGAGAGACCTGGGTGCCCCAGTGCATGAATCACAAAATGTTAGCTTGCAGGTATATCAAGTAATCAGAAAAGTTAAAAGAATGTTGTGTTTTATGGTGACAGGAATTGATGCGCAAGTGTAGAGAGGTTACCCTTCAGTTGTACAGATCATTGATGACACCACATCTGGAGTACTTTGGCAGTATTTGTCAACATAATGACAGAAGGATGTTAATGCATTGGAAGCAGTTCAGGGAAGGTTTACTAGACTAATTCCTCAGGAGGAAAGGCTTGACGGGGTACACCTATATCTGCTGCAGTTCAGAAACATTAGGGGTGACTTAACAGAAACAGAAGATCCTTAGGGGACTTGATCAGGTGGATTTTGAAAGGATGTCTCCCCTTCTGGGAGAATCTTGAACTAGGGGACACTATTTTAAAAATAAAGTGGTGGTCTATTTAAGACAGAGATATGAAAACATTTTCTCACTCAGATTTATGAGATTCTTTGGAATCCTCTTCCTCAAAAAGCAGTGGATGCAGAATCTTTAAATATTTTTAAGACAGAAATAGACAGATTCTTGATTACAAAAGGGATGAAAGATTACTAGGGATATGCAGAAACGTACAGTTGAGGTTAAAATCAGATCAGACTTAATCTTAATGAATGGCAGAGCAGGCTTAAAGAGCCAAGTGACGTTCTCTTGATCCTTGTTCATATATTTGTAAGAAAAATGATTGCCAAGCTAAAGGAAGAGAGATCAGGAGAGAGGAACACAAGAGTCATAGAGATGTACAGCATGGAAACAGACCCTTCGGTCCAACCTGTCCATGCCGACCAGATATCCCAACCCAATCTAGTCCCACCTGCCAGCACCTGGCCCATATTCCTCCAAACCCTTCCTATTCGTATACCCATCCAAATGCTTTTTAAATGTTGCAATTGTACCAGCCTCCACCACTTCCTCTGGCAGCTAATTCCATACACGTACCACCCTCTGCATGAAAAGATTGCCCCTTAGGTCTCTTTTATATCTTTCCCCTCTCACCCTAAACCTATGCCCTCCAGTTCCGGACTCCCCGATCCCAGGGAAAAGACTTTATCTATTTATCCTATACATGCCCCTCATTATTTCATAAACCTCTATAAGGTCACCCCTCAGCCTCCAACGCTTCAGGGAAAACAGCCCCAGCCTGTTCAGCCTTTCCACATAGCTCAAATCCTCCAAACCCGGCATCATCCTTGTAAATCTTTTCTGAACCCTTTTAAGTTTCACAACATCTTTTCAATAGGAAGGAGACCAGAACTGCACGCAATATTTCAACAGTGGCCTAACCAATGTCCTGTACAGCTGCAACATGACCTCCCAACTCTTGTACTCAATACTCTGACCAATAAAGGAAAGCATACAAAATGCCTTCTTCACTATCCTATCTACCTGTGACTCCACTTTCAAGGAGCTATGAATCTGCACTCCAAGGTCTCTCTGCTTGTGCATTTGTCTGAAGTTCTGAATTGCCAATACCATGGGGTCCTCGCCTGTGTGAGACTGACCAGGTGCTTGGTCTCCAGCAGTTCTCTGAGTGCCAGTGACCTGTAATGTTTCTTTCTTGACCAGATGCAGAGACATGGCAGTGATGGATTGACCAGCAGGTGCTCTGGACTTTACTCTGGACAGCATTCCACCAAGTTTCAGCATCCCAGCTGTTTGGTGGAGCAGGGGATATCTTGCATGGCTGCCCTCTTAACTGCTGAGACCATGGATATACCGTTCGTACCTACAGGAGACAAAAGAGAGGAAGTGTCACCAAAGAGTAGATGTTAATGATAATAATAGATTCACAGTGGGGGTAATGGGAGAGTCAGCACAAGAATGGGGACTGCCTCTATTGGCTAGTTGCCATGCTGACTATCCCTAATCAGTCCTTGCCTTTCCAAATACATGTACATCCTGTCCCTCAGGATTCCCTCCAACAACCTGCCCACCACTGAGGTCAGGCTCACTGGGTCTATAGTTCCCTGGCTTGTCTTTACCGCCCTTCTTAAACATTGGCACCACGTTTGCCAACCTCCAGTCTTCCGGCACCTCACCTGTGACTATTAATGATACAAATATCCCAGCAAGAGGCCCAGCAATCACTTCTCTAGCTTCCCACAGAGTTCTCAGTACACTTGATCAGGTCCTGGGGATTTATCCACCTTTAACTGTTTCAAGACATCCAACACTTCCTCCTCTGTAATCTGGACATTTTGCAAGATGTCACATCTATTTCCCTATAGTTTATATCTTCCATATCCTTTTCCACAGTAAATACTGTTGCAAAATATTCATTTAGTATCTCCCACATTTTCTGTGGCTCCACACAAAGGCCGCCTTGCTGATCTTTGAGGGGCCCTATTCTCTCCCTAGTTACCCTTTTGTCCTTAATATATTTGTAAAAACCCTTTGGATTCTCCATAATTCTATTTGCCAACGCTATCTCATGTCCCCTTTTTGCCCTCCTGATTTCCCTCTTAAGTATACTCCTACTTTCTTTATACTCTTCTAAGGATTCATCGATCTATCCTGTCTCTACCTCACATATGCTTCCGAACCAAACCCTCAATTTCTTTAGTCATCCAGCATTCCCTATACCTATCAGCCTTCCCTTTCACCCTGACAGGAATATACTTTCTCTGGACTCTCGTTATCTCATTTCTGAAGGCTTCCCATTTTCCAAACGTCCTTTTAACTGCGAAATCTACCTCCAATCAGCTTTCGAAAGTTCTTGCCTAATACTGTCAAAATTGGCCTTTCTCCAATTTAGAACTTCAACTTTTAAATCTGGTTTATCCTTTTCCATCACTATGTTAAAATGAATTATGGTCGCTGGCCCCAAAGTGCTACCCCACTGACACCTCAGTCACAGCCCTGCCTTATTTCCCAAGAGTAGGTCAAGTTTTGTACCTTCTCTAGTAGGTACATCCACATACTGAATCAGAAAATTGTCTTGTACACACTTAAGAAATTCCTCTCCATCTAAACCTTTAACACTATGGCAGTCCCAGTTGATATTTGGAAAGTTAAAATCCCCTATCATAACCACTCTATTATTCTTACAGATAGCTGAGATCTCCTTACAAGTTTGTTTCTCAATTTCCCTCTGACTATGAGGGGGTCTATAATACAATCCCAATAAGGTGATCATCCCTTTCTTATTTCTCAGTTCCACCCAAATAACTTCACTGGATGTATTTCCGGGAACATCCTCCCTCAGCACAGCTGTAATGCTATTCCTTATCCAAAAATGCCACTCCCCCTCCTCTCTTGCCTCCCTTTCTATCCTTCCTGTAGCATTTGTATCCTGGAACATTAAGCTGCCAGTCCTGCCCATCCCTGAGCCATGTTTCTGTAATTGCCATGATATCCCAGTCCCATGTTCCTAACCATGCCCTGAGTTCATCTGCCTTCCCTGTTGGGCCCCTTGCATTGAAATAAAGCAGTTTAATTTATTAGTCCTATCTCGAAAGAGATAGTTTTAAGAACAGTCTTAAAAGAGGGCAGAGAATTAGAGAGACATGGATATTACTGACTTGAAAAGGAACTGGGGTGGGATGCATCAGGCCAGAATCAAAAGAAACAGTAATTCGCTCCACCAGTATTATATTGAATCAGCAGGTTACAAAGGCATACCTCGACTTCAGCAGCAAATAGGCTGAGAGACAGTAACTGGACTAAGTAAGCTTGAGATTTCAGCTGGGGGAGGAAAATTAACTAAATATTTACAACTGTTAAATTATGTATAAGAACTTAACTCCAAGTAAATGAATAGTCAATAAATATATCTCTGGAGGTTAAAAAAAGAGGTGATAAGGAGGTCCACAATGCAAAGTTACCATATCTGAAGATTAGTCCATCTGTGATGGAGCCCGAGAGGTGGAAGTATGGAAAGAACATATTAGAATGTAAGACTGGAAATTCTTTCAACAGAAGAGAAAAGCGAAGTCCAAGAGAAAAATGAGGACTGTAGAATTCTGGAATTTATGTAGGGCACATCAGAATGCCCACAAGGAGTGCAATATTTAAAACATATTCCAGTAATCCCTCCGGTATCAGACACATACAGGGAATGAGGAATAAGGGTTACATGGATCTTAGAATCCCTACAACGTGGGAAGAGGTCATGCATTAAGTGAGCACTAATTCTCCAAACAGCAAGACCCAGACCCCCACCCATCCCGTAATCCTGCATTTAGCTTGGCATATCCACCTAACCCTGTACATCTTTGACTACCAGTTATAGGAGAAATACCACTGCTGGCTGAAATAACTCAACTCATTGCTGACAGAAGATGAGTGCGGTTTTTAAAATCAAGCAGTCACAAGCAGTCATAAACACTATCAGTGAGATTTTGATCAAAAGAAGAAAATGAGAGAATTAAACTGAGAGCGCGAGAAAAACATGACCAAATAATAGTTCCTTGAATGATGAAAACTTGCTCCTGTCCTGATAAGTCAATCACTCCGCCTTGATGAAGTTTCAGGAGGTGATAATTCTGATTTTTCATTTTGAATCCCAGACTATTGTACAATGGAAAAAGCAAGTGCATGCAGTCCGGACAACTTTCTGATTGCCGGTTGCATGAGAATTCCTGATGCCTGAGTGCTGGATAAATGGGACTTTTACTGTATATCTTTTAAATTTATTTTATGGAAAGTCATTGCTTACCCTCTGCATTGCTACTCCTTTCATCAGATTCCACTGCATCATCCTCACTGGCTGTGATTTCTTTGATAAGAGTCCCAAGACCCAATGTTCCCAAACCATCCAGATGCTTTTTTGACTCCTGTGAACAGACAGTGAACACATTACAACTCACTAAAGCTTGCATGGATCAGTTAGAGATGAACAAGACACAGCAATGAAATGACATCATTTTTCTGATCTACTAAACGAGTCAGTGAAAATAATGCCACATAAACACGAGTGATGTCACTGAAACAGCAAATAAATCTGGAAAACATCTTATCCTGTTCTCTCCCTCTCAATTAAATATTCACATCTTTACTGCAAAGTGGTTTCAACACTGGGCCAAATAAATGCTGAAAAAATCTATGGTGTTCAAGGCAAGTCAAGAATGTGTTTCTGCCTTGAGATGTGGTTGATCAGCTTTGAATTTTCCATTGTCAAAACAGAGCTCCATTATCCAGTAATTTAGTTGGTTATATTTTTGCACTGCTTTTCATATAGAGAAACACTCTTAATGAAGAAAGAAGTAGACGCTAATGGGAGGAGGGTCACTACAAACATTCTGGGGACCTTCAATTGACCAAAATATGGACTAGCTATAAAAATACAATGGCTACATGAATGCGTCAGAGGTTGGGAATTCTGAGGCAATCAACTCATCTCCTGTGTCTCCAAAACAATTGCAGCAACACGTAAGTAGTGGGGCAGAATATTGTCCACTTGCTGGGACAAATGCTGGGCAACAACACTCAAGAAGCTCTACACCGTCCAGAACAAAGCAGCCCTCCAGATCACCATTAACAATTATATTCAAACATTCGCCCCAACCCAATCACTGTCTATAATCTATAAGACGCATTCCATTAACTTGGCAAGCCTTCTTTCACAGCACCTACCAAATCCATCTACCACCTAGAAAGACAGCACAAACAGGGAACACCATCGTTTGCAAGTTCTTTGCCCAAGCCACATACAACCCTGAACAGTTAAAACTGTATTGCATAGCTTCAGCTGTTACTGGAACTACCTGTATTGCCGGTAACACTGAGTAAAACTAGTCTATGTGGACTGCAATCATTCAAGAAAGAAAACAAGCTTGCCACCACCTTCTCAAGTGCTGTTAGGAATGGGCAACAAATGTAGCTTGGCCAGTAGCACAGACACACTTGGACTTCTTTCTTAAAAATACAGAGGCCACAGACAATATGAAAGAAAATCCAAACTCTTAAAATCAATTTGCTGGGGCATAAACAGTTTGTGAAGTTTAATAAAGACAGAGTAACAGTAGTGTTAGATAAAGTCTTCTGAATGACAATGTATGAAATATCATTTAATTGTTTAAAATACTAGAAAGGAGCTTAATTCCAGACACAGAATTATGTAAAACAAAAGGTGTATATCAGTGACAACTCATAATAATACAGCAGGTCTATATTGTTGTGGTCAACAGGATTTGTCAACTGCAACGGTAGTCCAAAGTGATGAAATTCCAAGTCATAGGTTTCTGTGAGGAAATTTGTAGAAGAGAATTATACTATGTAGACTGTAAAAGTGTGTTACACTAAAGCTGAGATAAAGTATACATCGAAAGCAGCTCTAGCAACTTCTTTTTGCTTTACAAGATTCTGTAATTTTCTTCCTGAATAAAACTTACATCTGTGAATAAAGTTTTTAAGCTGTCACACAACGAAAACTAAGCCAATGGGTATTAATAGCATGCAACTTACATAATTGTTCTTATTGTGCTGTTTCAGTTTGTGGATGTAATGATAAAAACAATAGTTTGGACATCCACAGTAAAATTTTCTGCCTGCTAAAAAAATTAATCTTGCTGTTTAAGTAGACACACACACATAGATATAGTCATGCACTTTCTACACTGCTACAGTGCTAATGAAAATACACATTACCTTGTCAAGGACACTATCATCCTCCAACTGTCCATCCTCATTAATGTTTCCAAACAGAAAGCCAGTGAGAGAGAATGGTTGTTCATGATCCTCATCACTGTCTGAGTCAGACATCTTCAGATACTACCAATCCACGTTCTAAAAATAAGAACAAAAGTAAGTCGCCTTGACCGTGCGATTTAAATCACCCATTGATTCACACTCTGCAATTAATAGTTCTGCAAGACACAATATTTTTCAGTCTGTCCTTTAGAGAAGGAAATCTGCTGTCTTTACCCAATCTGGTCTGCTTGTATCTCCGGACTACCAGCAATGTGGTTAACTCTTAAATGGCCTAGAGATCTAATCAGTTCAAGAGCAACCAGGTACAGACAACAAATATCAGATTTGACAGGAATGTTCAAATCTCATATTAAAATTTTAGAAGTCTCACTAAATTGCTGTTGCTTCCTTGAATATCAGAATTGGTGGGGTGGTGCATCAAATTTGTCAAATCCAACATTTCTGCCACCTGCAATCAGATATCACCACCCCAAAGAGATGTTTGCTTTCCCACCCACCCGCTTCCCACAAGGACCATTCACTCTGTGATCCCTTCATCAACTCTACACTCCCCAACCCAGTACCTTTCCCTGCAAACGCGTCAGGTGCGACACCTGCCCCCACACCTCCCGTCACTTCCATGCAAGGCCCTAAACAAGCCTTCCAGATCTGACAGAGATTCGCCTGCACATCATTCAACCTTATCTATTGCATCCGTTGTTCCCGATGTGGTTTCCCCATATATCGGGGAGATCCAACGCAGACTCGGGGACCAAAGAGCATCTGTGCTCTGCACACATCAACCAGCCCGACCTTCCAGTTGCCATTCACTTTAATTACCTCTCCCACTTCCCCAGTAACATGTCCATCCTTGGCAACCTCCAGAATGAGACCAAACAGAAATTGGAGAAACAACAATATTTCACCTGGGAAGCTTACAGCCCAATGGCCTCAACATCGACTTCACCAGCTTCAAAATCCCTCCTCCCCCAGCCTTATCCCATATCTAGCCCCATACCCCTCCCTCTTGCCTTCTTGACCTGTCCTAACCTATCCATCTTCCTTATCTTCAGATCCTCAGATCTTGGAAGCAATAGAAAATGGGAATTCCTGTAGAATACCACTCCTAAAGGTCAACAAAGCATCCAAAATTTGATTGATTAATTGATGAATACAAAGTTATGTTTTACTTGGGTGAAGTGTAGGCTTGTCCTGCCAAAGTTAACTCTTTTCAGCTTTTTACAGAAAGTCGAGCTTATAGATTTCTGTACAATATTACAATATTAATTTCAAACCTGAGCAACAGTTTTTCAGTCCAGGTTGTGCTCCTCATGAATGTTTTCTTCCAGATCTATTCAATCTAAATCCCAAAGAAAATCAATTCAAATGATGTTTCCATTCAGTTCAGAAACATAGTTCTCTCAATAAATGGAATTTCTTTACAAGGCCTTTTGCTCTGGTCATATGAACAAAGCCTACTTCTTTTGCAGGATCAGACAAAATCAATGCTCAACTTTGATTAAGTCTTTTACAACAGGTTGTAGTCTCAGGACTTAATGAGGTTGGGCTCTGCAGTTTCTACCTTTCATAAATTATTTTAAAAGTGAATGTTGATTTGTATTGTGCGTGTTAATTTGGGTTTAATCATAAATAACGCTAAACAAAGTGTAATAATTTAAAAGATAGCAGAGCAGACGTCAATGGACAAAGAGATGCCAAACAAAATTCAACATAAATGTAATTTTTTTGATTTTGTTAAAGAATCAAGACTGGAGCATGTCTATGGCAACAAGTGTATTTTTTGTGGATCCAAACTGTTCTGTTCTGTCAGGCATAACTGTTGTTTTTCCGCTGCCTCTGTCTCCGCACTTACTTCATTGGGCAGGACTCCTCCCCCCGCAAGCCACTGATCCCTTCACCCACCTCCAGTATTCACCCTCCACTTGTACCATTTTCCCTTTCCTCTTGCTCGCCTCCTCAATCTCTTTGTTAAAAACTGCCAATGTGAAATCGCCCATATCAATTTCTCTGCTCCTCTCAGCCACTCTAACATGCCCATTTTGATTAGATTAGATTAATTACAGTGTGGAAACAGGCCCTTTGGCCCAATAAGTCCACACCAACCCTCCGAAGAGCAAACTACCCAGACCCATTCCCCTACACTTACCCCTTCATCTCACACTACGGGCAACTTAGCATGGCCAATTCACCTAACCTGATCATTTTTGGACTGTGGGAGGAAACCGGAGCACCCTGAGGAAACCCACGCAGACATGGGGAGAATGTGCAAACTCCACATAGACAGTTGCCTGGGGCGGGAATTGAACCCAGGTCTTTGGTGCTGTGAGGCAGCAGTGCTAACCACTGTGCCACCATGCCGCTCCAAATCAATAAGACAAAGCCTCCCTTCAAACTTCACTTCTTATGACTGCCTTTTTTAGTTGGCAGTGAAAACAGCAATGAGAGCAACCTGGGAATACATACTATCCCCCTCTCAGCCCTCTGCATGAGGGAGTAATTTGTGATCTTGCTCCACTTTGTAACTGCTGCTCAATACTTAGTTCAGACATAACTGATCCTATTGAATATTAATTGCATAGTTTGAAGTGGTACTTGGGATCAGGGTAAAGATGAAAATGTGGCAGAATGCAGATAACATGAGAGAGTTTGATGGGAAAAATGAAATGGCATGGGATGTGGATGACACAGGAAGGAATGGTATGTAAGATGCTGTAGAATGGAGAATGACTTGGGAAGGCAGAGATGAGAAATATAGTACTCAAAGGACAGACCAACGTGGCAAAGGAGGTAGGGTAGGCATGGAAGAGATGCACAAGACAATGGAAGTGGTTAAGTATGACAAAATCAAGTGGTCAATTATTTGAATCAATTTAACAAAAGCTATTCTTCCTGCTAAAAATGAATATTTACTAGATTTAAATGAAAATGTTTCAGAAAAGCTGTCAAGAGAAATAAAAAAAGTTTGCACTGATTCAATAGAAGATTATAATAATCTATACATCCAGAGTTTCTACACAATCTAACTCAATAGGAATTCCACATCTAGCTTCTTTCTTCATTACTAGCCACTCCCTTCAATCCCACCAAATTCAATATACACAACTGCTAGAATTCATAAATTTGTGTCACTCTGATTATTCCTTCAGTTGTATCATTCCTTATGTTTGTTCACTGAGCTAACTTTCTCTTGATAGAATCATCGAGTTATAGAGTGATACTGCATGGAAACAGGCCCTTCACCCCAAACTGGTCCATGCTGACCATAATGCCCACTCTGCTAGTTCCAATTGCCTGCATTTGGTCCATATCCCTCTAAACCCTTCCCAGCCATGTACAGTTCTAAAATGTTGCTATTGATTCTTAAACCTCTCCCCTCTCACCTTAAACCTATACCTTCTAGATTTCAAATCCCCATCCCCGGAACAAAACTATATGCATTCATCCTATTTATGACCCTCATGATTTTACACGTCTCAGTGAGGTCACCCATCATTCTCCTACATTCCAAGGAATATCTCTTTGTTCTTGTGGACTTGCTTCATGCTATAGTTTGTTACCTGCAATCTCTGAACTAGTTTGTTAATCCTGCACTATCAGCAACCTGGAGGTTATCATTGACCAGAAATTGAATTGGCCTAGTCACATAATTACTATAGCCACAAAAGTAAGTCAGAGACTATGAATCTACATCAAGCAATTCACCTTCTGACTTGATAAAGTGTGTTCACTATCAACAATTAAGGAGTGAGATGGAATACCCCCCAGTCGCCTGATGAGTACAGTTTCAATAACACTTAAGACACCTGATAGCATCAGGACAAAATATCCTGTTTGATTGGCACCAATCCATAAACATTTATTTCCTTTACCACTAACACTCAGTAGTAGCTGTGTCCCACCTGCTGGATGCACTACAAAGAATCACCAAGGAGCGATAGGGAGAGGATGAATATGCTGGGGCTGTGAACCATGGAGTGTCAAAGGCTGAGAGGTGACCTGATAGAGGTTTATAAAATCATGAGAGACATGAATAGGATAAATAGCAAAGGTCTTTTCCCTGGGGTGGGGGAGTCCAGGCCTAGAGGGCATAGCTTTAGGGTGAGAGGAGAAAGATATAAAAGGGACCAAAGGGGTGACGTTTTCCACAAAGAGGGTGGTGCGTGTATGGAATGAGCTGCCAGAGGAGGTGGTGGAGGCTGGTACAATTACAACATTTAAGAGGCATCTGGATGGGTATATGAACAGGAAGAGTTTAGAGGGATACAGGCAAAGTGCTGGCAAATGGGAATAGATTAGATTAGGATAACTGGTCGGCATGAACACGTTGGACCAAAGGGTCTGATTCCACATTGAACATCTCCTATGACTCTTTAGATACCACCTTTCAAACCCATGACCACTGCCATGGAGGTCAAAGGTAGCAAACATCACCATGTGCAACGTCCATTCCAAGCCACTCACCAAGTCATTCTGATTTGGAAAAACTTCAATGTTACTGGGTCAAAATCATGGAACTCGCTCCCTAATAATATTGCGGGTTGACCTATACCAAATGGACTGGAGTGGTTCATGAACACAGTTCACCAAAACCTTCTCAATGACAACTAGGACTGGCCAATAAATGCTGACCCAGCCAAAAATACCCATATCCCATGAATAAACTGAAAAAATACTATCTCTCTCATGTTGTCTCCAAGTTACAAGACCTACTTCCTACTCTCTTGACCCTATTCTCAACATGCTCTTGACCAGCCAAACTCTCTTCTCAGAAATCATATTAACTAATACTTTGAATAATTACCTTGCCATGGATACAGTTTTCCCAAACTTTGAAATGCACCATCTCCCCAACTTATACAAACATTCTCTTATACTTGCAAATCTCTACCCTACTTCCAATCTACGTTTAAGATCTCTGGACATGTAGTCACTTTCCAAAGCACTGCCATCCTTCTCACAACTCTTCACCAGATTTCTGGCATTTTCCTACAACGTTCTGCTGAGCTTTTCCAGCAATTTCTGCTTTTGTTTCTGATTTACAGCATCGGCAGTTCTTTCAGTTTTTATTCTGATGACCCTACTCAAAGTCACAAATGCCACAAACTGTCACAAAACCAGAGCATCCTCCAACACCTTACCTCTGCCATCCAGGTGAGTGGGTCTTTCTTTCTCTAGTTCCACTCCTACCTGTACAGTCACAGTCAATGAATGATCTCCTCCACAAAGTCCAAAGCAAAACACTGAATTAAATTATGTCCCATTTTTCCATTCCTCGTTATTAATTCTGCAACTGCATCTTCCAAGTGCCCCTTAATCACTTTAACTACTTTTTGTTGGAACGTATCTGTCTTTTCAGTTACTGCTATTTGTGCAATTCCACTGCAACTCTTAAGACATTGTATTGACTTTTTTAAAAGGACTATTATTAAGGTTCTGGATTAGTGGTGCTGGAAGAGCACAGCGGTTCAGGCAGCATCCAAGGAGCAGTAAAATCGACGTTTTGTGCAAAAGTCCTTCATCAGGAATACAGGCAGAGAAGCCTGAAGGATGGAGAGATAAGTGAGAGGAGGGTGGGAGTAGGGAGAAAGTACAATAGCTGAATGGGGGAGGGGATGAAGGTGATAGGTTGGGGGGGGAAGAGGGTGGAGTGGATGTGGAAAAGAAGATAGGCAGGTAGGACAAGTCATGGGGACAGTGCTGACTGGAAGTTTGGAACTGGGGTGAGGTGGGGGAAGGGGAAATGAGGAAACTGTTGAAGTCCACATTGATGCCCTGGGTTGAAGTGTTCCAAGGCAGAAGATGAGGTGAGGGAGGCCCAGGACCTCCATGTCCTCGGCAGAGTGGGAAGGGGAGTTGAAATGTTGGGCCACAGGGCTTCCAGCACCACTAATCCAGAATCTGGTTTCCAGCATCTGCAGTCATTGTTTTTACCTATTATTAAGGCTGCTGACCCTGAGCTCAGCCATAGGTATCAGAATTCCCATCAGAAACCCTATGCCGATTTTCCCTCTTTTAAGATATTTGTTGAAATCTCCCTCTTCAATCAAACTTTGACCACCTATTCCAATATTTTCCCCTTTGGCTCAATGCCTATATTCACATTTCAATCATTTATTTACACATTGAAATACCTTGAGATGATTTAATGTACTAAAAGTGTTAAATAAATATAAGTTGCCACTGTCCTTATCAATCACTGCCCCAAACTGCTGAGCCAAATATTGTAAGCAAAGTTATCAAAATAATGTCAAAAATCACATGACACAGGGTTATAGTTCAACAGGTGTGATTTTTGACTTTGTCCACCCTAGTCCAACTTTGGCATGTCCACAACAAAAATAATGAAAGCTTCAAAGAGATTCAATTGTATAGGAATATTTGAAAAGCAATAACATGCCCGTCTAAAGTATTTTGAGATGGAGCATATGGGTACGGAATCTCCTTAAAAGACATTCTGCCCTCAGACTGACAGGTGATAATGGGGAGTAACAAATCTACTTGGAATAAAATAAGGCCCGTTGTATAAATAGTGAAATATGAGATTCTGCTAAATGCAGCAAAGTTTAATGTCCCTGATCCAGTTACAAACACTGTCCCACAAGTTCCAAATACGAAATTGACGTTTCTACTGAAACATTAACCTTCCCTTCAGAGTGTATTTTTTAATCAAACTAAAAGCTGGCCCATTCCTCGCTCCACCTCCCGTTCCACCGTCTTAACTCTCCGGCCACCTTCAGGTCTTAGCACCAGCTGAATCCAACTTTTCTTGTGACGAAGACAAGCTGTCAGTCAGCCCACATCACAACAACTATTGCAACGATATCTTTCCATTCTCCGCGCCGCCTATTTACAAACCCCGGAATACACTTACCGAACGTCCGCCGCGACCTTTCCAACACGATAGACAAATCCAGCAAACTTCCAGGAACAGCGCCACCAGCTGCCTGGGAGGAACCACGGCGCCATCTACAGCCCGGGAGGAACCACAGCTCCACCCGCTAACCAGGAAGGACTCACAGCGCCACCCGCTGCCCGGGGTGGAACCACGGCGCCATCTACAGCCCGGGAGGAACCACAACTCCACCCGCTACCCAGGAAGGACCCGCAGCGCCACCCGCTGCCCGGGGTGAACCACGGCGCCATCTGCTGCCCGGGATGAACCACGGCGCCACTAGCTGACCAAATCGAGAACAGTAACACCCATTTGCCCGGGTGAACCATAGAGACAGCTGCGGACGAAGTTTACAGCCAAGCTATGGCTTCTTGTACCACGGTGATAATGTTCCCAGGATTTAGTTGTGTTCATCCCGGTTCGTATTTACTTCAAAGGGAACGGTGCATAAATGTTAAGAGGTTTTGCTATAACTATACTAACACTCTAGTCAGACCACAGCTGTGAACAGTTTTGGATACCTTTTCTAAGGACTGCATTAGAGTCAATCCACAGAATATTCAAAGAGAGGAATGGCAAATGACGTTTAATTTAGATAAATGCGAGGTGCTGCATTTTGGAAAAGCAAATCAAGGCAGGACTTATACAGTTAATGGTAAGGTCCTAGGGAGTGTTGCTGAACAAAGAGACCTTGGAGTACAGGTTCATAACGCCTTGAAAGTACTTAAGATAGTGAAGAAGGCATTTGGTATGCTTTCCTTTATTCGTCAGAGCATTGAGGAGAGGAGTTGGGAGGTCACGTTGCGACTGACCACGGCACCATGGTGCAGAAGGCCATTCATGAGGGGGAGCAAAAAGACAAGTAGTTGTTATAGAGGATTTTATAATTAGGGGGACAGATAGTATCCCTTGTGAGCCAATTGGAAGTCCTGCATGGTGTATTGCCTGCTTGGTGCCAGGGTGCAAGACATCTCAAACCGGCTTAAAAGGATATTGGAGCAGGAGGGAGAGGATCCAGTTGTTGTGGTCCACGTTGGCACAAACAATAGGCAAGGCTAGGAAGGAGGACCTGTTTGGGGAGTAGTAAGCACTAGGAAGGAAATTGAAGAACAGGTCCTCAGATTGGCAAGGTCATGATGATCTTGGGGGGACTTCAATATGCAAATGGACTGGGTGAATAATGTTGCCATTGGATACAAAGAAAGAGAATTCATGGAATGCTTACAGGATAGCTTTTTGGAAAGCTTGTGCAGGTGCCCTCAAGGGAGCAGGCTATTCTGGACTTAGTGCTATGTAATGAGTCAGACTTTATAAAAGATCTTAAAGTAAGGGAACACTGAGGAGGCAGCGATCATAATATGGTAGAGTTCAGTCTGCAGTTTGAAAGAGAGAAGGCAAAAATCAGATGTAATGGTGTTAGTTAATTAAAGGTAATTACAGGGGCACGAGAGAGGAATAGATGAAATTCGACTGGAAGCAGAGCCTAGTGGGGAAGAGGGACAGTCGACCAACAGTGACAGGAGTTTCTAAGTGTAAAGAAGGACATAGTACAGAGGTTCATCCCAAAGAAAAGAAAGATTACCTGGTGGAGATGGATTAGACAGCCATAGCTGACAAAGGAAGTCAAGAAATGTATCATAGAAAAAGAGAGAGCCTATAAAGTGGCCAAGAGAACTGGGAAATCAGAAGATTGGGAAGACTATAAAAACAAACAGAGGATAACAAACAGAGAGATAAGGAAGGAGTGGATTAAATAGCCAGTAATATTAGAAATGATAGTAAACGTTTCTTTCAATACATAAACAAATGAGAGGCAAAAGTAGAAATTGGGTCACTCCAAATTGATGCAGGAAGGTGAGGGATGGGAGATAAGGAAATAGCTGAAGAGCTTAATAAATACTTTGTGTCAGTCTTCACAGCGGAAGACATGAGTAATATCCCAACAATTAAGGAGAGTCAAGGGGAAGAGTTGAGTATGGTAGCCATTACAAAACAAAGTGCTTAAAAAGCTAAAAGCCTAAAAATTGATAAATCTCCTGGCCACAATGGGCTGCGTCTTAGAATTCTGAGAGAGGTGGCTGAAGAAATAGCAGAGGCATTGGTTGTAATCTTTCAAAAATCACTGGAGTCAGAGAAAGTCCCAGATGATTGGAAAATCGCTATTGTAACCCTCTTGTTCAAGAAAGGATCAAGACAAAAGATGGAAAGTTATAGGCCGATCAGCCTAACCTCAGTTGTAGGTAAAATTCTAGAATCCATCATTAGGGATGAAATTTCTAAATACTTCAAAGTGCAGGGTCAGATTAGAACAAGTCAGCATGGATTTAGTAAGGGGAGGTTGTGCCTTACAAACCTGTTAGAATTCTTTGAAGAGGTAACAAGTAGGTTAGCCCATGGCAACCCAGTGGATGTTATCTATCCAGACTTCTAAAAGGTCTTTGATAAGTTGCCTCACGGGAGGCTGCTGAGTAAAGTGAGGGCCCATGGTGTTCGAGATGAGCTACTGGCATGGATTGAGGATTGGCTGTCTGACAGAAGGCAGAGAGTTAGAATAAAAGGGTCTTTTTCGGAATGGCAGCTAGTGACAAGTGGTTCGGTGAGCAGGGTTCGGTGTTGGGGCCGCAGGTGTTCACTTAATATGTTAATGATCTGGATGAAGGGATTGGGGGCATTCTGGCAAAGTTCACCGGTGATACAAAGTTAGGTGGACAGGCAGGTATTACTGAGGAGGTGGGGAGGCTGCAGAAAGGTTTAGATAGTTTAGGAGAGATATGAGGATCCTGTGATTGTTAGCATTAGAGTTTAGAAAGTTGAGGGGAGAGCTAATAGAAACATACAAGATAATGCATGGCTTAGAAAGGGTGGACGCTGAGAATTAGATTCCATCAGGCGGTGATACTTGGACCCGTGGGCACAGCCTTAGAATTAGAGAGGGTCAATTTAGAACAGAAATGAGGAGACATTTCTTCAGTCAGTGTGGTGGGACTATAGAATTCATTGCCATGGAGCACAGTGCAGGACATTACATGTCTTCAAGGCAGAGATTGATAAATTCTTAATCTCGCAAGGAACTAAGGGATACTGGGAGAGTGCAGGTAAGTGGCGCTGAAATGCCCATCAGCCATGATTGAACATAGAACATTACAGCGCAGTACAGGCCCTTCGGCCCTCGATGTTGCGCCGACCTGTCATACCTATCTGAAGCCCATCTAACCTACACTATTCCACGTTCGTCTATATGCTTGGCCAATGACGACTTAAATGTACTTAAAGTTGGCGAATCTACCACCGTTGCAGGCAAAGCATTCCATACCCTAACTACTCTCTGAGTAAAGAAACTACCTCTGACATCTGTCCGATATCTATCACCCCTCAATTTAAAGCTATGCTCCCTCGTGCTCGCCGTCACCATACTTGGGAAAAGGTTCTCACTGTCCACCCTATCTAACCCTCTGACTATCTTATATGTCTCTATTAAGTCACCTCTGAACTTTCTTCTCTCCAACGAAAACAACCTCAAGTCCCTCAGCCTTTCCTCATAAGACCTTCCCTCCATACCAGGCAACATCCTAGTAAATCTCCTCTGCACCCTTTCCAAAGCTTCCACATCATTCTTATAATGTGGTGACCAGAACTGTACACAATACTCCAAGTGCGGCTGCACCAGAGTTTTGTACAGCTGCTGCATAACCTCATGGTTCTGGAACTCGATCCCTCTTTTAATTAAAGCTAAAACACTGTATGCCTTCTTAACAACCCTGTTAACCTGGGTGGCACCTTTCAAGGATCTGTGTACCTGGACACCAAGATCTCTCTGTTCAACTACACTACCAAGAATCTTATCATTAGCCCAGTATTTTGCATTCCGGTTACTCCGACTAAAGTGAATCACCTCACACTTGTCCGCATTAAACTCCATTTGCCACTTCTCAGCCCAGCTCTGCAGCTTATCTATGTCTCTCTGTAACCTACAACATCCTTCGTCACTATTCACAACTCCACTGACCTTAGTGTTGTATGCAAATTTACAAACCCATCCTTCTACGCCCTTATCCAGGTCGTTTATAAAAATGACGAACAGCAGTGGACCCAACACTGACCCTTGTGGCACCACTAGTAACTGGACTCCAGGATGAACTTTTCCCATCAACCACCACCCTCTGTCTTCGTTCAGCAAGCGAATTACTGATCCAAACTGCTATATCTCCCACATTCCTCTGCATTTTGTACAAAAGCCTACTGTGGGAACCTTATCGAACGCCTTGCTGAAATCCGTATACACCACATCAACCAGTTTACTCTCATCTACATGTTTGGTCACCTTCTCAAAGAACTCAATAAGGTTTGTGAGGCACGACCTACCCTTCACAAAACCATGCTGACTACCCCTAATCAAATTATTCTTTTCTAGATGATTATAAATCCTATCTCTTATAACCTTTTCCAACACTTTACCAACAACTGAAGTAAGGCTCACTGGTCTATAATTACCAGGGTTGTCTCTACTCCCCTCCTTGAACAGGGGAACCACATTTGCTATCCTCCAGTCTTCTAACACTATTCCTGTAGACAACAATGATGATTTAAAGATCAATGCCAAAGGCTCGGCAATCTCCTCCCTGGTTTCCCAGAGGATCCTAGGATAAATCCCATCCGGCCCAGGGGACTTATCTATTTTCACACTCTGCAGGATTTCTAATACCTCTTCCTTGTGAACCTCAACCACACCTAGTCTAGTATCTCAGTATTCTCCTCGACAACATTGTCATTTTCTAGAGTGAATACTGTCGAAAAATATTCATTTAGTGCTTCCCCTATCTCCTCTGACCCCACATACAAGTTCCCATTACTATCCTTGATTAGCCTTAATCTTACTCTCGTCATTTCTTTATTCCTTAAATACCTATAGAAAGCCTTAGGGTTTGCCCTGATCCTATCCGCCAACAACTTCTCATGTCTCCTCCTGGCTCTTCTGAGCTCTCTCTTTAGGTCTTTCCCGGCAACCTTGTAACCCTCAAGCGCCCTAACTGAGCCTTCACATCTCATCCTAACATAAGTCGCCTTCTTCCTCTTGACCAGAGATTCCACTTCCTTTGTAAACCAAGGCTCCCGTGCTCTACAGCTTCCTCCCTGCCTGACAGATACATACTTATCTAGGACACTCAGGATCTTTTCCTTGAATGAGCTCCACATTTCTAATGTGCCCATTCCCTCCAGTTTCCTTCCCCATCCTATGCTTTCTAAATCTTGCCTAATCGCATCGTAATTGCTTTTTTCCCCCAGCTGTAACTCTTGTCCAGTGGTATACACCTATCCCTTTCTATCACTAAAGTAAACATAACAGAATTGTGATCACTATCACCAAAGTGCTCACCTACTTCCGTGTCTAACATCTGGCCAGGCTTATTACCCAGTACCAAATCTAATGTGGCTCTGCCCCTTGTTGGCCTGTCTTCATATTGTGTCAGGAAGCCTTCCTGCACACGCTGGACAAAAACTGACCCATCTATAATACTCGTACTATAGTGTTCCCAGTCAATATTTGGAAAGTTGAAGTCCCCAATGACAACTACCCTGTCTCTCTCACTCCTATTGAGAATGATCTTAGCTATCCTTTCCTCTTTGTCTTTGGAACTATTCGGAGGCCTATAGAAAACTCCCAACAGGGTGACCTCTCCTTTCCTGTTTCTAACCTCAGCCCATACTACCTCAGTTGACGAGTCCTTTCTGCAACTGTAATACTGTCCTTGACCAACAATGCCACACCTCCCCCTCTTTTACCATCTTCTCTGTTCTTACTGAAACATCTAAATCCTAGAACCTGCAACAGCCATTCCTGTCCCTGCTCTATTCATGTCTCCAAAATGGCCACAACATCGAAGTTCCAGATACCAACCTATGCTGCAAGTTCACCCACCTTATTCCAGATGCTCCTGGCGTTGAAGTAGACACACCTCAAACCAACCTCTTGTTTGTTGGTGCCATCTTGCGTCCCTGAAACTTGATTTCAGACATCCCTACTCTCAACCTTTTCTATACTCGAGCTACAATTTTGGTTCCCATCCCCCTGCTGGATTAGTTTAAACCCACCCCAATAGCCTTAACGAATTTCCCCCCCCCCGGATATCTGGTTCAAATGAAGACCATCCTGCTGTGTAGAGGTCCCACCTACCCCAGAAAGAGCCCCAATTATCCAAGAATCCAAAACCCTCCCTTGAATGTTGGAGTGGACTCTATGGGCTGAATGGCCTTACTTCTACTCCTATGTCTTATGGACTGCACAGAACATTAGTTTAGGCTACTTTTGGAATATTGCAAGCAATTCTGGTCTCCCTCCTATAGGAAGGATGTTGTGAAATTTGAAAGAATTAAGAAAAGATTTACAAGGATGTTGCCAGGTTTGGAGCTATAAGGAGAAGCTGAATAGATTAGATTCCCTACAGTGTGGAAACAGGACCTTCAGCCCAACAGGTCCACACCGACCCTCTGAAGAGTAACCCACCCAGAGCCATTTCCCTGTGACTAACGCACCTAGCATAATGGGCAATTTCGCATGGCCAATTCACCTGAGTTGCACATCTTTGGATTTTGGGAGGAAACCTGCACAGACACAGGGAGAACGTGCAAATTCCACACAGACAGTCACCCAAGGCTAGAACTGAACCTGGGACCCTGGTGCTGTGAGGCAGCAGAGCTAACCACTGAGCCACTGTGCTGCCTGTCATAGGCTGGGCCTGTTTTCCCTGGAGTGTTGGAGGCTGAGGGATGATCTTATAGAGATTTATAAAATCATGAGGGGCATGGATAAGATAAATAGACAAGGTATTTATCCTGGGGTGGAGGAGTCCAAAATGAGAGGACATAGGATTAAGATGAGAAGAGAAAGGGACCTAAGGGACAACTTTTTCACACAGAGAGATATGTGAATGGAACGAGTTACCAGAGGAAGTGGTGGAGGCTGGTAACAATGATAACAACATTTAAAAAGCACCTGGATGAGTACATGTATAGGAAGGGTTTAGAGGAATATGGGCTAAATGCTGGCAAATAGGACTAGATTTAAATGGAATATCTGGTCAGCATGGATGAGTTGGACTGAAGGGTCTGTCTCCGTGCTGTATATCTCAATCAGTGTTATGAGGTTAAGTAGAGTGGGTTTGTATTTATTAGAATATAGAAGGATGAGAGGTGATCTCATTGAAACATACATAAAGTCAGACAGCATGGAACCAGACCCTTCGGTCCAACCGGTCCATGCTGACCATAATCCCAAAGTAAACGAGCCCCACTTGCCTGAGTTTGGTCCATATCCCTCCAAACCTTTCTTATTCATGTATTTATCAAAATGTATTTTAAACATTTTAAACATTTTAAACTTCCTCTGGAAGTTCATTCCACACATGAACCACTGTTTGCGTAAAAGAACTGTCCCTCATGTCTTTTGTAAATTTTTCTCCTCTCACTGAAGATGTGTACCCTAGTCTTTAAATCCCTCCCCCATCCTAGGGAAAAGACACCTTCCATTCCTTTCATTCATACCCCTCATTATTTTATAAACTTCTATAAGGACACTGATTAACCTCCTATGCTCCAGTGAAAAAAAAAGTCTCTGCGTATTTAGCCTATCCTCATAACTCAAACCCCATTCCTGGCAACATTTGGTAAATCTCTTATGAACCCTCTCCTGCTTCCTATGACCGGGCAACCAGAACTGAATACAGTATTCCAGAAGAGGCCTCACCAACATCCTGTACAACCACAACATGACATTCCAACTTCCATGCTCAAAGGTCTGAGCAATGAAGGCAAGTGTGCTAAACGTCTTCCTAATCCATCATGTCTAGACCTGATGCCAACTTCAAAGAATTATGTACATGAATTCCTGGGTCTCTCTGTTCTGCAACACAACCCAAGGCCCTACTTTTAATTGTATAAGTCTTGCTCTTGTTTGTTTTACCAAAATGCAATACCTCGCATTTATTCAAATTAAACTCCCATCTGCCAATTAGTCAAGATCTTTTCTTAATCTTTGCTAACATTCTTCACTCTCCACTGTACCACTAATTTTGATATCATCTGCAAACTTACTAACGATCTATATTCTTACTAATCTTTTGTATTCTCACCTAAATCATTTATATAAATGACAAATAAAAGTGGACCCAGTACTGATCCCTGTGGAACACCACTGGTAACAGGCCTCCAGTCCTAGATCATAGAATCTCTACAGTGTGGAAGCAGGCTATTCGACCCATTAAGTCCACACTGACCCTCCTAAGTGCATCCCACCCAGACCCACCCCGACCCACCCCATCCCTGTTACCCTGCATTTCCCATAGCTAATCCTACATGTCCCTGGACACTATGAGCCTTTTTGCTCAGACAGTCCACCTAACCTGCATATCTTTGGATTGTGGGGAAAAAACTCCACACAAACAATTGCCCAAGGTTGGAATTGAACCCAGGACCCTGGCACTGTGCTGACCACTGAGCCTCCGTCCTCCCCCATTGCTCTCTGTCTCCTACCATTAAGTCAATTTTGTTTCCAATTGGCAAACTCACCTTGAATCCTATGTGATCTAAATTTACTAATTAGTCTGTCATGCGGAACCTTGTCAAAGGCTTTATGAAAGACCAAGTAAACAATGTCTATTGCTCTGCTCTCATCAATCTTCTTGGTTACTTCCTTAAAGAGCTCAATTAAGTTTGTGGAAAATGATTTCCCTCACACGAAACATGCTGACTTTCCTTAACCACTCCTTGCCTCTCCAAATGCATATAAATCCTATCTTTCAGAATCACCTCCAGCAACTTAACTACCAACAAATTCAGGCTCACAGGTCTATAGTTCTTTGGCTTCTCACTATATCCCGTTTTAAACAAAGGCACAACATTTGCCACTCTCCAGTCACTTGGCACCTCACCCATAGTTATAGGTGATGCAAATGTCCTGGAATATACTGGATCAGCTGCCAGAGATTTATCAACCTTTATATTTTCTAAGACATCCAGCACTTCCTCTTATGTAATGTGTACTGTTTTCAAAACATCAATATCTATTTCCCTGCGTTCTCTACCCTCTTCAGTTATGAATCAATATTGTGTTGGACTGAAAACGTTAACCGTACTTTCCTCTCCAGAGATACTTCCAGATTTGATCGGTTTTTCCAGCACTATCTGTTTTTATGTCAGCTGATTAACTGTGTTTGAGAGTTGGACTTTATCTGTATCTAGGACTTACAGAGGAAGGTGCCCAAGAATCATCTCTAATCTGCTGAAATAGATACCAGCATTCAAGAGACTAGCAGAAACAGTAAGGCAAAATGGTTTTCACTTACTTCCTGAAACTGCTGAATCTGCTGATTCTGCCAGCAAAGGGAACCAGACTCTTTAATGACAGAAGCCAATAAAACTATTGAATACAGCATTCAACTATAATTTTTCACTTCAGATAAACAATACTTCACTTGCTTTCCATGGTAGGGTGGCATGGTGGCTCAGTGGTTAGCACTGCTGCCTCACAGCACCAGGGACCTGGGTTCAACTCCTGCCTTGGGTGACTGTCTGTGTGGACTGTGCATGTTCTCCTTGTGTCTGTGTGGGTTTCCCCTGGGTGCTCAGTTTCCTCCCACTGTCCAAAGCTGTGCAGGGCAGGTAAATTGGCCATACTGAATTGCCTCTCGTGCTGAATTGCCTAACACCTATAGCGTTAGGTACGTTAGTCAGAGGGAAATGGGTCTGGGTTGGTTACTCTACAGAAGGCTGGTGTGGACTTGTTGGGCCGAAGGGCCTGTTTCCATAATGTAGGGAATCTAACCTAATATTTAAAGAACTGAACAGAATTTCAAATTTATTAGTACTATCCTTATCGGCATTTAATCTATGTAAATATCATATTTTATTAATAATCTTATGTCAATTAAACATTTTTAGTTGCTGATGGGATATGGGCATTGCTGACAAGGCCAGCATATTTCCTTTTTATTCACATGAAACAGGACCTTCAACAGCAGGTGGTAATGGTGATGAAGGGCTCTGAGCAAGGGAGCTGGGCAGTTTTCTGGTGGCTCCACTAACAGGTGGCGACAGTGAAGGAGAATAGCTGGTGCAATTGAATGGAGTCTTGGTAGAAAAAGTGTCACTTCAGTGTGGATAGAGATGAAAGAAAGTCATATAGCACGGAATTAGATCCTTCGATCCAACCAGTCCATGCCGACCTCCATCCCAAACTAAAATAATCCCACCTGCCTGCTCCTGGCCTGTATCCTTCCAAATCCTTCCTATTCATGTACTTATCCAAATCTTCTAATACCTATAACTATACCAGCATCCACACCTTCCTCTGGAAGTTTATTTCACACACAAACTACTACCCTCTGTGTAAAAAAAATTGTCGTTTTTGTCTTTTTTAAATCTCTTCTTCTCACCTTAAACATGTGCCCTCAGCCTTGAAATCCTCCATCCTAGGGAAGACAACTACTGGTAACTTTATCTCTATCCCTCATTATTTTATGAACTTCTATAAGGTTGCCTGTCAACCTCCTATGCTCCAGTGCAAAAGGTCCCAGCCTACCCAACCTTTCTTTACAACTCAAACCTTCCATACCTGGCAACATTCTGGTAAATCTCTTCTGAACCCTCTCCAGCTTAATAATATCCTTTCTATAACTAGAACTAGATACAGTATTCTACAACAGGCTTCACTAATGTCCTGTACAAACTCAGCATGACTTCCCAACTTCTATATTAAAAGGACTGAGCAATGAAGGCATGTGTGCCAAATTGGGGCCAGCGACCATAATTCTATTAAATTTAAAATAGTGATGGAAAAGGATAGACCAGATCTAAAAGCTGAGGTTCTAGATTTGAGAAAGGCCAATTTGAGAAAGGTATTAGGCAAGAACTTTCAAAAGCTGATTGGGGGCAGATGTTCACAGGTAAAGGAATGGCTAGAAAATGGGAAGCCTTCAGAAATTAGATAACAAGAATCTAGAGAAAGTATACTCCTGTTAAGGTGAAAGGGAAGGCTGGTAGGTATAAGGAATACTGGATGACTAAAGAAATTGAGAGATTGGTTAAGAAAAAGAAGGAAGCATATGTAAGGTATAGACAGGATAGATCGAGAGAATCCTTAGAAGAGTATAAAGGCAGTACGAGTATACTTAAGAGGGAAATCAGGAGAGCAAAAAGGGGACATGAGATAGCTTGGGCAAATAGAATTAAGGAGAATCCAAAGGGTTGTTACAAATACATTAATGACAAAAGGGAAGCTAGGGAGAGAAACAGGCCCCTCAAAGATCAGCAAGGCAGCCTTTGTGTGGAGCTGCCGGAGATGGTGGTGATACTAAATGAGTATTTTGCATTAGTATTTACTGTGGAAAAGGAAATGGAAGATCTAGAATGTAGGGAAATAGATGGTGACACCTTGCAAAATGTCCATATTACAGAGGAGGAAGTGCTGGATGTCTTGAAACACATAGAGGTGGATAAATCCCCAGGACCTGATCAGGTATACTCAAGAACTCTGTGGGAAGCTGGAGAAGTGATTGCTGGGCCTCTTGCTGAGATATTTGCATCATCGATAGTCACAGGTTAGGTGCCGGAAGACTGGAGGTTGGCTAACATAATGCCACTGTTTAAGAAGGGTGGTAAGGACAAGTCAGAGAAATATAGACCAGTGAGCCTGACGTCAAGTTGTTGGAGGGAATCCTGAGGGACAGGATATACATGTATTTGGAAAGGCAAGGTCTGATTAGGGATAGTCAACATGGCTTTGTGTGTGGGAAATCATGTCTCACAAACTTGATTGAGTTTTTTGAAGAAGTAACAAAGAAGATTGATGAGGGCAGAGCGGTAGATGAGATCTATATGGAGGTTGAAACTTTATTGCTGGAACAGCACAGCAGGTCAGGCAGCATCCAGGGAACAGGAGATTCGACGTTTCGGGCACAGGCCCTTCTTCAGGAAGGCCCTTCTTTCGGCCTGTGCCCGAAACGTCGAATCTCCTGTTCCCTGGATGCTGCCTGACCTGCTGTGCTGTTCCAGCAATAAAGTTTCAACTTTGATCTCCAGCATCTGCAGACCTCGCTTTCTCCTCGAAGAGATCTATATGGACTTCAGTAAGGCATTCGACAAGGTTCCCCATGGGAGACTGATTAGCAAGGTTAGATCTCACGGAATACAAGGAGAACTAGACATTTGGATACAGAACTGGCTCAAAGGTAAAAGACAGAGGGTGGTGGTGGAGGATTGTTTGTCAGACTGGAGGCCTTGACCAGTGGAGTGCCACAAGGATTGGTGCTGGGTCCTCTATTTTTTGTCAGTTACATAAATGATTTGGATGCGAGCATAACAGCTACAGTTAGTAAGTTTGCAGATAATGCCAAAATTGGAGGTGTAGTGGACAGCGAAGGGGTTACCTCAGATTACAACGGGATCGTGACCAGATGGGCCATGGGCTGAGAAGTATCAGATGGAGTTTAATTCAAATGCGAGGTGCTGCATTTTGGGAAAACAAATCTTAGCAGGACTTATATACTTAATGGTAAGGTCCTAGGGAGTGTTGCTGAACAAAGAGACCTTGGAGTGCAGGTTCATAGCTCCTTGAAAGT
>NC_057724.1:39148096-39155840 GCF_004010195.1 Chiloscyllium plagiosum | reverse complement strand
TGACTTTACAGAGGTTTACAAAATTATGAGGGGCATGGATAGGATAAATAGACAAAGTATTTTCCCTGGGGTGGGAGAGTCCAGAACTAGAAGGCATAGGTTTAGGGTGAGAGGGAAAGATATTAAAGAGACCTACCGGGCAACTTTTTCACACAGAGGGTGGTATGTATATGGAGTGAGCTGCCAGAAGAAGTGGTGGAGGCTGGTACAATTGGATGGGTATATGAATAGGAGGGTTTGCAGGGACATGGGCCAGGTGCTGGCAGGAGGGACTAGATTGGGTTGGGATATCTGGTTGGGGCGGCATGGACAGTTTGGACCAAAGGGTCTGTTTCCATGCTGTACATCTCTATGGCTCTATAAATGCCTTTTTAACCACCCTGTCAAAATGAGATGCATATATGTAATGCGAAGAATTATGGCATCTGAACTCATAGGTCCCTCTGTTCTACAACACTACCCAAAGCCCTACCATTAATTGTATAAGCCCTACCCTTGTTTGTTGTACCAAAATGCAATACCTCACATTTATTCACATTGAACTCTATCTACCATTTTTTAGCCCATTAACCATTTCATCTAGACCCCTTTGTAATCTTATAAAACCTTCTTCGTTGTCTACTATGCCACCAATTTTGGTGTCGTCCTTAAACTTATTAACCATACCTCCTCTTTTCTCATCCAAATTATTTATATCAAAGACAAACAAAAGTGGACTTAGAACCAACCCTTTGAAACACCGCTAGTCACAGGCCTCCGAATCCAAAAAGCAACCATTCTCCACCACTTTGTCTTTTGCTGTTAAGCCAATTATATATCCAATTGGCAAACTTACCCTGAATCCCATGTGACCTAACTTTACTAATTAGTCTACCCTGCGGAACCTTGTTGAAGGCTTTACTGAAGTCCAATTGTTTGGTAACTTGCTCAAAAAAAGTTCATGAGATAGACTTTCCTCGCACAAAACTATGCTGACTAACCCTAAATTAATTTTTGCCACTCTAAATCTCCATAAATCCTATCTTTCAAAATCATCTCCACCAATTTATTCACACCGAACCCAGACTCACAGGTCTATAGTTTCTACTTACAGTTTTTCTTAAACAAAGGTACATTAGCCACCCTCCAGTCATCAGGCACCTCACCAGCAGTTATAGGTGATGCAAATATTTCTGCAAGGAGTCTTGCAATGTCCTCCCTCACTTCCCACAACATTCTGGGATAGTTAGTTATTGTATAATACATTTAGAAATGGTGCCTAAAGTGTTGGCAATGTAATTGCATTACAGCCAACATGTGTTTTAAAAGTTCACACTTTAGAAACAGCAACCCAATTCATGAGCCACATTGCAGTGAATTTGCGTTGACTAATCACGCATTGTAAAAGAATGACCTGTACATTATGTAGGAAAAACTCTTAAATGTAACCCAAAATGATAATTCCATCTACATGATGAATAGTTCTTTTGTTATCCTCAATTTTCCTTTCTGTTTGTAATGACTTGATACCAGTGGAATTAGAAATCCCTGGTTCATGATCTTTGGGCTGTTTGTGCATTCAAATCTCATTTTACACATGTGAACATCAGTGGCTAAGCCAGCATTTATTACCTATCCTCAGCTGTCTTCTTGAACTGCTTCTATCCATTAACTGTAGGCAGACCCACAATGTGCTTTTGGTCGGGGATGGGGTGTAATTAAATGATTTTGACCCAGTGACACGAAGAAACAGTCACTTATTTCCAAGTCAAGATGATGATTAACTTGGGGAAAAATTGCAGGTGACGGTGTTCTTATTGTCCTTCTAGATAGTGATGGTCATGGGTTTTGTGTGTTATGCATGGTATGTGATTTATATATATTTTAATCAGATTTATATGAGGTGTTGAACTTTTACATTTTGGTTTGTGTGAATGAGGTAGTTTAATTAATAACTTGAGTATTTCTGAAGCTGTGATAATTTGAAGCCAGTATGAGAGTTCCTGGAGCTCAGTTGGGAATTTGTTTGCACTGAGAGAATTTTATAAGCAGACAGAATAGACATTGAAGAACATTAGCTTACCTTCAGTTAGAAGGAAAATAGATTTTCTTTGCTTAGAAGAGATCCTCTTAGAAACCTGTTTGTTTTAGTTCACAGACATTCTAGTTGAAAGTTGATATTAGAAATGGTTTTCCTGGGGCAAGAAATTAACCTTGAAAAGTTATAAATATGTTACTTCAGTGTAAAGATTTTAGTTTGAAAGATCCAGACGAAATGTGTTTGGTTAGAACCCTGAAGGGGCTATTCCAAGCTGAGAACATCTATGCTTAGTTATATGAATACTCACTGAAGAGGCTATTACACTATCAAGACTGGGAATTGAAAGCAACTGTTAAATCAAACTTAGAAAGGAATTCTCTTTATGGTGTTTGAGTACTGGAAAGAGATGTTGGGATAGATGAAATATTCTATTTTTTTACTGTGCTTCAAAATCTTCTAAATTGTGTTGGATGGAAATAGCTTAGATTATTCAATTTTGTTTTTGCACTTAAACTGATTTTATAGGTAAAACCAGACCTGCAGCATGGTGTACTTATGTTTCAGTGAGAGGCCATGTTGTTAAATTAAAAAAAAATCTATCAAGCCAGCAATCAATCTGGGACCGAATTTGCCCAGTAACAATGTCAGCTGGGGTCAAGCAAGGGTCAAAAGAATGCCAAACAGCTTTTGAGAAACCCAAGGTAATCCAATGAATAATGTTGACCACCCCTGACTTTATTAACTTGCAATATGTGTTTGTGGGAATTTTTTGGGAAATTTGGGAATTTTGTGGGAAAAGCTGGTGGTGGTAGTTTTCAAGAAACTGAATCAAGATAAGATGTACTCTATAGTAGAAAAGACAACACCTTGTTACTGGCTCTCAAACAATTTGAATGTTATGACCATCATGACTCAAAAGAAACAAACATATATTGCCCACAATTCCTTGGCTATACAGAAACGTTTAATTTTTTCTAATGAGAACATTTTGATAGAGATTGTTAATTTCTCCTTATTATAAGAAACATTTATCATTGGAAAGGATAATATGACTACCAATGCAATATTGAAAAAGGTAATGATGCTGGAATAATTTGAAAATTTGAGAAAAGATGACAAGAAATTGTACAAATCCTGTGTAAAGAATACATCTATATGTCATGTTTATCTTACACAATACACTGAATTTTGTGCTTCATCTTTTTCCAGGGAAAAAATTACTTTTTTTAAATTTTGGAAATATAAACTGGTAAATTGAAGTTAGTAATGAACTTTTTTATTTTACAACTCAAAACAAAAGTGGAAGATTCGTGTTTATTTATTGGCACAAGACAATGTAACTTTTGGAGAAGCTGGATTTGATACTTTTGAGAAACAATTGGCACCAGAGGGAATAAAATACTGTGCAGCAATAACTTTTGGATTTCAAGTTGCAATTTATCACAGAACGGAGGGACAGTTGCACTCAGCACTTCAAAAACTTGCAAGTAGGACAGTGTCTCTCTCCTTCAGGAATTTAAGTGTTTTGCGACCACTATCAAAAGGAAATGTGCGCTGATGTTAGAGGGGGTCCACAGGTGGTTTACAAGAATGATCCCAGGGTGAGGGCTTCAGGTGAGGAGCAGTTGGAGGACTGTGGGAGAAAGAAAAAGGGGAAAGGCCAAAGTTCTCTCTTTGTAGGGTATGTGGGACTTCAGCCCTCACCAACTCTGCCCTCCCAAATGGAGGGAGTGGCACCCTTGTTCTCACCTACCATCCCACCACCCTCTACATCCAAAGGATCATTGGCTGCCATTTCTCCCACATCTGGTGGGATGCCACTACAAAACATATTCCCTTCCCTGGTCAACCTTCTGCAGGGATTATTCCCACTGGAACATCTTGGTCCACTCCCAAAACCTTCCCACACACTCGTAGCACTTTCCCTTACAATTGTAGAAGGTGTAACACCTTCCCATTTACTTGCTCCCTGTTTACAAAGACCACAATTTCCCCTTGCATGTGGTCAACAATGCCCTCCAGCACAGCTCCTCCACCCTGCATTTTTGCCTTTGAACCCCATCCCTCCCAATGCAAAAGGACAGAAGCCCCCTGGGTCCTCACATTCCACCCCACCGACCTTCATATACATCACATCATCCTACCTCACATCATCCTACACCACTACCACCACCAGGGATATATTTCCCTCCCCACCTGTGTTTCAGAGAGACCATTCCCTCTGAAACTCCCTTTTCAGAGCCGTGGCCCTTGCCAGCTGTCACCCTACTCCTGGCACCTTCACCTGTCACCTCAAGAAGTTCAAAACCTGCACCCACACATCCCCCTCACCTCCATCCAAGACCCCAAAAGGATCCTTCCACTTCAGAAATTTACTTGTACCTCCACAAATGTCATCTACTATATCCATTGTAGCCGATGTGGTCTCCTCTGCAAGTTGGCATCCTATCTCCCTGATGTAGATTGTTCTCTGAAACAATCTCTCAGACACCCACACCAACCAACCCCAACACCCTGTGGCTGATCACTTCTGCTCCCACTCCCACTTCAAGGACATGCAGATCATGGGCTTCCTCCATCACCAAACCCTAACCACCAGATGCCTGGAGGAAGAATGCCTCATCTTCTGCCTTGAAACCCAGCAACCACATGGGATTAATGTGAATTTCACCATTTCCTTATTTCCCCTCACCCTAACATCCCAGTCCCAAGCCTCCAACTCAGCACATTCCTCTTGACCGATCCATAGTCTTTCCCATCCATCCACATAGGAACGGGAGTATGCCATTCAGCCCCTCAAGCCTGTTCCATGAGTGAGCTCATGGCTGATCTGTGGACTAACTCCATATTCCTGTCTTTGGCCCACATCTTGTAATACTTTTGCTTAACAAAATTCTGATTTAAAAAGTCAACATTCAGTTGTTCCAACATTTATTAATTAGAGATAATGCTTGGAAAAACTACAGGATAGTTTAGATGATCCCAAAGTGCAATGTAAGGTTTAAAAAAATATACAATTTTCTCAGTGTACAACCATTAACTGAATCAACATATGCTACCTTCCTCAAACAGCCACATCATATGACCCTGAAGTAGCTCAAACTATGAACTCAGATGAACTTTTAGTCTCCAAGTTACCCAAATCATTTGACTGGAAGCTTGAGCATTGCTCATATGTTGATACAAACATTAAAAAGGTTTACCACCATTAAGTTATATGAATGGACTGCAACTTAAAAATCCAATACAAGTCTTGCTCGTGATTTCTTTGCTGGAAATACAAAATCCAAGATCCATGTGAGAACAATTAAAGGCAACTGGTATGCAATTTTTTGCATGCAAACAGGGGAACAAGACATCCTAATATTGCAAAGCATCCATCTGAGTAATACTGAAAACAACAATACGATTCCCATGACTGCATTTGGCAGAAGTTTAGCAATGAAAAATAACAGTTGCAATTCAGGAACGCAAGCATAAATATAGGTCAGTAAAAGCAATTGTCAAGTATTAGTGTTCTCAGCAAAATAAACTATGATCCATTGATAAGATGGTATCAATTCAATTATTGGCTTAAACCACCCCCCCATACCATTGCTATATTTGTGCTGTGATAAATATTTTATACACATAACATTGAAACTGAGCAACTGTTCCGTTTGCCCCACAGTTCAGGAACGAGACACTCCAATTATAAACAAATGAAAATTTTATTTCAGCAGTACAATTTTTGTATGAATCATTTCAAAATATTGCAGTCCTAATTTAACATTTAAAACATAATTCAGGTTTCTAGTGCACAGTTTTAGCACTGATCATGGTTACAGTGTGGTGATAATGACAAGACAAAATGATGCTTCACAGTCCTTTTAAAAGCTGCAGCATTTTCTTCTATGGCAGCATAACAGCCATCACTTTACTAATTCCAATAACTGATAGGCACAAACGATCACAAATGAGATATCAAAATTAATTTGGCTAGAACATGTACACAAATAGACCTTTTCAGTAAATGTTACCAGCAAATTAATAAATGCAGTATGTAGTACATGCAAAGTTTGGTTTAAACAAAGATGAGAAATCATTTCAAAGAAAACTCAGCACTGAAGTGTTGAATTTTTTTTAGTGACTTGAAAAACAAGGTTCTCATATTGATCATGAGCTCAGTGCTCCATGCCTCCTCTCAACCAAGGCCATTAACCTGTTCTCAGACACCAATCATTTGTACCCAGTCCAGGTTGGTGCACTGCTGGCTTTTCTTTACAATGCATTCTCCCAACAAGCTACTATCCTGAGAAGAAAATGAACAGATCTAAAACAATGCTCCAATGCAAAAGTTTCTTTCAGAACAGTTCAATGTCAGAGTCATATTGTGACTCCCAAAGGGAGAGAGCAGAGATTAACCATCTTTCAAAAAAAAAACTAGATTAAGATGTAAAAGATTTGATGGTTCTATTCATGGTAAGGCTTTAAGGTAAAGAAATACACATGTACTTATCTATGAGTTGGAATTGAAATAGTTAGGAAAAGCCCAAAATGAGTGAGCGATCAGGCCTTGAGAAACAACAGCATCTAGGTTTTTCAAGTGGTCTTGTCATAAATCATTTAATACATTTGTGCACAGATCTGCACCTATTCCATAAAAATAAAATCTCTATTGAAGAAACTTATTTGAAATAGACATATGATGCAAATAATTCAGACCTTGATCCCTAACAGTTCAAACAGCTTAGCTGTTATGGAGTGGAAAATGTCAGTATGTTTTTGCTTAACTTCCCTTTGTCCTATGTCAGTACCATCTGCAATTTACTTACATACCTGCAAGCAAGTCTAAACTGAACACAAAATGACCCCCTGAATCCGTACCTTGTCAGACCTTACAGCTGTGCAATGTAAAGTTATGACTGGCATTCAAAGATGGGCACGTTGCCAGAGAATGTGTTTAGACATATGCAATCTATTTTAGTGATTGGAGCTATAAACTAACTCAAATTGTCAAGTGATCAAAATACTCAATTTATACAAAAAAAACTGGTTTACAACAAAACCCAGTGAACTTTACCACAGCTTTTCTATGTACCAATGTATGTGGGGCTATTGAGGATTCAATTACTTACGTAAACAATGTCATAAATACACTATAGGAAAGCCATCAGATCTTTTCTGAACCGATTTAAGTTTGACAGTTTTTTAAAATGAATACTGTCATTTTTCAGTTATTGTGCAAAATAACCGAATATTGTGCAAAAACCGTGCTATTTTGCCAGAACCATATCGACAGTCCCAATACATATGGCACTTGCAGGACTTGTATATCATTATTTAATATGGATTAAAACTAACAGATACCAATTCAGGGTTTTAAATAGAAATAATTTGCCATGCCAATTTATGCTCTCGTAGAGCTAATGTGTGAAATCTCAACTGCGTTGTTACCCAATGATTAAATATCTGTAAAAGCAAATATTAACTTGAAACCTGAGTAGTGGAAAAAAAAGCAGTCGCCAATTTGTTAAACAAAACACTGAACAGAATGTCTAAATGTTTGTTAATAGCAAAGCAGCCAAACCACGGCCTCCAAAATCACCAAAAGACAATTGTGAAAAAAAAAGCACAAGGAAGATCCGTTAAAAGAAGGGGATCCTTAAAGTGGCTTCTAAAAGGCAAGCTTTCAGTCCAGCTCAGAGATTGCAAGCTAGAGTCCAGTGCCATTACTCAGATTAA
>NC_057724.1:39133032-39147596 GCF_004010195.1 Chiloscyllium plagiosum | reverse complement strand
CTTGCTGGGTCGCCGCCATCTTGGATCCCCTCCAACCCTTAGTTTTTAGTAAATGCGTTTCTTATTAGTTTAGGCATCAAATTGTATTATTTAGATCAATGCAGAATTTGCTTTAACAATTTTAGTTTAAACTTCTCCACCCCTTTTTTAAATCCAGTGTCTGGCTTGGCCAGGTTGAAACAAGTCAATTAGGCATGTTTTTTTTAAAAAAATCCTGTGAAGACTGTCTGGCTCAAGTAAAGCCGAAATGTGTCAAGCTTGCAGTCTTCCTTGATTTTGCTTAAAATTGGCTGCGTGCAAAACCATGGGAAATGACTCAATAAAAATATGTTGTGTGCACATTTCAACATAACAATTTGAAGTATTTAAGAAATCTACCTTGCACACTTAATAATTGTAAGGCATTTGGAAGCAGATGTTGTGTTCATTTGTATTTGTAATAATTGAGAAACACACCCTATGTAATGGTATAATAAAAAATAATCAAACACGATCTCCTTAGAGACAAACGTCAACTGCCTTCCTTTAATCACTGTTTTTCTTCAAATTACGACATTCCAGGGAAGCGCTAATTAGCTGTGTTCATACCCATAGTAGTCTAAATAGTAGATTTGTAATTGAAAGTTTAAGTTTATGCTGGAGAATGTATTTTTAGTCTTTCTGTTTATTTTCATGATGACATTCACTTATTCTGCTCCATTACTATTTTAGCAATTTTGGAATGAGAAGTGTAATCAGTATTTGAGATGACTGCATGCATAATCAATAGTGACAGATTTGTAACAGATTTATACATTTAAATATGAATTTGAATAAAAAGATGGTGAGCTACATTTGGTGTACTCAAGTAGATTGGACCCATCTACTGTTTTTATAATTGTTAGAAGTGAATGAATCAACTAATGTAGTGTTAATTATGGTAAACTGTTCACTTGCTGAAGGCAATGCCTTTAGATTTAATAGCAAATATTGTCTCACTCTTTAAGCATCCCAATGATGGGAATTTAAACCAATCACTAAAGTGATTCAGAAATTATACTCACAAAGTGCGTGCACCATTGTTGTTTTACCACTTCCTTTGCCAGACATAGAGATGTGTCGTAACAATTATTATTTAGTTAAGTTTATGTGCATCACTGGCTAAGTCAGCATCTATTGCCCATCTTTAACTGCCTTTGAGAAAATTGTGGTGATCTGCTTTCTTGAATATTTGCAGTCCTCATGGTGTAGATACACAATGAAATTCTACTTGGACGGCTGTGCCAGAATATTAATCCAGTGAAGGAACAGTTCCAAGTCATCTGCTGCCTTTGTCTTTCTGGGTGGTAGAGTTTATGGGTTTGGGAAGTACTGCTTAAGGATCATAGGTGTATCGCTTATTTTTTTCCTAACTTAATTTTGTTACTGGACTAACTGGAGAAACCTTGAAACAGAAATTTTCCCCTTTTTGCTTGTAGCAGCAAACTTCTTAGTTCAGTGTCCCTATCACTTGACCACCATTTATGGGTGGCACGGTGGCTCAGTGGTTAGCACTGCTACCTCACAGCACCAGGGACTCGGGTTCAATTCCAATCTAGGGCAACTGTCTGTGTGGAGTTTGCACATTCTCACCATGTCTGCGTGGGTTTCCTCAGGGAGATCCAGTTTCCTCCCATGATCCAAAAATGTGCATGTCAGGTGAATTGGCCATGCTAAATTGCCCATCGTGTTTGATGCCTTAGTCAGGGGTAAATATATAGGGGAATGGGTCTTGATGGGTTACTCTTTGGAGGGTCACGGTGGACTTGTTGGGTCAAAGGATCTGTTTCCATTCTGAAGGGAATCTAATCTAATCTTTGTGAAATGTCTGCTGATCAGAGAGCCCAGAATCTCATTATCATGCATCTTTATCAGTGAGCACTTATTGAGGCATCTTCTGATCATCCTCCTTCTCTCAGGACGTGGCTTTCAACAAATGCACTGCTTTGGAATATTATGTTGTTTAATACATGGTAAATGATATCAATGTGGGATACCCTAGAGGATGCATATTTAAGAATTTCTTTGATCTGTCAATGCATTTAAGCATCATAAGGCATAAAGCCTTCTGATAAAACAGCAATTGTAAGTCACTGTACTTAACTTTTGATACCAGAGGATATCCCAAACAACAGAAATACCCAAAGAATAAAATATCACATCTTAACACTCTCACTGTAGCAAATTGACTAAAATCAACAATCATACATTACTGAATAGACAACTAATACATCAAACTCTCATTTCCCTATCAAATGAAATAAATAATACTTTCACCATAACTAAATGGTGCAAGCTAGACATGTCTTTTAATGTTTTGCACTGTGCACAGCATTCCTGCAGCAGATGTTCAGCTTTATCAGAAGAAGTCCAATGCTATTGTCCGCAGTCCAGCAGCTCACTTCTCCCTGCTATACTCAGTCAAAACTTTAAGTGTCCATTCAAAAATAATTTCAATCAGCTTGAGTCTTCCAAATCCAAATCTACCAGCAAACACTCCTCGTTCTGTCTGTTCTGTTTTCTTATTTTTGAACTGAAAATGACCTCTGAGCAGCATCTTTCTTCGAGTCATACAGTCATAACAGCATGGAAACAGACCCTTCAGTCCAACCAGTCCATGCCAATCATAATCCAAAACTAAACTACTCCCACCTGCCTGAGTTTGGCCCATATCCTTCCAAACTTTTCTTATTCACGTACTTATCTAAATGTCTTTTAACCATTGTAACCCTACCTGCTGGAATTTCATTCAACACAAACCAGTTTCTGTGTGAAAAAAATTGTCCCTTTTGTCTTTTTAAAATTTTTCTTCTATCACCTTGAAATTATGCTCCATAATCTTGAAATCTCTCACCCGAGGGAAAAGACACTTGCCATTCACTTTATCTATATCCCTCATGATTTTACAAACCTCCCTCAGGTCACTTCTCAACTTCCTGTTTTCCAGTAAAAGAAATCCCAGTCTATCCAGCCTCTCCTTATAACCCTCCATTCCCAGCAACATCCTGGTAAATTTTTTCTGAACCTTCTCCAGCTTAATAATATCCTTCCTATAACAGGGCAACCAGAACTGGACACAGAATTCCAGAAAGGCCTTACCAATGTCCCATACAACCTTAACACCGATACACAAAGATCTGAGCAATGAAGCCAACCATGCTAAACAGCTTCTTAACCACCCCTATATACAGTATGATGCAAACTTAAAAGAGTTATGTATCTGAATTCCTAATTGCATTTTTCCTCCACGCAAAAGTACTTGATTTCTCTCCCCACCTGTCCTTCACAAAATGTATATCCGTTTCACTGAATCGTAGAATCCCTTCAGCGCAGAAAGAGGCAATTGGGCTCATCGACTCTCACTAATTCCTCTGAAGAGCATCCCACTCAGACTCAGACCCCCACCCTGTTCCCATATATACCATGGCCAATCCACCTAGTCTGCATATCCCTGGACACCATGGAGTAATTTAGCATGGCCAATCCATCTAATTTGCATATTTTTGGAATTGGGGAGGAAACTGGAGCACCCGATGGAAACCCACACAGACTAAGGGAGAACATGCAGATGTCACCCAAATCCTGGCATCATGAGGCAGCAGTGCTAACCACTGTGCTGTCCCAAATATACAGTACACCATCTGATATATTACACTCCACACATTTTTATTTACTTAGTGCATTGGATGTTGGTGATCACATTAGACCAGGGCTGCTTTCCTGAACAGCTGCATATTATATGGTGATGTTAAACCCCACAGCGCTGTTAGGGAAGGAGTTCCATTATTTTGTGCCAGCAACACTGAAAAAACAATGCATCTTATAAAATCAGAGTGCTGAGTGGATAGAAAGGGAATTTGCAGGTGGTGGTGTTCCCAAGCATCTGCTGCCCCTGATCTTTCGGATGGAAGAGTTATGGGTTTGGAAAATGCCATATAAAGAGCCTTGGTTCATTGTTGCAGTGCATCTTATAGACGGTACACATTGCGGCTATTGAGCGACATGCTTATTTTGAAACAAGTCTTTATTGTAGGTGTTATATGTGCTGCAAGTCATGCAAACTGCTCTGTCCTGGTTGGTTTCAAGCTTCTTGAGTTTTGTTAGAACTGCACTCATCCAAGAAAGTGGAAACTATTCCATTATGTTCCTGACTTGTACTTGTAGATGGAGAGTAGGCACTGGGGAGATAGGAGGTGAGTTATTTGCTGCAGAATTCCTAATCTCTGATTTACTCTTATACCCACTATATTTAAGTAGATGCCCCAATTGAGTTTCTTGTCAGTGGTGATCCCTAGGATATTGATAATGAGGGATTCAGTGATGGTAATTACATTGTACTTCAAAGGATAATGGTTGAATTCTACCTTTTTGGGGAAGATCATTACCTAGTTCTGTGTGGCATGAATTTTACTTGCCATCAGTCTATCCAGGTCTGGATGTTTTTCAAGTTTTGCTTCAGTTTTTGAGGAATTGTGAATGATGCTAACCATTGTGAATATAATCAGTGAACATTGCCAACTTTGACCTTATGATGCAGGGAAGGCCATGGATGTGCCTAGGAACTATTCTCAGGGTTGGGGTTCCTCTGATGCATGGTAGTGTTCCACTTTCTGAACCAGGAGGCCTGGCTTCAAGTCCCACCAGTTGCAGAAGTGTGTAATAAAATCTATGAACAGGTTGATTAGAAAATACCTACCCTCAGGAATTCTTGTAGTGACATGTTGTGGCAGAGAATATTAACCTCCAACAATCACAGTCATGTTCAGGGACCCTGAACTAGTAATTTTGATTTGCCATGATTACCATTGCCTCCTGTTTTGCTTGAGCTCCTTGATACCATACTTGATAAAATATTTCTGTCACCCTGATTTCCTTTTTAAGTTCAGCTCTTTTTCTATGTTTGGAACAAAACACAATAAATACATGAGCTTGTTAGACCTAGCAGAATCCAATTGAATGTTAGTGAGCAGGTTGTCATTGTTTAAGTGCCACTTGATAGTATTGTCAATAACATTGCTATCACTTTGCTGATGATTAGGGTGGTAATAGGCCAGGTTGGAATTGACCTTTTTTGGTGGACAGGACAAACTGGACAATTTTTGACAGTGCCAGCTAGATACCAGTGTTGTTATCGCACTGGAACAGCTTGGCCAGGGCTAAAGGCAATGTTCAGCACAGCTCTTTAATACTATTGATGGAATGTTGTCAGGGCCCATTACGTTTGTAGTACTTAATGCTTTCAGCCATTTCTTGATATCATGTCGAGTGAATCAAATAGGCTGAAGATTGGCATCTGTGACACTGGGAAGATCAAAAGGAGGCCAAGAAGATTCATCACTCAGCGCTATGACTGCAGAATCTTGCATCTGTTTCAGTCTTGTATTTTGCCGTAATGTGCTGAGACTCCATCATTGAGGATGAGAATATTTATGGAATCTCCATCTCTAATGAGTTGTTCTTTGTCCACCTTCATTTATGACTGGATATGACAGGAATGCAGAGCTGAGGTCTGAACTGTTAGTTGTTGATTTGCTTTGCACAATCTATCACTTGCTGCTTATGCTGCTTGGCATGTAAGTAGTCATGTTGTGCAACTTCACCAAGTTGATTCCTTTGTTTGAAAAGTATGCCTGGTGCTACTCCTGGCAAGCCTTCCTGTGCCCATTTATTGAATTGTCCTTTATTTTGTCTGTTTATCTTGAATCCCTTAAGGAATATCATTTACCCTTATTTCTGAAACAGCCTGTGAGACTGAGCCTCTTTGTTTTCTTTGTGAACATGTGCACAGTTGTTATGGGCAGCAAGAAGTATTGTTTGAGAGTATGAATGAGTATTGTTGTCTCTAACACCTACCATCCTTCTGTATGGGTCACTTGCACCCCACCATCTTTAATTTATTTCATAAAAGTCAGACATCTGGGTTTAATAAGTTAATTACTTGTTCACAGTCAATGTCATCCCTCTGTCCACATCTCTTAAAGTTGGTCAGCATTGTGGCAGCATCCTTAGTCTGGTGAAGCCACACTATTTTACTGGTCCCATGCCTCCATTTCCATTGCCAATGAGTCAGAATGTAATCCATGTTTAAAAAACACGCTTTACGCATTTTCAGTTCTGTAATTTATGATGCAACTTTAACGACCGAGAGATGCAAACTACCTAAAATACATCCCACATGGCTAGGTGTGGCTGAATGCATATTTTTGCATTGTGAGCATTTCTTTCTGTCTCTGTTTATGTCTATGTTTTTTGTACAGTATTTTGATTGATCTTTGAAGCCCTTCTCTTTGAAAGCGTGTGTAGCCAGTACTTATTTGGTCCAAACATCTGTCAAACAACAGTGATGTTCTGCTCAAATGTCTTATGTCTAAACAGACAGTCACAGGGAATGGGCCGTTCCTTTCTGGGTAGTTGCTTGTTTCATTATTTCCATGCTTATTTTGGATCAGCTTTGTTCTTTCTGATATGACAGTATTTATATCTGACTGAATTTCCTAACAGTGACAACAGTAGGAAAGATTGAATAGCTAAGATATTTCTGACGACATTGGTAGACATTGCATTGAAATCGGCTCAAACTGCATAACTGTACATTATACTTATTTTGGGGGATAATTTGATATACGTTGTCTTTTGAAGTATCTTCTTTAGTTTATAAATTTGTCATTATATTTTTTGGCAGAATGAAAGGAAACATTGGGTGGAGTCACTAATAATGACTGCTGTGAACATAGCTGACTTGAGTGTCACAAAGAGGATAATAGGACTAGTTGCTGCTGTTAACAGGCATTCTATATAAATGTTCAATTGAACACATGGTGTTTCTACTGTCACTGGTTACTGGTTTAAAAAAAATAGTTGGAAGACTCTCTCTTGGTGCTGAGGTGGTGTACCTATCCCTAGACTGAAAGACTTGAGTTCAAGACTCACTTGCTCCAGAGGCACACAATAACATCTTGGAACAGGTTCATTAGAAAATAGGTTAAACAAAAAAGAATTGACAAGACTATTTGGTATTGTTAACAGGCATCTAATGTAAACACTCAGTAAAATAGGTTAACTTAAAAAAAAGACTAGTTGGTGCTGTTAATAGGTATTATATGTAAATATGCAACCCAGATATACATACACACACTGAGCTATATGGCTTCAGTAAGGTGTTCAACAAGATTCCTCATGGTAGACTGGTTAGCAAGATTAGGAGAAAGTGAGGACTGCAGATGCTGGAGATCAAAGTCGAGAGTGTGGTGCTGGAAAAGCACAGCAAGGCAGGTAGCATCTGAGGAGCAGGAGAGTTCATGTTTCGGACAAGAGTTAGCAAGATTAGATCACATGGAATACAGGGACAACTACCCATTTGTATGCAGAACTGGCTTGAAGGTAGAAGACAGAAGGTGTTGGTGGAGGGTTGCCTTTCAGACTGGAGGTCTGTGACCAGTGGAGTGCCACAAGGATCAATGTTGGGTCCACTACTCTTCTTCATTTACCTAAATGATTTGGATATGAACATAGGAGGTATAGTTAGTAAGTTTGGAAATAACACCAAAATTGGAAGTGTAGTGGACAGTGGACCTCAGATTACAACGGGATCTTGATCAGATGCGCCAATGGGCTGAGGATTGGCAGATGGAATTTACTTTAGATAAATGTGAGGTGCTGCATTTTGGAAAGGCAAATCAGACTAGGACTTATACACTTCATGGTAGGGTCCTGGGGAGTGTTGTGGAACAAAGAGATCTTGGAGTGCAGGTTCATAGCTCCTTGAAAGTAGAGTCACAGGTAGATGGGATGGTGAAGTAGGCGTTTGATATGCTTTCCTTTATTGGTCAGAGCATTGAGTATAGGAGTTGGGAGGTCATGTTGCGGTTCTACTGGACATTGGTAAGGCTACTTTTGGAATATTACATGCAGTTCTGTTCTCCTTCCTATCAGGAGGATGTTGTGAAACTTGAAAGGGTTCAGAAAAGATTGACAATGATGTTGCTAGGGTTGGATGGGTTGAACAATAGAGTGAGGCTGAATAGGTTCAGCCTGTTTTCCCTAGAGCATTGGAGGCAGGGGGTGACCTTATAGATGTTTATAAAATCATGAGAGCCATGGTTAGTGAATAGACAAGTTGTTTTCCCTGGTGTGTGGGAGCCCAGAATTAGAGGGCATAGATTTCTTGTGAGAGGGGAAAGATTTAATTGGGACCTAAGGGGCAACGTTTTCACGCAGAGACTGGTGTGTGTATGGAATGAGGTGCCAGATGAAGTGGTGGAGGCTGGTACAATTACAACATTTAAAAGGCATCTGGATGGGTATACGAATAGGAAGGGTATAAAGGGATATGGACCAAGTTTTGGAAAATGGGACTAGATTAGATTAGGATATCTAGTTGGCATGGATGAGTTGGACCAAAGGGTCTGTTTCCGTGCTGTACACCTCTATGACTCTGTGACTCTAATTTTAAAAAAAACAAGCTCCTGTGTATTGGTATATGTAGATTCCAATAAGTGCAAGTATGCCATACTATGAACTCAACTGACAATTCTAAATTGCTTGTCAGCGTAATTATAAAAGAAAAAATAAAGCAGTTGTGGATTGCCCTTTATGGACTCTGCATGTAAATTTATAATATTGGGTGCATGGGTGATTTTCAGGTTGTGGTTAATAATTAAAAACAAAAAAAAAGTGACGGTGATTTGGTGGTGGGAAGCCAAACACACAGCCTTGGTTGTGTGTGATAACTTTTCCAAATATAAAAAAACAATGTTGGTTGGAGGTTCTTGTGCAGTGGTACTATTCCTACCTTTGAGTCAGGATGTCCAGGTTGAAGTTTCACCTGTTCAGAGGTGTGTAATAACATCTCTGCACAGGTTGATTAGAAGATAGCTTAAATAAAAGAGTAGTTGGGAGGGTCTTGTGTTGCATTGGTAGTGTTCCTACCTCTGAGTCAGCAGGCCCTGGTTCAAGTCCCACCTACTCCACAGATGTCTCATAACATCTCTAAATAGGTTGATCAGAAAATAGGTTTAAAAAAGTAAAAGGGGATCAACAAAATTGCAAACAAAAATGGTAATATTGGTGATGGGAAAGTTGCTCAGTTGTGAATGACAGGTTTAGCAAAAAGAAAGAAAAGAACAAAAGAAAAAAACAAGACTGTTTGGGCTATTGATGGTTCACAATGATCATAATATGCTTTGCTTATAAATATGTAATTGTCTATGTGTGTGGTTAAGAATTTTAAAAAACTGAAAGAGATTAGTTAGGCAGGAGTGGTAGGAAGGATTTGGTTAGTTAGCTCAGTCAGCTGGATAGTTGCTCTATGATATAGATTGATGCCACCAGCATGAGTTCAATTCCCATCCCAGCTGAGGCCTCCATGAAGGTCCCACCTTCTCAGCCTCATCCCCCTAGCCTGAGGAATGGTGTCTCTCAGATTAAACTTGCCACCAGTCTTCTCTGCCTAATGAGAGCAGTGCTCTGGTGCTCTAGGACTACAGAGACTTTACCTATAAACAGCTCCTAAAAGTGATGTTATCTTTACTAGAGCTATTGTGGTAGTGGTAATGATCCTACATCTGAGCCAGGAGGCCCGGTTCAAGTCCTACCTGCTCCAGAGGTGTATAAGAACATTCACGAATGGGATAATTTAGAAAAAACTAGTTAGATTGCCTTTAGTGGGATTTGCATGTGAATTGATCACTTAGAAAACATGGGTGATGCACCAGTGATGGTTAATAGGTATAGCAAATATCTTGGGTGTCTGGTGATAGGAAAGAAAAGTGTTCACTTGTGTAAGACCTCTTCTGGATACAATTGGACGGCTCCTGTGGCACAGTGATAGTGTCCCTACCTCTTGGCCAGGAGACCTGGGTTCTTGTCCTACCTGCTTCATAGATGTATCATGACATCTCTGATACAGGTTGAAAAAAAAAGAACAGGACTTGTTAAAAATAAAAATACAAGCCTAGCTGGGACCAAGGATATACTGGTTTTGGGCAACTGAGCCCCCCCTTTTTGATTATTGGAAAAAGTATTTTGTTGTGCTTTTGGTTGTACTTCAATCCCATACTCCTGATTTTTGGGCATCCAATATGGATAGATGTGGGCAAGTCAGATGACCTGCTCGCGGAACTTCTCCTGGGTCTAACCAGCTTGACTATTAACAGGTCCAGGCGGCAGGCTGTGGGGGGGTTCATATATGCAGACTGTCTGCCCCTTTTCCACAATTATTTTTGTATCTGAGTGTCATTGGAGTAGGAGCACACAGTGTCCACAAATATTCTCAATGCCTTTAGACAGAGGTAGGCACAACAACGTGTACAGTATTTTATTTCCCCCTCCAATTCCATTTTGATTGAGTCCCCTCCGCCTGTCCCTCAACTTTGATGGTTTGCTTCACTCTTAAGGTCTAGGCAGTTAAGAACAGAATAGGCCCTGGAGGAATATCGGAAGAGTAGGACAAGTCTTAAACAAGGAATCAAGCGGGCTAAAAGGGGTCATGAAATAGCTTTAGCAAGCAGAATTTAGGAAAATCCCAAAGCATTTTATTCTTATATAAGAAGCAAGCAGGTGACTAGAGAAAGGATTGGTCCACTAAAGGATTATGAAGGAAGGCTGTGTGCCGAACCTGAGAGAATGAGTGAGATTCTGAATGATTACTTTGCATCAGTGTTCACTGAGGAGAGGAACATGATGAATCTTGAGATTAGAGATAGAAGTTTGATTAGTCTGGATCACATTGGCACAAGTAGGGAAGATGTGTTGGGTAGGCTGGAGGTTATTAAGGTGGACAAATCCCCAGGACCGGATGGGATCTTTCCCAGGTTGCTGAGGGAGGTGAGAGAGGAAATAGCTGGGGCCCAGACAAATACCTTTGTGGCATCCTTTAAATACAGGTGAGGTGCCAGAGGACTGGAGGGTTGCTCATGTTGTCCCCCTGTACAAGAAGGGTAGTAGGGATATTCCGGGTAACTACAGACCAGTGAGCCTGACGTCCGTGATGGGGAAGTTGCTCTAGAGGATACTGAGAGATAGGATCTATTTATATTTAGAAAATAATTAGCTTATCAGTGATAGGCAACATGGTTTTGTGCAGGGGAGATCGTGCCTTACCAGCTTAATAGAGTTCTTCGAGGAAGTGACCAAGTTGTTAGATGAAGGAAGGCTGTTGATGTCATATACATGGACTTTAGTCAGGTGTTTGATAAGGTTCCCCCTTGTAGACTAATGGAGAAAGTGAAGTCACATGGTGTGCAGGGTGTTCTAGTTAGGTGGATAAAGAACTGGTTGAGCAACAGGAGACAGAGAATAGTAGTTGAAGGAAGTTTCTCGAACTGGAAAAAGGTGACCAGTGGTGTTCCACAGGGGTCAGTATTGGGGCCACTATTGTTTGTAATATACATAAATGATCTAGAAGAGGGCACTGTTGGTACAATCAGCAAGTTTGCAGATGACACAAAGATTGATGGAGTAGCAAAAAGCAGAAGAGCCTGTCAGAGAATACAGAAGGATATAGATAGACTGGAGAGATGGGTGGAAAAATGGCAGACAGCTTTCAATCCAGACAAATGTGAGGTGATGCATTTGGGCAAGACTAATCCTAGAGCAAATTATATAATGAATGGAAGAGCCTTGGGAAAAGTTCATGGGCAGAGAGATCTGGGAGTGCAGGTCTATTGTACCCTGAAGGTTGCTGCACAGGTGGATAGAGTGGTCAAGAAGGCATATACTATGCTTGCCTTCATTAGATGGGGTATTGGGTATAAGAGTGGTTCGGCCACATTTAGAATACTGTGTACAGTTCTGGTCGCCACATTACCAAAAGGATGTGGACGCTTTGGAGAGAGTGCAGAGAAGGTTTACGAGGATGTTGCCTGGTATGCAAGGTGCTAACTATGAAGAGAGATTGAGTAGGTTAGGTTTATTTTCATTAGAAAAAAGGAGATTGAGGGGGGACCTGATTGAGGTTTACAAAATCATGAAGGGTATAGACAGGGTGGATAGAGACAAGCTTTTTCCCAGAGTGAAGGATTCAATAACGAGAGGTCATGCTTTCAAGGTGAGAATGGAAAGTTTAAGGGGGATGCACGCGGCAAGTGCTTCACACACAGGATAGTTGGCGTTTGGAACGCATTGCCAGCAGAGGTGGTAGAGGCAGGCTCAGTCGATTCATTTAAGATGTGTCTGGACAGATGCATGAGTAGGTGGGGAGCAGAGGGATACAAATGCTTAGGAATTGACCAACAGGTTTAGACAGTACATTTGGATCGGCTCAGACTTGAAGGGCCAAAGGGCCTGTTCCTGGGCTGTAAATTTTCTTTGTTCTTTGTGCTTTAATGGGCTTTGCATACAAATTTATCATTTGGATAACATGGGTGATTACTTGGTGGTTAATCAAAGAAAAATATCATGGATGATGGGCATAAAAACATTCAGTTGCCTGCAAGAGCACTTCTGGATATAGAAAAAAAATGCAAAAAAAGAAAATAGTTGGTTTTCACCCCTTCCTTTCTCCATTTTGATTTAACCATCTTCTTCTCTCCCTATTTCTCCCTCACCTTTGATGTTATTGCATAGCCCTTAATGGAGTCTATGCATAAATTGAACAATTGGAAACATAGATGATTTGGTGGTGGTGGTTAACAGATGAAAAGTACCATAAATGATTTAATAGTGGGATAAGCCATTCGGTATTGTGTGATGGCATTCTGGATATTGCCAATGAATCAGGATGCATTCCATGTTTAAAATATACTTCTCACGAAAAAAGGGTTTCACCTCTTGCACCTCCATTTTGAATTAGCTCCTTCCCCCTCTCCCTACCTCTCCCTTTGATGTCTGCATTGCCCTTAACAGGCTTAGCATGTAAATTAATAAGTTGGAAAACATGTGTAATTTACGTGATGGTTAATAGGTAAAACTTTCCATAGGTGATTTGGTAGTGGGCAAGAAAACTATTCAGAAACAAAAACAGAAATTGCTGGAATAACTCAGCTGGTCTAGCAGCTGGCAATGTTCTGAGGAAGGTTCACTTCACCTAAAACTTGAATACTCTTCATAGATGTTGCCAGACCTGCTGAGCTTGTCCAGCAATTTCTATTTTTGTTTCTGATTTACATCATCCACATTTCGTTTGGTTTTTATTTTGAAGAAAACCATTCAATTGCATGTAAGAGCACTTGTGGATATATAAAATGACAAGATGATCTTTAAGAAGCTTTGCATATAAATTAACTAATTAGAAAATACCGGTGACTTAATGCTGTTGCTAATAGATGAAAACTACCACAAGTGACTTGGTAATAGGAAAAGCTGGTTGGTTTTGTATGATAGTACTTCCAGCTGTAAAAGGGAAAAAAGCAAGGCCAGTTGAGCAGCTGTTGGGATAACTGGTGGTGTCCCTTCCTCTTAGCCAGGAGGCCCAGGTTCAAGTCACACCTGCTCTGCAGGTGTGTAATGGTATTTTCCTTTTTGAAATCTCTTTTCAGATCCACTCTTATAAACCCCAATAAGGCCCATGGGTTTCCCTAGCAACCTCTAGCATTCTGAAAAAATGTGTTCACTTTATGACAATGGAAACACTTCGACCTTTGGTTTTTCACCTCCAATCTCAGCACTTTCATTTCTGTTCAGCGGAATACCCAGCTGTGCTTTTTATATCCTGGCTATTCACTTTCCTTTGTCTGATCCAACCTCTATCCTTCTCAATTTTATGATGAATGCATGTTTGGGGAAGAGGTGGATGTGGTGTGATAGAACATAGGTTCAGCTTAATTGATCAGTTCATAATCATCATCATGACTGTTTTCTGTCCAGAAGTTACAACTTTTCAGCCTTCAAATGGGTTCTAGTTACAAAAAAAAATTAATCATTCTAGTAGAATAAATTCTTAGAGATTCATTTGCATCATTTACTCCGAATGTCCTATCCATTTGTCAAAATCACTTTGCTTTACTCTTTCAAATTCAGTATAAGTTTGCTAAGATTGCTTCCTCAAAGTTTTGAACCTCTGTCTCTATGCTTCAAGAATCAACTCATACATAGCCAGAATAGGAGCAAAATCCCCTCTAACAGTGAAGCATAAATTTAATGTGTTGTATCTACCAACCTACTCTACATAGGCAATATTCAGTTTTCCTTCATCCCTTTCATTTGGTTTGCTATTTTCCCAAATGGTACAAAGAATCCCTCCACATCCTTTTCCTCAATTTTTAAAAGGATATGTACAAGCTTAGTCAATTCTTTATTGGACTTTAGGTAAGCATGGATTTTCACGACAGAGCTACCCCCGGCATCTTTCTAAAGATAAATTTCATTTGTGGGATGTGGGCATCACTGGTTGGCCATCAATTAAAGTCATAGAGTCATAGAAATGTACAGCATGGAAACAGACCCTTTGGTCCAACCTGTCCATGCCGGCCAGATACCCCAACCCAATCTAGTCCCATCTGCCAGCACCCGGCCCATATCCCTTCAAACTCTTCCTATTCATATACCCATCCAAATGCCTCTTAAATGTTGAAATTGTACCAGCCTCCACCACATCCTCTGGCAGCTAA
>NC_057724.1:39131274-39132371 GCF_004010195.1 Chiloscyllium plagiosum | reverse complement strand
AACCTTGTCGAATGCCTTACTGAAGTCCTTATAGATCACATCTACTGCTCTGCCCTCATCAATCTTCTTTGTTACTTCTTCAAAAAACTCAATCAAGTTTGTTAGACATGATTTCCCATGCACAAAGCCATGTTGACTATCCTGAATCAGTCTTTGCCTTTCCAAATACATGTACATCCTGTCCCTCAGGATTCCCTCCAACAACTTGCCCACCACTGAGGTCAGGCTCACTGGGTCTATAGTTCCCTGACTTGTCTTTACTACCCTTCTGAAACAGTGGCACCACGTTTGCCAACCTCCAGTCTTCTGGCACCTCACCTGTGACTATCAATGATACAAATATCTCAGCAAGAGGCCCAGGAATCACTTCTCTATCTTCCCACAGAGTTCTCGGGTACACCTGATCAGGTCCTGGGGATTTATCCACTTTTAACTGTTTCAAGACATCCAGCACTTCCTCCTCTGTAATCTGGACATTTTGCAAGATGTCACCATCTATTTCCCTACTGTCTATATGTTCCATATCCTTTTCCACAGTAAATACTGTTGCAAAATATTCATTTCGTATCTCCCACATTTTCTGTGGCTCCACACAAAGGCCACTTTGCTGATCTTTGAGGGGCCCTATTCTCTCCCTAGTTACCCTTTTGTCCTTAATATATTTGTAAAAACCCTTTGGAGTCTCCTTAATTCTATTTGCAAAGCTATGTCATGTCCCTGTTTTGCCCTCCTGATTTCGCTCTTAAGTATACTCCTACTTTCTTTATACTTTTCTAAGGATTCACTCGATCTACCCTGTCTATACCTGACATATGCTTCCTTTTTCTTAATCAAACCCTCAATTTCTTTAGTCATCCAGCATTTACTATACCTACCAGCATTCCGTTTCACCCTGACAGGAATATACTTTCTCTGGATTCTTGTTATCTCATTTCTGAAGGCTACCCGTTTTCCAACCGTCCTTTTACCTGCAAACATCTGCCTCCAATCAGCTTTCGAAAGTTCTTGCCTAATACCGTCAAAATTGGCCTTTCTCCAATTTAGAACTTCAACTTTTAAATCTGGTCTATCCTTTTCCATCACTATTTTAAAATGAA
>NC_057724.1:39036213-39130189 GCF_004010195.1 Chiloscyllium plagiosum | reverse complement strand
CTGCCATCCATCACATATTGTTGCTGTTGCAAATTCCTCATCGCTTCTATCAGTCTCTCCATTCGATCTGATAAGATTCGCATCCAACAACATTTATGGCAGATATAATCCGCAGTAACCCTTAAACTCTCTTTAAACTCCCACATCTGACAAGAAGTACATATCACTGCAAAGGCCATTTTTGCTCCTTCACAATCTACAGACCCAGAAAATAACACTGTCTTATTCCTCTACAAACACTGCCCCAGGTTAAATTAATAGCTATAGCTTATATTTTAAGTTTAATCAAGAGACTTATCTCCAAAAATATATAATCCAAAAAGAATCCACTATACTCACTACTGCAGTCTTTCTCTTGGACAGACTTAAACAATTAACTTATCTGATTCTGTGCTGTGAAGTTCGCCCAACAGTTCCTCCAAGATTAGTTGTGAATTTCACTGTTTGTTAATTTTCCCAGATGTACTCCAATGTCCAGCGATACACGAATTCAAACAGCAAAGGCAGTAACTGTGCAGGTTCTCTCTCTCTCCTGCACTGTCCATTTATTGCCAATCCATTTGCTTTGTCCTGGATAGTGTCACATTTTTTGAGTGTTATTAGATATCACACTCCTGACTTGTGCCTTTTAGATGATGGACAGGCTTTGGGGAATCAGGGGGTGAATTATCATGGGCCATAGACGTTGCAGTATCCAGTCCCTCCAAACATTTTTTGGTATCATGTGGAGTGAATCGAGTTTGCAGAAGACTAGTTTCTGTGATGCTAGGGACCACTGGTGGAGGCCAAGATGGATCAACCACTTGGCACTTCTGGCTGAAGATTGCTGCAAATGCTTCAACTTTATCTCTTGCACTGATGTGTTAGGCTCTTCCATCATTGATGATGGAGATATTTGTGGAGCCTTCTCCTCCTCAGTGAATTGTTTAATTATCCACTACTACTTCCGACTGGATGTAGCAGGACTGCAGGGCTTAGGTCTAATCCATTTGTTGTGAGATTGCTTAACTCTGTCTCTCACTTCCTGCTTATGCTGTTTGTCACTCAAGTAGCCCTGTTTTGTAGCTTCACCAGGTTGACACCTCATTTTTAGGTAAGCCTGGTGCTGCTCCTGGCATTTCCTCCTGCACCCTCCATTGCAATGGACACCTAAATCCCCCAGTCAGAATACATTTTGAGGCCTTGCCACCTCAGTACTTCCTCCAAGTGTTGTTCAACATGGAGGAATACTGATTAATCAGCAGGGGAGTATAGTACATGGTAACCAGCAGGAGCTTTCCTTGCCCATGTTTAACCTGAATCCATGAGGCTTCATGGGTTCAGGATCAACTTTGAGGTCTCCCAGGGCAACACCCTCCCGACTGTATACCATTAAACCACCACCTCTGCTGGGTCTGTCTTGCTGGTGGGAATGGATCTGTCCAGGGATAGTGATGGTATCTGAAACATTGTCTAAAAAGTATGATTCCATGAGTACGACTATATCAGGCTGTTGTTTGACTAGTCTGTGAGACAGCTCTCCCAATTTTGGCATTCGTCCCCAGATATTAGTAAGGAGCACGGTGGCACAGTGGTCAGCACTGCTGCCTCACAGCGCCAGAGACCCGGGTTCAATTCCCGACACAGGCGACTGACTGTGTGGAGTTTGCACATTCTCCCCGTGTCTGCGTGGGTTTCCTCCGGGTGCTCCGGTTTCCTCCCACAGTCACAAAGATGTGCGGGTCAGGTGAATTGGCCATGCTAAATTGCCCGTAGTGTTAGGTTAAAGGGATAAATGTAGGGGTATGGGTGGGTTGCCCTTCGGCGGGTCGGTGTGGACTTGTTGGGCCGAAGGGCCTGTTTCCACACTGTAAGTAATCTAATCTAATCTAATCTAATCTAAACTTGTCAGGATCGACAGGGCTGTTTCTCCAATGTCTTTTCTGGTGTGCATGTCAGTGCCAGCTGGTTCCTTTAGTTTCATTTCTTAGTTGAGACTTCATAGGGTTTGATACAACTGAATGGCTTGCTAGGCCATTTCAGTCAGCAGTTGAGAGTCAAACACATTGCTATGGTGTTCTGCAGTCGCAATTAAGCCAGAACAGGTGAGGATTGCAGATTTTCTTCTCTGAAGGACATAACTGAGCTAGATGTGTTTTTCTGACAATCGGCAATAATTTCATCGCCATCAGCAGATTCTTAACCCCAGATTTTTGTTTTACGGAATTCAACCATGGTGGGATTTGAACCCAGGCAGAATGTTACCACTAGGAGAGAGTGAGGACTGCAGATGCTGGAGATCATAGTCAAGAGTGGGGTGCTGGAAAAGCACAGCAGGTCAGGCAGCATTCGAGGAGCAGAAAATTCGACATTTCGGGCAAGAGGCTTGTGAGCTGAGGAATGAGGCCTCTGAGCCAAGTGGTTGGAGACATAAATGAGAGGGGGATGGGGCTGGGGACAAGTAGCTGAGAGTACGATAGGTAGATGGAGGTGCGAGTAAATGTGATAGGTCGGAGTGGAGGGTGGAGCAGACCACTAGATCATTGCCTTACCCCAACATCTTTTTTAAATGGTATAATAATAAATCAGTATTCTATAATTTTCACCTCTTTCCCTAACCCTTTCTCTCTCCTGAATCTAGCAATACCCAAGTGGTATTATAGCAGGACTGTTAATCTCGAGATCCAGGTTATGTTCTAGCAACCCAGGTTCAAATACTGCCACAACAGATGGTAGAATTTGAGTTCAATATCAAAAAGAAAATCTGGAATTAGAGTCGTAGACATGTACAGCATGGAAACAGACCCTTCAGTCCAACTCATCTATGCTGACCAGATACCCTAAATTAATATAGTCTCATTTGCCAGCACTTGGCCCATATTCCACTAAATCCTTCCTATTCATATAACCATCCAGATGCCTTTTAAATGTTGTACCAGCCTCCGCCACTTCCTCTGGCTACTCATTCCAAAAACACACCACTCTTTGTGTGATAAAGTTGCCCCTTCGGTCCGTTTTAAATCTTTCCCCTCTCACGTTAAACCTATGTCCTCTCGTTTTAGATTCTCCCATCCTGGGGAAAAGATCTTCCCTATTTATCCTATCCATGCCCCTCATGATTTTATAAACCTCTATAAGGCCATCCCACAGTGTCCGACGGTGCAAGGAAAATAGCCCCAGTCTATTCAGCCTCTCCCTGTAGCTCAAACCTTCCAACCTTGGCAAAATCCTCATAAATTTTTTCTGAACTCTTTCAAGTTTCACACCGTCCTTCCTATAGTAGAGAGACCAGAATTGCTGTATTCCAAAAGTGGCCTAACCAAAATCCTGTACAGCTGCAACATGACCTCCCAAATTCTATACTCAGTGCGCTGACCAAATGTTGCTTTCACTATCCTATCTACCTGCGACTCCATTTTCAAGGAACTGTGAACCTGCACTCCAAGGTCTCTTTGTTTAGCAACACTTACCATTAAGTGTTTAAGTCCTACCCTAGTTTGCCTTTCCAAAATGTAGCACAACACATTTATCTAAATTACAATCCATCCGCCCATTGGCCCATTGATCAAGATCCTCTTGTAGTCTGAGGTAACCTTCTTCACTGTCCACTTTTGGTGTCATCTGAAAACTAACTGACCATACCTGCTATGTTCACATCCAAATCATTTATATAAATGATGAAAAGCAGTGGACCCAGCACCGATCCTTGTCTGAAAAGCAACTCTCCACCACCACCTTCTGCCTTCGAGTCAGTTGTCTAAGTCTAATGATGACCACAAATCCATTGTCAATTGTGAGGAAAAACCCATCTGGTTCACTTATGTCCTTTAGGGAAGGAAACTGCCATGCTTACCTGGTCTGGCATACCTCTGACTCCAGACCCTCAGCAATGTGTTTGACTCTCAACTGCCCCTGAACAATTAGGGATAGCCTGTTGGCCCAGACAGCAATGCCTGCATCCCATGAATAAATTTTTAAAAAGTTTCTCATACGTTTTCCTCTCTCAGCTGCTTGCTCGCTCTCTTTTTTTCTTCAAGTTCAAGCCTTTTAAGGTCTTTATCATATTCAGACTATTTTTAACTGTATTTAAATCCTTTCTGACTCAAGTGAGTCACCACCCTGCATATCTTGTCTTTCTGCTAGGCACAAATATTTCAAATACCATGCAATTCCATCTCTAATATATTAGTTAACTCTGCCAGGCTAGTTTTTATTAATTTCCATAAACCTATTAGGGTAACTCCCCTATCTATTATGCTGAGCCTTCCAAACATTACCTGAATTTCTGAATTGATAGTCTATTGACACTAGGCCATAACCACCTCATACTAGGCTAGCTCACACAGTTCCTCTTGATTTTTAGCACTGATGGCATTTTGTTTGCTGTAAAAAGCTGTTTCTTCTACAGTTCAGTAGTTGATCTGGTGGACTTAGGCTATTTTTGTAAAAATTCTTTCCTTTAAACTTTTTTGGTTTTACCAAGAGGGAGGAAAGATGTGTTCAGTTTGTAAGTGCTGAATAATTCTGCTGCCCTTGCACTTCGAGCTTTGCAGAAAACTGTACTCAACCAATCAGAGGTCTGTCATCAGACAGAATTTTGGAGCCATTCTCACTGCTTTGAAAAACAACATGACCTTGCACAGCTAAAAATCTGCAGCATTTGATTTTTCCAAGTAATGAAACTCTCCTTGTACTTTAGCTATATAATGGCATCCAATTACCTTTTCCACTTTATTATCACAAAAAAATAAAAATATGTGATCTCTTACAACTCAAAATGACAGTGAAGACTTGTGTGGGAAAGGATCCGGCATAATTAACTTTCATTTCATACCTTATCAGCATGCAAATAATCCTCCACGATTATGTGGTATTTTGCTGGAAACCCAAGTTGAGGTGTTGCTTGAATAACAGTTTAGAGTACTGAAAGAAAGAGTACTAACCTGTGTTCATTGCAAGTGGAGCTGTGGGTAGCAAGAGTCGCTGCTTTCAGAGGAGGGGAAAAGAGAATTTTCAAAACAGATAGCAGTAATAATTTGCATTTGTTTAGTGTACTTGACATAGAAAAATGGCTCCAGGTTCTTTGGAAAAGTGTAATAAACAATAGACTAAAATAGGAAAAATAAGAAGGTTGACCAAAAGCTTTGGAAATAGGGCGGCACGGTGGCTCAGTGGTTAGCACTGCTGCCTCACAGCACCAGGGTCCCAGGTTTAATTCAAGCCTCGGGCGACTGTCTATGTGGAGTTTGCACATTCTCCCCGTGTCTGCGTGGGTTTCCTCCGGGTGCTCCGGTTTCCTCGCAAAGTCCAAAGGTGTGTAACTCAGGTGAATTGGCCATGCTAAATTGCCCATAGTGTTAGGTGCATTAGTCAGAGGGGAAATGGGTCTGGGTGGGTTACTCTTTGGAGGGTTGGTGTGGACTGGTTAGGCAGAAGGGCCTGTTTCCAAACTGTAGGGAATCTAATCAAATCTTAATATTGGTTTTAAAAGGAGGAAAGAGACCTAAAGAAATTAAAAAGTTTAGAAAGGGAATTTCAGATTTTAGGCAATTGAAAGCCTGGCTGTCCTGAATTGCCTCCAGATGACTCAGATTGCACTCAGCTGGTAGCAATCTCAGCACAGGCTGGCAAGGTCTGGTGTCAAGGCCTCCACTGCTGATCCTGGAAGATGTCCCTCTTCTATGTCACCCAGGTGTCAGGATGTCAAAGTTACTCTCCACAAAGTGAGGCACCAATTTTCCCTTCTCTAGAGTTGATGGCACTGTGGCTCAGTTGGTTAGCATTACTGCAGTACAGTGCTAGTGACCCAGGTTCAATTCCACCATGTGTCTGTCTGTGTGGAGTTTGCACATTCTCCTTGTGACTGCATGGGTTTCTTTTGGGTGCTCTGGTTTCCTCCCACAGTCCAAAAATTGCCCATTGTGCCTAGGGAGGTATAGGTTAGATGGATTAGTGGTGGGAGATGCAAGTATCCAGGAAATAAGGTTGGCGGGAGTGAGGCTGGGTGGGATGTTCTTCAGAGGGTTGGTGCAGTCTTGATGGGCTGAATGATCTGTTTCTGGACTGTAGGGATTCTATGATCACTGTCTAGGTCAAATGTCAGTCATCATACAGGGCAGATCCAGGAGACACTACCAGGACTGATGGAGTGTTCTGGGATATCCAAGCAGTGCTGAGTTCTCCCTGGTTATGGCAAGTAATAATGGGCTGGTATCATCACTATAAGAGCAAGGTAGGTAGCTAATTAGTTTGGGACAACCAAGAAATCTGACTGAACCTTGTAGAGAGAAACAGTCCATGAAACTCTGTGACTCTTTGCCAAAATATAAGATCCAGCCCACGGTTTTGATTCAAATATATGAGTTATATTTTGTTTTGGTTCAAATATATGAGTTATAGTTATTGAACTGTTTCTCTCTCTGCTGAATATTTCCAGTGCTTTCTATTTTATTTCAGATTTCCAGCATTGACAGTTTATTTTGCTTTTGATTAAATTGTGAAAGGATTTAAACATGAACTTGTGGTTTTGGAACAAGGACATAAACAGCAGAGATTGGGCTACATTAAAGTGGAGAGTACCAGGCTGATCAGGAAAACCCTTGAAATAGTCATGTCAATGGGTGACAAAGAAATAAATACATTTGTGATGCTGAATACATTTCTTCAGATCAAACGTGTGGCCAAGGGTACCTGTACAGGTCCCAACTATGTCTATCTCTTTATGGGGTACATGGATCATTCCTTGTTCCAGTCCTCCTCGGGCCCCCAACCACAACTCTTTTCCCAGTATATCAGTGACATCATCAGCTTCCCTCTCTCGTCCAGAATTGGAAAAATTTATCTATTTTGCTTTCAATTTCCATCCTGCTCTCACCTTCACCTGGTCCACCTCTAACTACTCCCTCTCCTTCCTTGACATCTCTGTTTCAATTTCTGGGGAAAGACTGACCATTAATTGCAGCGACTTCTGCAGTTACCTTGACTATACATCCTCACACCCTGCTTCCTATAAAGGCTCTATTCTATTCCCTCAGTTCTCTGTCTCTGTCGCATCTGATCTGATGATGGCAACTTTGACAAGGGGGCTTCCAAAATGTCCACCTTCTTCCTCAACCAAGGATTCCCCAGCGCCATGGTTGATAGGGCCCTCAGCTGGACTAATCCACCTCCCACACTTCAGCCCTTACCCTCTCTCCTCCCTCTCACAACAACGATAGAGTCACCCCATCCTGCCATCCCACCACCGTCCACATCCAAAGGATCATTAGTTGGCATTTCCTCCACCTGCAGCGAGATATTCCTCTTCTCTCCCCTCCCCTGCCCGGGTCAGTCTTCCACAGGAGCCATTCCCTCCCAGACACCCTGGTCTAGCTTCCATCATTCCCAATATATCCCCACACCCTATGGTACCTTCCCCTGCAATCGCAGAAGGTGTAACACCTGCTAACTACTTCCTCTCTCCTCACAATCCAAGGCCACAAACACACCTTCCAGGTGAAGCAGCATTTTTCCTGCACTTCACTCAATCTAGTCAACTTTACTCATTGCTCATAATATGGTCTGCTCTACATTGGAGAAATGAAATGCAGACTGGGTGAACTCTTTGTAGAATACCTATGTATTCTAAGTTCAGAATGACCCTGAACTTCCAGTTGCCTGCCACTTCAACACCTCACAGTGTTCTCTGGTCAACATCTCTGCCTCAGGCTTGCTACAGTGCTCCAGCAAAGCTCAGCTCAAGCTAGAAGAATAGCACCTAATTGTCTGCTTGAGGGCACTGCAGCCTTCAGGGTTCAATATTGAGTTAAATATTTTTTGGGCCTGAGTACCTCCTCCCATGTCCTTACCTCAAGCCTCACACGCCAGGCTTTGTCATCACATAGGCTGCTACCACACAGAACCCATTGTCAGCTATAAATAGTTCCCACTAACAGTTATTCATTCTTTCAAACTGACCTTTACCCATTCCTTTGTCTGTCCAACAGTTTTATTTTTATTTTTCTCTCACCTTGGGCTCTATCTCCACTTATTATTTACTTGTTCCCTCTCCGACTTCTGCATAAAAAACAATATTTTCCCAGCTACCATCAGATCTGAAGAAGGGTGACTGGACCTGAAACATTAAATTCACTTTCTCTCCACAGATGCTGCCAGAGCAGCTGAGTTTTTCCAACAAGTTTTGTTTATTTCAGTTTTTTTAATACATCTACATATTGGCCAAGGTGGAATGTAGGTGAGTATTATAATGGAGATTGGATTGGGGAATAGCTTTGCATAGATTGGGTATGTGCATAGATTGGGTATGGGTTTCAAAGTTCACCTCAGGATTGCATACAATTCAAAAGTTGTAAGCAATATGAATTAGATGTAACCAATGGCAAAAAAATAGTGAATTTGCAACAGGGCAGTCTTCGGTTTGTTAGGCTGGAGCAAAAAATAGCTCACCTCTGGTAGAGAAGCAGTCTGACAACATGCAGGCAGTGATAGGATCATGAAAAGTGATGTGTTGTTGCAGCTGACTATCATCTGCATACATGTTGAACTCATCATTGTCTAAAGATTAAGTTGTCAAGGGCCAATATGTAACATTGGAAATTAAGTGGCTAAAGATCAATCTTTGGGACTCTGAATTAACATTGTAGGAATACGAAGAAAAGTCAGATGCTCTGGCTTAGATCAGATAGATAAAAATGGAACCAATTAAGGGCATCCCCACTGGATCCCGACAGTAAAAGGAGGCATTAGAGGATAATGGTGTGTTAATCATGTCAAAGATTGTTGAGAAGTAAATGAGGATAGACATAGCATTCCTGATTACAGTAATAGATGATACTGTTTGCTTTTAGGGTGACCAACTCCTGCAGAAACGTTTAGGAGACACTTTGGCATGCTGTCTGACCTCTAAGACTCAGGACACGGTGCATTGCCGTAGGCCTGTAGGGGTGACTGCTGAGTTGGGATACAGGTCAATTCCTCCAAATACAAGACGGTCTCAATAAAATCTATGACAGTTGTTCACCCTATTTATTCCTTTGCTAAAGGACATTTGGTTGTGTCATCTGCAATAGGGCAAGGGTTAGGAGGATGTTAATTCTTGCACAAGTAAAATAAACAGCAGATTACTGCAAATGACTTAGTTCAGAAATGTTCACAGTGTTTCATGACAAATAATGGATTAAATTTATAAACATCAATAAAGCATTGACTAAATATCTATAATGACCTTTGATCCAGAAAATTTCCAGAAAAGGTATTCTTAGAAAAAAAGTATCTGTGGAATCTCTCATTACTTTTTTTTTTAAAAAAAAAGGACTTATAAGAGTGTGCACCAATTGTAAATGTATCAATTTAATTTCCTTCGACAATAACAAATATTGGTCCATGTCACCTCGTGATTTTTGATTTAGAGGTAGTATCAACAGGAAAGAAGTTGATTTTCCTTTTGGCTTCAAGACAAAAAGAAGGTAGAAGATTACAAATATCTAAAACCTGAAGGCTACAGTTTGGAGAGCTAAAGAGCTAGATATTTTACCATAAATGAAGGGCTTGTACAGCACTGTAATGTCCTATGTTCAATAGTCTAAATGGTCAAACCTACATATTATTAGTTGATTGGTGAAAAGGAACGCGAAAGGCCCACACCATCAGGACAATCAAAGATCCAGGGGAAGAAGGGATTTGTAGAAGGGTCTTCTGCTGTTGATGAATGTTCTGTGAAATTGAGGCGTGAAAGCTATTTTCAGATAGGACTCCTGACCTACCCTGCACAAATAAAGCATATTATGAAACTGGATAGAACATAATGCTGAACATACGAAAGGGAATGCTTATGGTTGTGTCAGACGTATCTTTGTTCAATCAACTATTTGAAGTTAAATTTATATTTTGATTTAAACTATCATTTGCCCATTGGATCAAATAATTTGTCTTGGTTCTGATTCATGTTAAAGATTAAATTACAAAAAGTAATCCTGGTGGTAATTTCTTCATTTGGGGGTGATTTGCTAAATGCAATTAGACTGGATTATGGTTCCTTATAAGAATCATAGCAATAATTTCTTCCAAAAACTTCACCCCTTCTCCTCATGTGTCCACTTTCCTTCAAAAACATCTGCCCAAATGATCCTCTCTGCTATCATTCTGAGTGGTATCAGGTATAGCTATAGAACACTCATTAAACATAAAAGCAAATGCTAGGACTCATTAATAGGTTATTCATAAAAACTGATTTTTAAATTTGAGTAATAAGATATTAATTCTTAATGCAGATTTTTTTCTGAAATTCTTTTAAAGTGCATACTTGAAGATCAAAAGTATCTGAAAAACTCTAGGTTTTAGAGATGTTTGAATTTCCATGTCATAAGTTTGGTTATGCACACAAGAGTTAGCATTTCATGGATACCATTTAAATCACACTGTCACTTCAGTGCCCTTCTTCCGAAGAGCTTTCCCGTCTTCCAAGGAACCTTTCTCCAATCCCAGCAAAAATGAAGACTCTTTTCAATCAGCTCACACATATAGTATCATCTTATTTTCTGTACAGCAGGATTTTTATATTTTCTACTTGAAAAATTCCATAGCACATAATATGTGCCATAATGTCTTAATTTCTCTGCTCCTCCAAATATTCCAGCAAATAATGTTAATTTAGTGAATTCTTGGAATAAAGAAAATTTTACAAAGTTGTTCTTGTGTAAAAGTATATGAACTTCTTTGATTATTACGTTTTTACTAAAATGACTAAATTGTTGCATTGATATATTGCTGCGTACAGCAACATAAATAATTCCCATCAGAACTGCTCAAGCTCTGACTTTCTGATGAACTGCCACAGACCTGAAATATAATTTTATTTTTCTCTCCACAAATGCTGCATGAGCTGCAGCATACTTCCTGTATTTTCTGTTTTTCTTCTACAACTCGATCACAACTAGATAGCAGCTTATAACTGCAACATGTAATCAAAGAGAGGTAGCAGCAATGTGTTGATTATACAGGTTACTGTTGTGTGGACTGGTGTGAATTCAGTGCTAAAACTTGGTGGATGAACACCATTTTGAATTCCACTTCGATGTTTTTTGAAGCAGCTGTGCATTCATCTCTGTCATAATCCAACATTAAAAATTGCTACTCTCAAGAAATGTTGTTGATTAGAGAGCAGTTTGTGCTTAAAGTTGCCTCAAATTTAATCCGTGAGACTTGATGATCCAACAAGTATTGTTGTGCTTAATTTCAGATTTATAAGCTTATAAAGGTGTTAGACCAAGACTTGATCCTGAGAGTCAAAATTTCAAATGAAAACAGGAAGTGCCTGTCAGACTCACTTCCACATGCTCAACCCAAACAACATTTCCCGTATGGCTGAACCATTTAAACACATTTAATCTGTTATTCTAAGATTAGAAAAATATTTACTCAATCCTGATTTTGTACAAAGCAAAAGGAACTGTACAAAAGACTTGTTCACAGTTTCTAAAAAAGGCCTTTCCTTTTTTTGTGTTCTTTTAAATAACAAATCATTTTAATGACTCAGTTTTATTTTATTTCTTTTCTTCATAATATCTAGTAACAAGCAACATTGCACAAAATCTCAGACACACATCACAAATATCCTTTATGTCCAGTCAAAATATTTTGGTGGAGCAAGTTACTCCAAATATTTGGACTGATCAGAAGAAACTGCATAAGGTTGGGTCTCAACACTGCAGCGTATTATTACCATATATGCTGCCTGCTAATATCATCGCCACACTGGTTGCCTGTTCAGTTTTAGAGACCTGGAGCGTTGGCCCATCCCTTTGCTTATTAGTGAATCAGTTTGATGCTTCACCATAGTGTCTGTACCAGGGTTTAGTTTCTTTAATTGCAGAGATTGTTTGGCATAAGGAATCCTGGAGCCTGATGTCCCACTGTCTGATTTGCTTAAACTCTTGGGGCTAGTGGCCTGCTCAGGTACTGTGGGAGTCTGTTTTATCTCTTTTACTTTAGTTACTTGTTTAATACCTGATGTGATAGATTTCCTTTGTCCTGGACTTAGCAAATTCTTACATATTGAAGTTGGCAAGGAAGAGATAGGTTTCTCAGATGTATGTCCTTTATGTAAAGACGATGCTGTTCTCTGGCCTTTCAGACATTGACTTGGCTGGATATTTGTGGAATTGGTACTTGTTTTGTTTTTTCTGTTTGTAATCAAGTTCCCGCTTTCAACTTTGCTTAACTCTGCCGTAGGTTTCTTGGCAAATTGATCCTTCTGATCAACTCTGGTCTTTACACCACCAAACGTCTTTTTAGAAGTTGAAGAAGATAGGTGAAATTGTTTCCTCTTTGTTGCTGCATTTTGCTCCTCCCTCTGCTCTTCTCGATTCCATTTTGAGCAATGACTAGGATGTGACTTTTTCAATGGAAAATTTTCAGAAGACTTTTGGCTTTTGTTTGGAGTTCTGCATTCAACTGTATGTTTCAACTTTGGACATTCTTTGATAAATGGAAGACTTTGTTCAGATTCTCCAAGTTCTTGTGCAGGTTTTACCATTTCTTTGTTAGTCTCAGCTTCCTGGTTGAGAATATTTGCCCCTTTTAGAATAGGATATCCTACTTGCATAATACAGTGACCCAGCTGTTGCTTCAGAACCTTTTCTGACACCTTTCGCAGGAGATTTGCCTGTTCCTTTTCTCTGAAGTCACTACTTAAATCATTTATGTCACAGTCTTGTTCTATCTCAATTATTCCTCCAGAAGGGTATGTTTTCTCTGTGCAATGTTCTTTAGAGAGAGAGTCAGGTTTAAAAGACCTGCGCTCCGATCGCTTCATACTGTGACTCTGTAGATTTCTAGCAAGTGATATCGCCAGGTCATCTTGACCAAGTTCGATTTCAATAGAGGAACAAGTAGCTACCGAGTGCCGCTTCGCCTCCATTTCCTTCTCCCTTTGTTGCTTCTTCAGTTGCTCAATTTCACGAGTTGCATTCTCCTGACAAATAGAGAAACAAGGCTGACTGTTAATACTTGATGGATACACTCATTTTTAATTCACTTTATTCCTTTTTTCTACTTTATTTTAGTACCTCTCTCAATTCTCCCCATTTATTTCAAATCATTCCTAATCTCACCAGCAAACCACTGCAAGAACTTTGGTATCAATCTGGTAGAGGCTCAATTCATCCCTTTTGAACAGATACCACCTGCCCCAAAACTGATCCCAATGGTCCAAGAATCTGAAACCCTCCCTCCTGCAGCATGCCCAAAGTCATACAAAGGTTCTCCCTATTGTGAGATAGTGTTTTATAGGTCTCTTTACTAAACCACTCACAAGCAAACACGCATTCCCTTTTCATTCATTCATAACTCTATTATAAAACGGTTTCATTTATTCATTCATTAATAAAACTGTGGTTTTGCAGTACATTTTACTATTGCAAGGTAGACTAAAATTAAAGCAATACTTCCAAACCGATTACTGCTCCTTCACACCTTCAACCCTATTTACATCAAAAGCTACTTCTGAATAAATCTCAAAACTACTAACCTATTCAGATCAATAGCCGCCCTGCCATCATGTCTCCATGACCTACCCAAAACTACGGAAAAATTATAATATTAATCAACCCTTATCAACTATAACTCAGACATAAATAGATTACAGAACACCAAATGTTTTCCCCAATAAGAATGTACTTGTTAAATACATTTTAACTGGACTGTTATCCCTTTAAGAAACTAACTGTCAAACAGCGCTTAAGTAAAATTTTATGAAATGAATGAAACTCACACCAGCAAATAGTAAACAAATCTCACAACCCAGCTGCAGTAATCAGTTTAATATCCTTTATTCTTTTATTAAGTACAGGTACAATTTCTAACTTATTTAGAGCATATAGGCTTAGTATTTTTTACTAACATTTACTAACTTAAAAGACAAAAGGACTAACTCCTCCTAATTATGCAAGCAGACCAGACAGACAGTCTTAATCCTATCAGGAGTCAGCACTTAACATATTTTAACCCATCTCCTGTCTCCCAGGACAGAAGCCCCTCAAACTTGTGCACTATAGATAAAACAATGTAACATCATAGAAATGGAATTTTAATATTTACAAGAACTATATGTAAAGAGGCTATTGTAAGAACTGTACTTCGGGATTCTATTGCAACCTTGAACTTGTCCTACTGCGGTTGCAGAATAAAAAGGCTATTTTCACCACTCACCGATTTTGGTCGTTATTTGAACACAATCCCACAATATTTTCCTATTTTTATTCGCTTCAGTGGGTGGCACTGAGTGTTAACCCAAGACTAGTAACTTTGAAATTCCACTAAAGGGCCATAGAAATGTCACTCCAAAGATTCCTGCACTGCTGTCTCTTACTACTGCTCCAGATGACAGTCTACCTACTATTCTGAACTCCTTTTGCCTGTGTGGTGACCCGCCACCTTAAGTGTGTAGTCCAGGAAACTTTCAGTCTTCTTGATGTTTTGTACTGACTCCAGCTGCCCCTCAAATTTGGAAACCTTAAGTTCAAATTCAAGTAGCTAGGTACAGTTCGAATGTAAATGAATATCCAGAATTGCTTGAAAAGCACAAATTGATCTCTTTCTTCCTATCCAGGCAATTGATAGTGAAGTCCAAGCTCTCCACGGTTGACATTAGTTCTAACCTATTTCCCAGTTTCCCCACCCTCCCCTAATGCCAACACCCCACAAACCCAGTTAATGCTGGTTCTCCAGCCAGTTTATTGTGTTACCCTGGTTTCTCTTCTCTACCCCTTATATTCCATGGAATCCTTTCCCACTTAAAGTCATTGCTAGCACTTTATTTTCCCTTTGGCATTCACTTAATCCTGATCTGCTCTTCCTTCTCTACCACCAAAAACACCAATCTCAACTTCCAACTACTCTCAAGGAAAATGTTGCTTAGCCTTTACTTCTCTGTTCTTGGCTTATACCTCTTCTACAGTTCCTGAGCTCCATTCTAGAGCTCCTATAGAAAGAGCGTATTGTTCTTTAAATCGACTTTCCTTCACTGCATACTGTGAGCAGGAATTATTTATCTTGGTATAATTCTTATCAATTGTCTGCAGATATAAGTCCAGATTGTAGTAGCAATAAAACTTGGGAAAGAGATTTGGAGCTCATAAACTGCCATATATTGATTTTCATCTGTAAATATGGGAACAGTACTAGTTGGCAAAACATGGATTCAGGGCAATCTTTGCTCCTAATTAAGCATAGCTTGAGTTGAGATATCTTCCATCTTGGCTGATACGCCTCATTTTAAAGGGCATAATTAAACCCAAATTTCACATCAGGGAGATAGGCTAGGGATAAAGTCGGGCTGACTGGAAGAAGATCGGTTGTGGACGTGAGAACAAATGAATGTTGAGGCAACTGCTTAGAAGCCCTGGCTTAGTCTGTGGCTCTTCATCACAATAGTTTTTGAAACCTTTGTGTTTTGAGGCTCTACGGTCATCTACCTCCAAAACAGCCATACCATTTTGGATACTGTTGGGGAGATGGTTCACCAGGGGAAGGCGGCAGCAGCCAGGTTCATGGCACTGCAAAGGAGGGGAGGAAAAAGAGTGGCAGAGCTATAGTGATAGAGGATTGAACTGTAAGGGGAATAGATAGGTTTTTCTGTAGCTGTGAATATTGCCTGCCTGTTGCAAGGGCCAAGGATGTCTTGGAGCGGCTGCAGGACATTCTGGAGGGGAAGGGGGAACAGCCAGCTGTTGTGGTCCATACAGGCACCAATGATATAGGTTAAAAGTGAGATGAGGCCCTACAAGCTGAATTAAGTATATGTATGCATGCTTATATGTAACTTCTATATTATCTAGTTGGTAGTGACAATGTCCCATTTTAAAAAAAAGACATTTTAATGCTTACTTTAAAATAGTGTACGGAAGAATGCCATACCTACATGTGTTTGTTAATATCACCAGTGATTTCCAGGCTCCAGCTATTAAAGTTATGAAGTACGAAAAAGGTAAAGTAATTTAATCAATACTGTTAAGTACAAGACCACGAGTATACTTTGTCGACAATTTTTATCTCATGGAAAAATCATACTGTGGTCTGCTTTCTTTTTATGTACAGTACAAGTTTAGATCCTAAAATTTTAAAACTAGTGGGGCAAAGGAAGATCATTTGTTCATTAAATAGTAATTAGTCCCCAGCGTTGGCACTAATCACTATCATGGAGTCAAAAGTCTGGAACCCAACTTTGTTGGTCTACCTACATTTGGTTCTAGAAAGCAGATCATCATCACATTCTCAACAGCAGTTAAAGATGTGCAATAAATACTGGCATAGCCAGATTCATCCACATCAATTGTGCCGGAAGGCAATGCAATCAGATCAACTTGTTGGAACGAAACCTCTTTGTGTTGGATTAGAAGACGTTCTGCTGCATCTTCTCATTTCTCATGTGGAATGTCAATCCACAGTCTACAAAGCAAGTGACAACCAAAGGAGAAAACTGTCAAAGTATCTTATTTATAAATTAGAGGACGGATGATTTTGTTTAAATGTGTGATCTTTTAAATCCTTTTGTACTTTATTCTTTTGCATACAGTTTACAGTATCCTAGAGAAGACAATTTGTACATGACCTCAGCAGGACCTTTCAGGGACATGTAGCTAAATGGATCATTACTCTCAAGTGATGGCTCAGAATTAGAACTCTCCACAAGGATGCTGTAGATCCCATTAGATCCCCAAAGACACATTTTTAAAAACAAAAAATCCTTGTTCAAGAATGGGAGGGATTGCTGGAAGTTCCAACAGATATAGAGTCATATTGATAAGTAAGTGCTGGAGAAATGCCCATTACGGCACTTGTAACAACCTGATTTATGCAAATACAGTATGATCCTCCTACTGATAGCACAAATTCTAATAGGGCCAACCTTGGAGGGTGCCATCATGTAATCCTGGGGTGTCTCAGTTCACAGAAAAAAACTTGTGTTCAAGAATATTGTTAATGATAAATATTGTCTGGCCTAGACTGCACCAGAAACTAAATCTTGTCCCAAAAATATTTGAAATATTTAGCTTTACCTGAATTGCTTTGAGAAATTTTTCACAGAAACCTTTGAGAACAGTGCAATATTCCTCCAGCTTAAACTTTTCGTCTTCGCAGAAATATTCTACCAAGGACTGTCTCATCCTTTGGAAGAATTCCATTGTTTTCCATATTTCTTTCAGTTTTTCCTTTGCAGTCTATAATGGGAAGAAAATGAAAAATGTACAAAACATAACACAAAACTTCAACATGTTAACTATTTGCAAAGTACAGTTTTTAATATTTTGAACTCATGCATTAACTGGAGCCTCTCCTTTCTTATCCCCTGTAACAAATATACATTAAGTGTATAGTGTCTGCATTCAAATATAAAACAAGTTGAAATTTGATTATTGAAGATGAAGTTACAGAGGAATATTAGTAACTTGAGAATTATGCATTAGCCCACTCTTAACTCACTCAAAATCAATTCAATTACAGAGCTAAACTTTTATTTTACAGCACTCAGACAATTAAAAGTAATTCAATAATCTGAATGAAAATGAAAAACTAACAAGGGTGGAGTCAAAAAACAGAAGGCAAAATTTAAAATAAAGGAGATGCCACTTAAGTCCAAGATGAAGAGAAGTTATTTTACTTATAGGATTGTGAGCTTTTGGAATTCTTTACCACAGAGGGCTGTGGAGGTTCAGTCTCTGAGTATGTTTAAAGTAGAGATTGATAAATTTTGATTGCCAGTGCCGTTCAGTGTAATGGGTATGGAGTGAGTAAAAGGAAATGCAATGTGTGATTCGCCATGATCATATATTAAGTGATGGGAAATGCAAGACAGGCTGAATGGCCTACTCCTGTTCCAATGTTTATCCTCCTAAATCCATTAATCAAAGCATTGTATTGCTTCAGTTGCCTGCCAAATTCAATGCACCACTTTGCTCCTATGCCAATATTTCTATCTCGGGCCTGCAATAGTGCTTCAGCAAAGCTCAATTCAAGCTGAAGGAACAAAACCTAATCTTCTGCTTGGTAACCCTATAGCCTTCAGAACTCAATATTGTGTTTAACAATTTTAGAGCATGACCACCTTCTTCCATGTCCCTTACCTAACCCCTCACCCCAGGTCCTGTTATGATATGCACTATTTTGAATGCAGTCAACCCATTTTCATCTACTCATAGCCTCCATTATCACATAGCTAGCTTCTTTTCTTCCCTAGCTTACTATCAACAATCCCCTTGTCTGCCCACTTTTTTTTACCTCTATCTTTCTCTTGGCTTTGTTTTTACCTATCTGCTCACTCCTCCACCATCCTCACATTCCTCATCATCAACATAAATAATAAATACTACCACTTCCTAGCTATCAACAGTTCTGATAAATGTTCACTGGACATGAAACAATAACTCTGATTTTTCTTCACAGATGCTGCCAGACCTGCTGAGTTTCACCAGTAATTTCTGTGTTTGAACAAAAGCCTCAATTATGAGGAAATAGTAAAGAAATGTAGGCTTTTCAGCCTGAAAAGGAGGATTCTGAGAGTAGAGGTACAAAATGGATTGTGTCTGAATAGGTGTTGCTGCACAATTCCTGATGGTTCATTCCATTGATGGCAATAAAGCTGATCATCAGGCATGACCCACAACAAAATTTCTATCATTAGATCTTTGAGAAATATATAGAATACTCAAGGGAATTGAGAAGATGAGTTTGAAATATTGTCTGAAATTAAATTGTGGAAGGAGGACTCAGCAATGTAAATCCAAATTAGAAAAGAGAAATTCCATATAAAGTGTTAAGAAAAAACTGAATGGACTTCTGGACAAATCAATGATGGCAAGAACCCTGGAATTATTTGAAAAATAAACAGAGGCTACAGGAGAGCGATGGTAAGGTGAGCACAATTGCCTTTTGTTACTCATTTGTGAACTGAGTTCTCAACTATCCTATTCTACACTGATTCCCTCCGTCTACAACAGCCTCATCTCTTTTGAATGACACAAAAAACAGAGTCAAATTTAATCACAAGTAGAGTAATACACAACAGTAGTTAAGATACAACAACTTGAATTTAAGCAAAAGAGTGAGAGAAGAAAGACAGAGAGAGATAGACAGAGATAGAACAAAGAAATCAGGGAATGAGAAACTCCACAGGTATAGGGCCTGCAAGCAAGTAGGATTACAAAATATGCGGATGGTTGAAGTTAGGAGCAACAGAATATGTCTCGAATCATTTTGGCTATTTCTGCATTTACTTTGCCAGGATGATGTGTGCAACCACCAACCCACATTAAAACAGTCCATAGACAGACATGTTCCACCCTCAAAATAAAATTTAGGACCTGAGAACATCAGGACACTCTGGACGACCCCAGCAGCATCATGCCTCAACAGCAATGTGAGAAGCATTGCCTCATGAAATTCAATATCAATGATTCATAGAGTCATAGAGATGTACAGCATGGAAACAGACCCTTTGGTCCATGCCGATCAGATATCCCAATCCAATCTAGTCCCACCTGCCAGCACCCGGCCCATATCCCTCCAAACCCTTCCTATTCATATACCTATCCAAATGCCTCTTAAATGTTGCAATTGTACCAGCCTCCACACTTCCTCTGGCAGCTCATTCCATACCCATACCACCGTCTGTGTGCAAAAGTTGCCCCTTAGGTCTCTTTTATATCTTTCCCCTCTCACCCTAAACCTATGCCCTCTAGTTCTCGACTCCCCCACCCCAGGGAAAAGACTTTGCCTATTTACCCTATCCATGCCCCTCATAGTTTTGTAAACCTCTATAAGGTCACCCCTCAGCCTCCGACGCTCCAGGGGAATACAGGCCCAGCCTGTTCAGCTTCTCCGTGTAGCTCAAATCCTCCAACCCTGGCAACATCCTTGTAAATCTTTTCTGAACCCTTTCAAGTTTCACAACATCTTTCCAATAGGAAGGAGACCAGAATTGCGCGCAATATTCCAACTATGGCCTAACCAATATTCTGTACAGCCGCAACATAACCTCCCAACTCCTGTACTCAATACTCTGACCAATAAAAGAAAGCATACCAAATGCCTTGGGACTCAAGGATTGTGAAGAAAAACCTACATAATCAGTGCCTCACAGCCAACTTGGTGATAATCAACAAACAGGAACCACAGAATGCTTATGGTGTTTTGTCTGTTTTTAAATCAGTATTAAGCAGCAATTATAGAGTCACAGAGTTGTACAGCATATAAATAGCGTCTTCGGTCCAACTTGTCCATTCCAACCATATATCCTAAATTAATCTGGTCCCATTTGCCAGCATTTGGCCCATACCCCTTTAAACCTTTTCTATTCATGTACCCATCCAGATGTATTTTAAATGCTGCAATTGTACCATCCTGCACCACTTCCACTGGCAGTTCATTTCAGACAGGCACCACCTTCTGCGTGAAAAAGTCGCCCTTTTAAATTTTTTCCTTCACAACTTAAACCTATGACCTCTAGTTTTGGACTCACCTACTCTGGGAAAAATACTTCAGCTACACACCCTATCCATGCCCTTCATGATTTTATGAACTTCTATAAGGTCACCTCTCAGCCTCCAGTACTCCAGGGAAAATAGCCCCAGCCTAATTAGCCTTTTGCAAGAGTTCAAATCCTCCAACCTGGAAACATCCTTATTAATCTTTTCTGAACCCTTTCAAGTTTAACAACATCTGTCTGATAGGAGGGAGACCAGAATTAAATGCAGCATTCCAAAAGTGGCCTAATCAATGTCCTGTACAGTCATAACATGACATCCCAACTCCTATCATCCATATGTTGACTACTAAAGGCATACATACTAAATACCTTCTTCACTCACCTGTCTACCTGTGATTCCACCTTCAAGGAACTATGCACCTGTACTCCAAGGTCTATTTGGCAACATTACCCAGGACCCTACCATTAAATGTATAAATCCTGCCCTGACTTGCCTTGCCAAAATGCAGCACCTCACATTTATCTAAATTAAACTCCATTTGCCACTCCTCAGCCCATTGGCCCATCTGATTAAGGTCCATTTGTCCTCTGAGATAACCTTCTTCATTATCCACTACACCATCAATTTAGGTATAATCTGCAAACTTGCGAACCATTTCTCCTACATTTGTATCCAAATCATTTATATAAATGACAATAAGCAGAAAACCCAGCAACAATCCTTGTGGCACAATGCTGGTCACAGGCCTCCCATCTGAAGAACAACCCTCCACCACCACCCACCTTCAAACCAATTTTGTATCTAAATGGCTAGCTCTCCCTGGATTCTATGTGACCTAATCTTGCTAAACATTTAATCATGTGGAACCTTATCAAATGCCTAGCTGAAGTCCATATAGACAATATGCACAGCTCTGGCTTCATCAGTTTTCTTTGTCACTTCTTCAAAAAAACTCAATCAAGTTAGCAAGACACAATTTTCCACACACAAAGCCACACTGACTATCCCTATTCAGACCTTGCCTTTCCAGATACATTTAAATCCAGTCTCTTAGAATCTCCTCCAACAACTTTGTGGCGGCACGGTGGCACAGTGGTTAGCACTGCTGCCTCACAGCGCCAGAGACCCGGGTTCAATTCCCGCCTCAGGCGACTGACTGTGTGGAGTTTGCACGTTCTCCCCGTGTCTGCGTGGGTTTCCTCCGGGTGCTCCGGTTTCCTCCCACAGTCCAAAGATGTGCAGGTCAGGTGAATTGGCCATGCTAAATTGCCCGTAGTGTTAGGTAATGGGTAAATGTAGGGGTATGGGTGAGTTGTGCTTCGGCGGGTCGGTGTGGACTTGTTGGGCCGAAGGGCCTGTTTCCACACTGTAATCTAATCTAATCTAATCTAATCTAATTTACCCACCACTGACATCAGACTCACCCGTCTATAGTTCCCTGACTTTTTCTTACCATCTTTCTCCAATAATGGCACCACATCAGCTACCCTCCATCTTCCAGCACCTCAACCGTGGCTATCAATGATACAAATATCTCAGCGAGGGGCCCAGTAATCATTTTCCTAGCTTCCCACAAAGTTCGAGGATACACCTGATCAGGTCTCGAGGATTTATCCACCTTTGTGTCTTGAGACATCCAGTACCTCCAGCTTTGTAATATGGAAGCTTTTCAAGATAACACTAATGTTTTCCTCCAAGTTCTCTTGCTTCCTTATGCTTCTCCACAATAAATACTGACACAAAATATTTATTTAATATCTCACACATTTTTTGCGATTCTACAAATGGACGGCCTTGCTGATCTTTAAGGGGCCTTATTCTCTCCCTACTGACTGTTTTGCCCTTAACATACTTGTAGAATCTCTTAGGATTCTCCTTAACCCTATTTGCCAAATATGTCTCATGTTCTCTTTTTGCCCTCCTGAGTTCCCTTTGGAGCGTACTCCTACTGCCCTTATATTCCGAGAGATTCACAATCCCAGCTGTCCATACCTGCTGTCTGCCTCCTTTTTCTTGACCAAAGCCTCAATTTCTCAAGCCATCTTGCATTCCCTACACCTACTAGCCTTGCCTTTCACATTAATAGGAACATACTGCCTCTGGACTCTCATCTCGTTTTTGAAGGCATCTCACTTTTGAACTGTCCCCTTACCTGTGAACAGCCTCTCCCAATCAGTTTTTGAAAGTACTTGCTTAATACTGTCAAAATTGACCTTACTTCAATTTTTATCTTTAACTTTTAGATAAGGTCTATCCTTTTCCATAACTATCTTGAAACTAACAGAATTATCATCACTGGCCCCAAAGTACTTCCTCACTGACACTTCAATCATTGTGAGAAAACAATTTATTCTCCACTAGGAAACATCAAGACTGATTTGGCCAGAACTGTCAGGAGATCTTGGATTTACTAAATCACAAATGTAAGGCATTCCTGAACTGGAAACACTGCCAATACTTAATTGAGGGAAAGAAAGCAGATCTACAAACAAATTAAGCCCGATGTCCAATACAAAATCTGTGACCTAAAGAATGGGGCTGGCTAGAAAGAATGCAGGAAATCCGGCAAATCAACTAGCAGCCGTTACATGTGTGAATTTATCAGCAAAGTCAAAACATTTATGGCCCAAGCATCCAAAAAGCTATCCCACTGTCTGCCAAGAACAAATTGGCACTCACCAAGGGCAGAGAGGCCATCAACATTGCTGAAAGAAGCACTTCAGAAGCCTGAGAGTTCTCTTACTCAATTTAGGTCGAGTGGGACTTTTTTGCTGTCTTGGGTCCACACACCGGCAGCAACTACAATGGCTTGCCAGCCTGATTTCTGAAGCAAATTTTAACCGTTTGGCCAAGGTTTGGTTTTGCTTTGGGTTTTGTAGTGTGCTGATGTAGAGTTCCTCTGTTCAGGATATGTCCTGAGTGAGACTATGCAATTGCCTTCACTCAAGTAGTATTCCCCAAGCTCAGTCAGACTGGTAAGGTTGTCTATTTGCATCAGAATACCCTGCAACTCAGAAGCTCTACTTGCTGCATTTTCCAACAATAAAGCCAGTTGTAATGCCTGTTTGAAGTCCAGTTGGGCTTCATTTAGTAGGCACCTCTGCATGGTCACATCATTAATTCCCCATGCTAAACAGTCTCTCAGCATTTCAGTAAGGATTAAACCAAAGTCACATGCCTCTGCCAGGTGTCTTCATCTCGTCAAAAATCCTGATACAATTCTCCTGGTTCTTGAATTGTCAAGTAAAACTGATAGCATCTTAGATTTAGAGGAAGCTTGAGGGCTGGCAGAAACAGCAGTTCAAACTTTGAAAGCAGGCTTAAAGAAACAGCCTAACCTTTCACGAGATGCTAATCTGTTCCAGTTCCTATTTGGTCATAGGACTACCCTCATGCAACTACCCTCATGCAGAGTTGCTAAAGGGGAGAAGACTCCATATCAGGTTATATCTGATCTTCCCAGACCTGAGAGGGTGGCGAAAATGCATCAGGCACTCCAATGCCAGACACTAGACTCCACTAAGGGAAACAGCTTACTTGAGGTGATGAAGCTTGTTGTAGGAACTATGGGAATGGCCCTGAATCGATAAGAGGTCAACGTGAGGTCAGGTCCAGCAATATATAAAGTTCGAGTAGATGCCATGTCCTGAACAAACATGTGGACCACCTTAAAGTTGCAAATGTTCAGAGAACAAAACATGCTTGGCTCCTTGACTGCCTTTCCGACTGTCCCAGAACCTATGAGCATTCCCTCTCCATAAAGTGTTGAAGGCATTTCGGAATCTGAAATGGACACAGCGGATGTTGCCGCCTCGATGTCTTTGCCACCTGAAGAGGAGAATGAATTTCTCCTGAGACACTTTAGGCACGGGAGGCGAACTACTGTGTATTACACATTACCGTGTTAGAGGCAGAGCTGGAGGAAACAGACCCAATGCTAAAATTCCCCAGGAGGAGCTATAAAAAAACTAGAACTAGCCTATGTCCTGGATGGGATGCAGTGCATGTAACGAGGTCAGCCAGATGGACCTCATAAAATATGAGTTCCCTGATTGGGGCTGTTAATCTGGCCCAATCAGGGAGCCTTGGCTGGCAGATATAAAAACAAGTAGCCAGAAGGCGGGTAACGTCCTCAGTGCTGTCACCCTGGGCAGGTACCAGGGCGGGCTGCCCCAGAGGCGGTCGAAAGGTGCTGAGAGTGGTTCGTGAAGCCGGAAGGTGGGTAAGCCATCCTGATTGCTGTCACCCCGGGTGGGTACAGGGGCGGGCTGTCCTAGAGATGGTTGAAAGGTGTGTCAGGGCGGATCGAGAACCGGAAGGGGCATGAGGTGGACCAAGAGCCGGAAGGTACATAGGGGCGGGCTGCCTTAGAATGGTAGGAAGGTGGGAGGGACGGGGGCTTGCTGGGTCTGTATTGTATGCATTTTTTTTAATGTAACTGGATTAGCTTTTTATGTACAAATGTCATTGTCGCTGTCTTGACATATATGAAACTGAGATTTGAGGTTTGTCCTCATCTCTCTGTAAACTGGTTGAACGGTAGGGTTTGGGGCCTGGCTTTGCTGCTGCTCTCCCTTGTAAAATTGCTGTTGTATACAGCTGTAAATGTTAACTTTTCTTTGTAAACTGTTTTGTAATTTGTTTAATAAAAAAAATTATAAACAGGAAAAAAAAATAAAAACGAGTGTCAGAGGCTCTGTTCACTCAGAGCAGGCTCAGAGGAAGCTGGATCAGTGTCAAGAACTCTCCACATGTAAATGAAGGATAACTTGGTGACAGGATACTGGCCTCTGTGGAGTTATTTCAATAACATTACTTTCTCACAGTAAATTGGTTGATTTTTAATGGTCTGAAGGTAAGGATTAGCAATGAATATAGGCCACATGCCAAGAACAAATGCAAGAGAAAAAGAAAATCCATAACTATATAGCTGGGTAATATTTGTCCAGAATCTGTGTCCAAATTGTCACAGATCTCTCAGACCCATTAGAACAGGTTGAAATTGTTATGCTGCTGAATTTAATGGCAGAAATGAACTTGTGAACATGGATTGCTTACAGACTCAAGAATGTCTTCAGATTCTGTTCAAATATAAACACAATAGAACCGAGAAAGGATAGCAAACACAGAAGTGCGTCTCTCTGCCAAAGGTAACACCTTCATAATCTTAAATGTTTTATTCATTACATATCAGAGTTTGGAAAGGAGGCATCTGTGCTCTCCAATTTGAACTATCTTCTGTTTTCAATATCAACAATCGTTATGGGAATGAGTGATACAGCTACAGCATTTATATCAGGTTATATTAAAATCCTTAACCAATCTTACTTGTAGAAAGGGAGCTATCTGTGCTTCAAGCTCTGAATCTTCATTTAAATCTGTCTGCAGAGAGGCAACTCTTTCTGACAGCTTATTTAGTTCCTCCTGTATACCATCTTCAGATAACCTGAGAGACCAAAGAGTCAGAAATTAGTTGATGAATGTCATTGATTCTCCTTCGATCCAAACTTTAATGGTGCAATGCATCATGTCAATCAATCCTGTAGTATCTTTCAGTCAAAGACTATATTAAATATCTACATATTAATTATCATTTAAATTGTACCACCATATCTTTTAAAACATAAGTGTTTTACAGAGCTTCAAATTTTAGTCAGTTTTGACAGCTAACCAGTTACATCACCTCAATAATCATATCTGCAATCACCAAACCAGTTCAAACCTGAATATAAATGATCTTCGTTCCTTTCTTCCTGATAATCACTTTATGGAATTCATAGTCATAATGTATGGCTGTAGTTTCCTCTTTTTTTAATTTAATGAGGACTAAAAATGTAGAGAAGCTTTTTTTTTAAATATGGGCATATAATTTCATTAAAGCAGAACCAATGGTGAAACATTACACTCCGACAATGGGGATTATTTAATGCTTCTTAATCCAGCATAATGTAAAAATTAATAAATCAAACTGTGAATTGCATGACTTAGCATGACGGATGGTCAAATTGAACCAGAACACTGATTAAATTCCATTTTATCAACAAGATTGCAAACTGAGAGACAAAAAATAGAGCTTGAGAAGGTCCATGATGTTCTCCAGGGGTCAGCACTAGGACCATTGCTTTTCTTGACATAAATTAATTTATACATAATAATAAACTTCAAAGTATTGTGAATGCCGAAGTGGAAGCATGGGAAATTGTCTCTCAAACTTGATTGAGTTTTTTGAAGAAGTAACAAAGAGGATTGATGAGGGCAGAGCAGTAGATGTGATCTATATGGACTTCAGTAAGGCATTCGACAAGGTTCTCCATGGGAGACTGGTTAGCAAGGTTAGAACTCACAGTATACAGGGAGAACTAGCCATTTGGATACAGAACTGGCTCAAAGGTAGAAGACAGAGGGTGGTGGTGGAGGGTTGTTTTTCAGACTGGAGGCCTGTGACCAGTGGAGTGCCACAAGGATCAGTCCTCTACTTTTTGTCATTTATATAAATGATTTGGATGTGAGCATAAGAGCTACAGTTAGTAAGTTTGCAGATAACACCAAAATTGGAGGTATAATGGACAGCGAAGAAGGTTACCTAAGATGACAACAGGATCTTGATCAGATGGGCCATTGGGCTGAGACGTGGCAGATGGAGTTTAATTCAGATAAATGCGAGGTGCTGCATTTTGGGAAAGCAAATCTTAGCAGGACTTATACACTTAATGGTAAGTTCGTAGGGAGTGTTGCTGAACAAAGAGACCTTGGAGTGCAGGTTCATAGCTCCTTGAAAGTGGAGTCGCAGGTAGATAGGATAGTGAAGGCGGCGTTTGGTATGCTTTCCTTTATTGGTCAGAGTATTGAGTACAGGAATTGGGAGGTCATGTTGCGTCTGTACAGGACATTGGTTAGGCCACTATTGGAATATTGCGCACAATTCTGGTCTCCTTCCTATTGGAAAGATGTGAAACTTGAAAGGGTTCAGAAAAGATTTACAAGGATGTTGCCAGGTTTGGAGGATTTGAGCTATAGGGAAAGGCTGAACAGGCTGGGGCTGTTTTTCCTGGACTGTTGGAGGCTGAGGGGTGACCTTATAGAGGTTTACAAAATTATGAGGGGCATGGGTAGGATAAATAGACAAAGTCTTTTCCCTGGGCTGGGGAGTCCAGAATTAGAGGGCATAGGTTTAGGGTGAGAGGGAAAAGATATATAAGGGACCTAAGGGGCAACCTTTTCAAGCAAGGGTGGTACGTGTATGGAATGAGCTGCCAGAGGATGTGGTGGAGGCTGGTACAATTGCAACATTCAAAAGGCATTTGGGTGGGTATATGAATAGGAAGGGTTTGGAGGGATATGGGCCGGGTGCTGGCAGGTGGGAGTAGATTGGGTTGGAATATCTGGTCGGCATGGAAAGGATGGACTGAAGGGTATGTTACCATGCTGTACATTTCTGTCACTCTAAACTTTCATTAAGAGGAATTTGAAAAGCCAGTAGAAGGGCATGTGGCAAATGAAATTTAACACAGAGAAATGTCAGGTGATACATTTTGGTATATAAGGGGGAATAAAGAGAGTCAATGTAAACTACAAGGTATAATCCTAAAAGGGATGTAAAAGCTGAAAGACCCGGGTTATATATGGACTGTTGAAGACGAAGAAAATGGTTAATAGAGTATACAGATCTTAGGCTTTACAATATAAGGATTGGTGCTCAGTCCACTGCTTTTTGACAGATATGCAGATGATTTGGATGTGAATATAGGAGGAATGGTCAGTACGTTTGTGGATGACATGTAAAATTGGTGATGTAGTGGACAGTGACAAAGGTTATCTCGGAGGACAAATATACCTTGATCGGATAAGCCAATGGCTTGAAGAATGGCAAATGGAGTTTAATTTAGCTAAATGTCAGCTGTGTATTTTCGTAAGGCAAACCAGGCAAGACGTACACACTTAGTGGTAGGTTCCTGGGAGTCCTAATTCCCAGGCTGCACCATGTCCTCCAAACTCCAAGATGCAATGCACTGACCAATAGTTTCTCTCTATCTACTCTGTCTAGTTCTCTTAAAATATGGAAAACCTCTGATATAGATTTCCTCTCATCCTTCAACATGGAGAACAGCTCCAGCTTCTCCAATCTATCCCCATATCTGAAATCCATTGCCAGTAAAATTATTGTCCTAATTCTCTGAAGCCTTCAAGTCTTTCTTAAAGCATGCTGCCCAACATTTCACAGTATATTTCAAGAAAGTTCAAATTAGTTGATCATAATGATTCATTATAACTTCTTCATTCTTGAATGCAATGCTTATAAAATCATAGTCATAAGATTTTATAGCACGGAAACAGACCCTTTGGTCTAACTCATCAATGCCGACACACAATGCCTGTCTGGAATTAGCTGCCAGTGGAAATAGTGGAGACCAGTACAATTACAACATTTAAAAGCATCATGATGGGTACATGAATAGCAAGGGTTTAGAGGGATATGGGCCAAATGCTGGCAAATGGGACTGCATTAATTTAGGATATCTGGTCGGCATTGATGAGTTAGACCAAAGGGTCTGTTTCCGTGCTATAAAATCTTATGACTATGATTTTATAAGCATTGCATTCAAGAATGAAGAAGTTATAATGAATCATTATGATCAACTAATTTGAACTTTCTTGAAATATACTGTGAAATGTTGGGCAGCATGCTTTAAGAAAGACTTGAAGGCTTCAGAGAATTAGGACAATAATTTTACTGGCAATGGATTTCAGATATGGGGATAGATTGGAGAAGCTGGAGCTGTTCTCCATGTTGAAGGATGAGAGGAAATCTATATCAGAGGTTTTCCATATTTTAAGAGAACTAGACAGAGTAGATAGAGAGAAACTATTGGTCAGTGCATTGCATCTCGGAGTTTGGAGGACATGGTGCAGCTATACGGGACATTGGTTAGGCAACTTTTGGAATACTGCACTCAATTCTGGTATCTCTGCTTGAGGAAGGATGTTGTGAAATCTGAAAAAGTTCAAAAACGATATACAAGGATGTTCTCAGGGTTGGAAAGTTTGAGCTATAGGGAGAGACTGAATAGACTGGAGCTCTGTGGCTCTATGACTTTCAGAAACTTTTTTTTAACATAGTGAGTGGTTAGGATCTGGGAATACTACCCCGAGGGTAGTGGTGACATAATTAATTATGCTTTTCAAAGGGAAAGTTAATAAGCAGCTGAAGACAAATAATTTGCAGGTCCACACAAAAATGGCAGTGAAGTAAGGTTAATTGTCTGCAACAACAATTCAATCAGTGAGGACTGGCTGGGCTGAAACACCTCCCTCTGTGCTGTGACCATTCAGTTTGTTGCAGTAAACTTATTCTAAGAGTTGCTCTGAAGAAACTTGGAGAAGATGCTGTTATGCTACATCCCTGAATATCTAAAGCAGACAACAATTGTGATATTATGTTACACAAAGACTCAACAGACTTCCTGAAATCTTGTCATAACGGCAACACATTGTGTGATACAACAAACAGCATGCATACCATTCATATTCACATAAATGCCCGTTTGTTGTTAATAAATGTAAGGTCTTTCTTACTGCAAAGTAGGAACAAAACGTCCTTTACAGTCTTGAAGATTATTAGTAACTGTTAAAATATATGTTGGCATAATCAGATGTTTGCAAGTACGTAGTAATTAAGACTGATGTCATATTTGTAGAACATTGTACAGGATAGAATGGGAGAAATCATATTATCCTACCTGGCAGCTGCTCCAATGTGTTCTAGTTTATCTGGGAAGGAAAGAAGCTTTTGGTCCATTTTTTCTGCTTCCTATTAATAAAATAAATACTAGTTTCAGCTAGTTAAATAAATTAGTTGTAACAGGTTTACTCCAGGACAAATCTCAAATGTACCAGTGACCAAACGGCACATTCCTTCAGAAAAATGCCACACATAAAGTGCTCATAAAGTTAATCAGTAAATTAATAAGTGGAGACAAATGATATTCAAATCTAATAAAAGGTTGACATTTCAGATTTGCTATATCATGTAAAATCTAGTAGCTGCTTACTATACATTACTTGGATTATTGCTCTTCAAAATAATTGGTAGGTTATGTATTTTATCACATACGTATAAGGAGTCTTTTTCACTGACATGAATTAACTTATCATCATCAATATTTGGATCATAGTATGGGATTGAGGATAGGAAAGCCTTCATTAAGAACTAAGTGTGGAGGAATATTGTAGCGGCAACTGAAGATGAGATGCCATGAAAGCAAAGCCTGATAACATTTGTCATTGGGGTATGAAGGGCAAAAAACACCAAACTTAAATTTTAAAGTTTATTGTCAACTCTGTTAAATACCTCTTGAGGAGACAAAAATGCCTAACTTGTGAAGTGCAAATTATTTATGATAGGTGCTAACAATACCAATAATATATCATTACAACAAAGCCTTTAAATTCTCAGGTCTTAACCTAACATTCTGAAAAAGGAAACCTTTCAGTTAGATGTTAGAGTCAATCAAGTTTATGCATCATCAAAGGGAATTTAAAAATGTAAACAAAAAGACCTGTAACAACGACGAGAGAAAAGTGGCCACTTGGACGACAATGCTTCCAGAGATTTTATTTCTATTTCATAAAATAATGTGGAAAATTGAAAAATATTATTTTTGGACAACTATTCCACGGCTAAACATTGCCAAATGACATGAACTTTCACGGAAGCCTTTCCGAGTGCCCAGCACTGTAATTAATTTCAGAAAAAGGGTCATGTATTTATGATAACATCTTGCAATAGCACAGTTCAAACTTTAAAGCATATTTCTTCAGCATGAGCAAGACAATGACAACTGATTTTGGTCAATTATGAGTTTTTTGTCAGTTTTAGCTGCAATTGAATATCGTTGGGAGGGCAATAAATTATTTTTATTGATAGATGCAAAGTCTATAAAATATTCCCAATATAGCCAATTAAGAAGTTCACTGACATAAATTTATACAGATTAAAAGTTGTCAGCATTCCAAATAAACATGCTCACATGCCTTTTTACACTTCTGAATTGTTTCCTCCCCTCACTGACACACTTCTCTGTTTGACTTCTTGCAATTTTTCCTGGAACTGGAATAGGATTTAGGTTTAACAAGTTTAAAATACATGCATTTTTGAGCAACAGTGTTTCAGTTTTTTCTGTATCTTTCAGAATCCAGCAGTACCACAATGTGTATGTTACAAGTACAGTACTGCATTTAGTATGCACTCCATTTCGCACAATATGTCACAATTTTGTCAAATCTGGTGGTTGTATCTGAGTATGACATTTGGAATCATTTCCAAGTTAAACTGTAAGGCACATAAATGTTTTGAGACTTACTCACAAGCTTCCCAATGCTTTGTAGCATTGCTCTGCTCCATATTCCACCTTCCAGCTCCAATCATAGCCAGTTCCTCTGTATGTTATATACAGTGAAGCCCGTTTTATTCAGATGAACATTTTATGGCAATTATTTAATTATTTATTTGAGAATATTTAATTCCATATATACACCAAAAAATTGAAGAATCGCGGAAGCTTTATTTAGTGGACTCCAGAGATAAGGATTTAGAACACCAACTGGAGGAAGGACTGAGGGTTGCAAGAGTGCAGAATGTAGTCTGGGTGGAGGATTTCAATGTCCATTAGCAGGCATTGGACGTGGCAGCAACACAACTGATCGAGCTGGTTGGGTCCTGAAGGACACAGCTACTAGACTGGCTGTGTGGCAGGTGGTGAGGGAACTAACAAGAGGGAAAAACATACATGACCTCATTCCCATCAATCTGCCTGCCACAGATGTGTCTGTCCATGATAGTACTGTAAGAATAACCATGGCACAATCCTGGATCAAAATCCTGGAATCCCCTCCACAATGGCATTGTGAGTCTACCTATAGCACACGGACGGCAGAGGCTGAGAAAGCAGCTCACCACTACCTTTTCAAGGGCAACTACAAATGGGCAATCAATGTTAGCCCAGCCAATGACAGACACATACCATGAATAAATAATTAAATAACACTGGCATGACTCTGTAGCTGATTGAGGAAGAAATATCCCAGGTTACAGGATTGCTGTTAAGACCACCGGCCACAGTACCCATTGCGCTCCCACATTCTATCATCTCCCACTTTTATATACTTTCACACCACGGTGGCTCAGTGGTTAGCACTGCTGCCTCACAGCGCCAGGGTCCCAAGTTTGATTCCAGCCTCAGGCGACTGTGTGGAGTTTCCACATTCTCCCTGTATCTGTGTGGGTTTCCTCCGGGTGCTCCAGTTTCCTCCCACAATCCAAAGATGTGCAGGTTAGGTGAATTGGCCATGCTAAATTGCCCATAGTGTTAGATGCATTAGTCAGAGGGAAATGGGTCTGGGTGGGTTACTCTTTGGAGGGTCGATGTGGACTTATTGGGCTGAAGGGCCTGTTTCTACACTGTAGGGAATATACATATATATACCTGCACTAGGAGTCAATATTTTGGTTTTAAAATTCTCATTCTGGTTTTCAAACTCTTCTGTGGCTTTGCCCCTCTCAAACTATAATCTCCCTCAGTGGCACAACCTTTTGCAATTTGGTATGCCTGTAATTCTGGACTCTGGACACCCACAGTTTCAGTCACTTATGTGTGAATTGGGTCTCTTAACAATTATTGTGCCCTCTTCATCCCCAGCATGCTATCTCCAATCCTCACAGTTGACTTCCCTCATATCCCCAATACAGCAGTGGCCCCTGACACTCCCCACTTGACTGTCAGTGAACTGAATCCCTGGACTGACCATGATGTAACCTCTAGCCAACGTGGAAAGACAGCCCTGATTGGTGAGTGACCTGACCTTTGACTGATTACTGTGCAGCACCCCAACTGATTTATTATGAATTCCTGACTAATTGAAATGGGCCTGCGGGACTGACTACGGCCCACTCCCTGGACTGAAGAGATACAGACCCCCTGAAAATGGATACCCCAAAGAGTCAATTAACTATTTCAAGTCCTTGAACTGATCTCAGACAATGCCTTTGTCCTATTATGCCCATAATCACTGACTGAAAACAGTCTGTATTGACCTGACTGAAGACTGCTTTCCATAGACTTTTAGACATGGTCATACTGTTGTTGAAGCACGTACAATGTGTTTGCTGTGTAAACTGGCAGCATGGCATGTAGATGTAACATTGACATCGCATGGTGCAATACAGCAACATATCCATCACTTGACTGATCATTGCTGGCAATCATGACAAGCTGCTTTATGTTATGACTGCACTAAAAGGGAAGGCAAGACAGAAGTACCATCAGTGTGTAAGTTCTGAATGAGACGGCAAAGTGTCATAACATGACACAGATGTTGTGAACATCCAATGCATAAAGTGAGTGAATACTAAGGGAGCAAACCAGGACCATTGAGATGCCCCCTGATCCAATGCATGAGACAGGTGTATATCATTGCACACACAGTGGCCTGGCAGCAGCATTACAGTGAAACATCAATGTTGAAAATGCAACATTGTAGTGGAGAACTGTGCTCTAGGTCAGTTGAAGATTCACCATATGATGTGGTGAGTCTGGTGCATGTCTGAAGCTGAGCATTATGGCTGTGGGGTGGGTCTTTGCCCATGGAGCATAACATATGATGTGATTGCTGTCCAAGGTGGAAGCCCAGAGGAACAAGCAGTGAGCTGGAGATGCCAGATAATCACTCTACTTTGATGTGGGGAGTTGTTGTCCAGTCCATCTCTGGAACATTTATTGCCCACCCCAAAGGGTAGTTAAGAGTCAACTACATTGTTGTAGGTCTGGAGTCACGTGTAATCCAGACTGGGTAAAGATGGCAGTTTCCTTCCCTCAAGGACAAAATGAACCAGATGGGTTTTTCCAACAATCGACAACAATTTCATGGTCATCATCAGACTCTTAGCTCCAATTTTGTATTGGATTCAAATTCCACAATCTGCTATGGCAAGGTTCAAACCCAGGTTCCTGGAGCTTTACCTGCGTCTCTGGATTAACTGTCCAGCGATACCACTAGGCCGTCACTTGCATCTCAACAGTATGTTTTCCATCTTGCCATTCAAAGCATGGTTATAAAATTTAAATTTTTTTCACTCACTGTCAAAAATCTCATTTTTCCAAACTCACTTTAGTTTCCTAACTGCTTTGCCATTGCCCACATAATTCAGGGGTTGGGAAAATTCAGCTCATTGTTTCTTAGTTTATTACTGGGATACATGCTCTTCCTTATTGTGATGAGATGAAAGAGATACAAATATGAGGATGAGAGGAATTATTCTACATAAGGAAAATATGAAGTTAGATAGTCAAGGCGAATGAATTGGAGTGGATATGAAATTATAGTTAGTAGGAAGAAGCTATAGAAGAAAATAAGTGTGTAAAGTGTACAATAGGAGTCAGAACTCAAAAGTGTAGAATAACCAATAGTGTTTGGGAGAAATGGTGGGGATAGAACCTCTGAGCAATACAAGCTACATTTTCTGCAAAAACATTATTGCATGACACAGCTTCCAAACATTAGGGATAGCTTTCAAACCAAACCAAATAAGATCTTCCATTCAAAGAAGACAGATATTGGGCAGAAGAGAACAGAGGAACAAGTAAGAGTTAAATATATAAACAGTGAGACTGAAGCCAAATGTACAAATGCAAACAAAGAATGGAGACTAAAATATCAACAAGAATAAATGAGAGACATATACATCACCTAATTAAGTGCAATGATACAGCTAATGTGCTATAAACATATGAACTAAATTTGTTTCCAGTAACAAAGATAACTTATGACTTAAGTCTTCCTATCTACTTAGAAAATGGTGAGGTAATATCAGAAGGCCCTAATAAATGGCTTTTATATCCTATTAGAAAGGAAGATATGTGTTTATGTCATGCCTTTCATGACTTCAGGACCTCCCACAGCACCTAATAACCAACAAAATATTTTTAAAGAATAGTCAGTATTTTAATATAGGAAACAAGAAGACATGTTCACGCAAGAAGTTCCCAAATAAAATTACATAAACTAATAATGCATCTATTTTAGGTGCGAGCCAAGGGATTATTTTTGGCCAGAACAATAGGAGAAAAACTCCACTGATCTTTTTCAAGTCCTGCCATGGGATTTTTTGATTTATCTTAGAAAGCAGATTAACATCCAAACTAAAAGGTAGCACTTCAAACAATGCAGCATTCCCTAATTTTGGAATTAAATGACCATTTAACTAATGAGCTCAAGCCTCTAAAGTGGAACTTGAAGACTAGAGCACTATCACTGAGTCACAGCTTGAAAGGTTACAAAACACTTAGTGTCATCATTCTTTCATGTTACAAAATTAAGCAAACCAAGCACAATGAATTTATTGTCAGATGTTTTGCTTTGATTCCTGCTATTAAAACTAGAACAGATCTCAAGAGTTTCAGTTTATAAGACCACAATGAAGTGACCATTATTCTTAAAATAGGGTCCAGAGGTCTTTTGACAGTTCATTATGTTCAAAATACATACCATTGCTACAAAGTGTATTAAGTTCATGCCAGGTTTGTTTGCTTTAATGTCGGCAAGTTTCAACAGTGATGCAATCCGAAATCCTGCAGCATTTCCTGAATATCCTCCCTGAAAATGGAATAAAAACACAAGATAAATTTGCATGGTTATGAAATTGATGTATGTGCTGGAAAGGCAGATCCCTTCAAGGGTCAAACAGAATAGCTCCAGAGTTAATTGAGAAGAGATTATGCTCATTGGATTTTTTTAATGTAAGAGCAGGGCTTTTGAGAATCTTGTGGTGCAGTGGTACCTGGATCTATCTTTGATCCAGATGCCAAATTCAATCTGATCCAGATACATACAATAGCATGTCACAACAGGATAAGAAAATGACTGTCGAGTACATATGTATAAAGAGAATCCAAACATTGAGATGGAACACAAGATGTTTACCAATACTCCTAATAATTTGAAAGCCCCCTCCCTGTCCCTCTCCCTTCCCTCTCCACCTCTCCCCCCCCCCCCCCCCTCCCCCGATGCCCTGGTGCCAGATTCATCAAAGTTAAAGAGCTGGGTTCTTGGTGTTTGGAATTTATAGAATTGTGATTTGGAAAATTGGAAGTAGATGTTTAAAATAAAAATAAGCGCTCACAGTGGATTGTGGCAACCTCATTAGATAAGTATTGCACAATTTGACATTACTGTTCTGGTTTCAAATCCCACCATGGGAAATGTTTGATTTATCCAGGGAGGTGATGATGTAGTATAGGTACATAATCCTTTAACTGAAATCCAAAAAGTTCCAAAATTCGAAGTTTTTTTTCTGCATAACAAGGTTGTTTGGTGTGTGAACAAGTGACCCAACTCCACACCCACTCAACCCATGTCACTCAGATGTGACATGGTGGCGTGGCCCAGCACTTGCAGGTGTCAACTGTGTCTCAGTGCTTGGACTAGTCACACATGAGTCTACTGTTCAGTAATTCTTTTTTATTTCACTGTGAAAATGTCACTTATTCTGAAATCTGAAAAATTCCAAAACAACTGGCCCCAAGGATTTTGATACAGGTACACAGTCCTTTAATAATGTAACTGGACTAATATTCCAGAACCTCAAGTTAATGCTCTGTGGACATTGGCTTGAATCTCACCACAGTACATGATGAAAATTAAATTCAATAAATATCTTAAAATGTTGGCCTCATGGTGACCATGTCACTACTGTTCATTGCTGTAAAATCCCAGATGGTTCACTAATACCCTATAGGGAAGGATTCTTCCATCTTTATCTGGCGTACACTTGGCTCCAGACCAACAGCAATGTGGATGATTCTTAACTGCTCTCTGGTCAATAAGAGATGGGGAACATATGCTGGCCAAGACAGTGATGCCTACATCCCATGAACTCATAACAAAAAAAACACTGGTATTTGCAGATCCAGTCTGTGGGCTGTGCCATCCTCTCTTCTGCAGCTATGTCTGTATCTGGGTATGTTTGGTAATGGGGTGTGCAGTGTCCAAAAGTACCCTCGATGCTATTGGATAAATATGGGCACCATAAGCACCATTATCATCCGCTTCAACTCCATTTTTATTTAGATTCCTCCTTGTTTTCCCCAGTTATTAGATTTTTATTGTTGACACACTGTCCTTAAGGGTCTGTGTTTGGAATTTGTAATTTATTAATTAGGAGATTAGACACATTGGTGGTGGGTGTTTAAATAGAAAAATACTGAGTTCTTGAATTTATTAATTGGGTTGATAGTTGAATTTCTTAAATATAAAAAAAGAGCTGGGGTCTTGCTAAAGTAGGTATTAACAGGTCCAGGCAGCGGGCCACAGTCTCGACAGCCTGACTCTATTAATGTGGTAAAAACAATGACTGCAGATGCTGGAAACCAGATTCTTGATTAGTGGTGCTGGAAGAATACAGCAGTTCAAGCAGCATCCGAGGAGCAGTAAAATCGACGTTTCGGGCAAAAGCCCTTCATCAGGAATACAGGGCATTGTTCATACCCAGGTCTGCTTGGAGAGGGACCATGTGATCTCTACCAGCATCATGGAAACCTTTAGAGAAAAATGGACACCAAGGGGGTGGGGTTTGTCATTTCTTTCACCGACTCCATTCCGAGTTAGTTTCCTCACTTGTGTCCTACCCTTTCTTGATTTTTGGTATGTTACATTACCTTTGGTATTCACAAGTTTTATGTTTGTTAATTGGTTGTTTGGGTGATTTTGTAGTGGGTCATGAAAACTTTATAAAAAGAGCTTGATTCCATCAATAGGTCCAGGCAGCAAGCTATGATGGAGTCATAAATAAGGATGATCAAAAATACAGTGTGGGTAGGTTTATTCAGGTCAAAATATTTACTGCATTCATGTGGTTTCCAGCTTTCAACACCAGTCTCAAGATTGCATGCAGCTCGTCACAGTTCCGTAGTTCTGCAAGACAGCAAAAGATTTATGCACATTCAGAATTGTCTTGCACACTTGCATAGCTTGCAGTACACCCACACCAACCTGTAATGGTAGCACATACATACAAACATTTTTGCAACGTTTGATGAAAATGTCTAATTGGCTAAGCCTGGTGTTAGGGACTATGAAAATTTCAAGATGACTGATCTTCAAAGTGCAATCTGAGTAACAAAATGCACAGCAGTAATCGAATTTCAAAGTGTGCTAAGCGGTTTTAAAGCATTTTGTGACACTCTGAGGTCATGAAAAATGCAATATAAACATAAATCTTTAAAATATTGAAGATTTTTACTTGTTTTACTTTAGGTTTATGCTCATTTGCTTTCTGAAGGACTAGCATATGTGTCTTAAAAGTTAGACATCTGTAGAGGTGCTTGGTTCAATGTCGGATTTCAATTTTGTGCATGCAAAATACACATAAGGAGTTAGTAAATGGTTTACACAGTCTGGACTTAGCAAATAACATTATAAATTTTGTTTATGAACTAAATGTAACTGTCTTTGTATTCACTTTCACAGAAACACATCCACTAATTTTGTGTCAGGATCTTACCATGTGCAGCCTTTATCATTGTACAAACAGATGTCATAAGCGATTTTATTTGTGGTTCAAATTCGTCCTTAAGAATCATAGCTTCCAAATGCAAGCAATAACTGCAAAAAAATCAAATTTATTCCCATGCATTAGAATCAGCAAAAGCTGCCTGAACAGAGTTAGCAACATATTCATATTTTTTGATTCCAGATACACAAAGAGAAGCAATTGGCTGAGCAGTTATGAATTGTTAGTCTTTGTCATTAAATCTGTGTCATTATTTCAATAACAATTAAACTGGTGCAAGTATAGGATTCCACACACTCACTACTCCCTGTGTAAAGAGCCGACCTCTGATATCTCCCTTAAACCTTCCTCCAATACCTTAAAATTATGTCCCCTTGTGATAGCCATTTCTGCGCTGGGTAAAATGTCTCTGGCTATCCACTCTATCTATCCCTCTCATCACCTAGTACACCTCTATCAAGTCACCTCTCATCCTTCTTCGCTCCAATGATAAAAGTCCTAGCTCCCTCAATCTTTCTTCATAATGCCCTCCAGTCCAGGCAGCATCTTGGTAAATCTCCTCTGCACCCTCTCTAAAGTTTCCACATCCATCTTATAATGAGGCAACCAGAACTGAATACATTATTCCAAGTGTGGTCTAACCAGGGCTTTACAGAGCTGCAACATCACCTCGCGGCTCTTTAACTTAATCTCCCTGCTAATGAAAGCCAACACACCATATGCCTTTTTAACATCCCTATCAACTTAGGTGGAAACCTGGAGGGATCTATGGACATGGACACCAAGATCCCTCTATTCCTCCATACTGCCAAAAAATCCTGACTTTAACCCTGTAATCTGCATTCAAATTCGATCTTCCTAAGTAAATCACTTCACACTTTTACAGGTTGAACTCCATCTGTCACTTCTCAGCCCAGTTCTGCATTCTGTCAATGTCCCATTGCAACCTACAACAGCCCTCCACACTATCCACAACTTCACCCAGCTTTGTGTCATCGGCAAACTTACTAACCCACCCTTCCACTTCTTGATCCAAGTAATTTATAAATATCACAAAGAGCAGAGGTCCCAGGACAAATCCCTGCAGAACACCACTGGTCACCAAGCTCCAGGCTGAATACTGTCCATCTCCTACCACCCTCTGTCTTCTATGGGCCAGCCAATTCTGTATCCAGACAGCAAAAGTTCCTTGTATCTCATGCCTCCTTACTTTTTGAATGACCCTACCATGGGGACCTTTATCATATGAGGAGAAAGTGAGGTCTGCAGATGCTGGAGATCAGAGCTGGAAATGTGTTGCTGGAAAGGCGCAGCAGGTCAGGCAGCATCCAGGGAACAGGAGAATCGATGTTTCGGGCATAAGCCCTTCTTCAGGAATGAGGAAAGTTTGTCCAGCAGGCTAAGATAAAAGGTAGGGAGGAGGGACTTGGGGGAGGGGCGTCGGAAATGTGATAGGTGGAAAGAGGTCAAGGTGAGGGTGATAGGTCAGACTGGGGTGGGGCGGAGAGGTCGGGAAGAAGATTGCAGGTTAGGAAGGCGGTGCTGAATTTGATGGATTTGACTGAGACAGGGTGGGAGGAGGGGAAATGAGGAAACTGGTGAAATCCGAGTTCAATCCGAGACCTTTATCATATGCCTTGCTAAAATCCATATACACCATATCGACTGCTCTACTATCATCAATGTGTTTTTTCACATCCTCAAAGAATTCAGTAAGGCTTGTGAGGCATGACCTGTACCTCACAAAGCCATGCTGACTATCTCTGATCAAGCTGCGCTTTTCCAAATAATCATAAATCCTGTCTCTCAGAATCCTCTCCAATAATTTGCCCACCAAAAATGTAAGACTGACTGGTCTGTAATTCCCAGGGTTATCCCTATTTACTTTCTTGAACAAGGGAATAATATTTTCCACCCTCCAATCATCTGGTACTACTCCAGTGGACAGTGAAGATGCAAAAATCATTGCCAAAGGCACAGCAATCCTTTCCCTCACTTCCTGTAGAAACCTTGGGTATATCCTGTCTGGCCCAGGGTTACTTATCTATCCTCATGTTTTTCAAAATTTCCAGTGCATCCTCCTTCTTAACATTAACCTGGTTGAGCATATCAGCCTGTTTCACACTGTCCTCACAAACAATAAGGTCCATCTCTATGACTCTATGACTCTCAGCAGTGAATACTGAAGCAAAGTATTCGTAAAGGACCTCCCCTACTTTCTCTGACTCCAGGCACAAGTTCCCTCCACTATCCCTGATCGGCCCTATCCTCACTCTGGTCATCCTCTTGTTCCTCACATAAGTGTAGAATGCCTCTAGGGGTTTTCCTTAATCCCACCCACCAAGGCTTTTTCATGCCCCCTTCTAGCTCTCTTCACTCCATTCTTCAGTTCCTTCGTGGCCACCTTGTAACCCTCTAGAGCCCTGTCTGATCCTTGCTTCCTCAACCTGAAGTAAGCTTCCTTCTTTCTCTTGACTAGATGTTCCACATCCCTTGTCATCCAAAGTTCCTTCATCCTACCATTCCTTCCTTGTCTCAGTCGGACAAATCTATCCAGCACTCGCAGCAAGTGCTCCCACAACATTTCTGTTGTGCATTTCCCTGAGAATATCTACCCCCAATTTATGCTCCAAAGTTCATGCCTAATAGCAGTGTAATTCCCCCTCCCCAATTCAATACTTTCCCATACCGTCTGCTCCTATCCTCTCCATGACTATAGTAAAGGTCAGGGAGTTGTCATCACTATCACTGAAATACTCTCCCATCGTGAGATCTGATACCTGACCTGATTCATTGCAAAGCACCAAATCCAATATGGCCTCCCTTCTAGTCAGCCTATAGAGTCATAGAGAAGTACAGCGGGGAAGCAGACTCATCCAACTCGTCCCTGCCAACCAGATAACCTAACTTAATCTAGTCCCAACTGCCAGCACTAGGCCCAATCCCTCCAAAACCTTCCTATTCACATACCCATCCAGATGCCTTTTAAATGCTGCAATTGTACCAGCCCCCATCACTTCCTCTGGCAGCTCATTCCAGACACGCACCACCCTTGTATGAAAAAGTTGTCCTCTAGGCCCTTTTTATATCTTTCCCCTCTCACCCTAAATGTATGCCCTCCAGTTCTGGACTCCCCCACCCCAGGGAAAAGACTTTGTCTGTTTACCCTATCCATGCTCCTCATGGTTTTATAAGCCTCTATAAAGTCACGCCTCAGCCTCTGACGCTCCAAGGAAAACAGCCCCAGCCTATTCACCTTCTCCCTAGAGCTCAAACCCTCCATCCCTGGCAATATCCTTGCAAATCTTTTCTGAACCCTTTCAAGTTTCACAACATCCTTCCAATAGGAAGGAGACCAGAATTGAACACAATATTTCAAAAGTGGCCTAACAAATGTCCTGTACTGTCGCAGCATGACCTCCCAACTCCCATACTCAATGCTCTGACCAATAAAGGAAAGCATACCAAATGCCTTCTTCACTATCCTATCTACCTGCGACTCTACTTTCAAGGAACTGTGAATCTGTACTCCAAGGTTTCTTTGTTCAGCAACACTCCCCAAGACCTTACCATTAAGTGTATAAACCTACTCTGATTTGCCTTTCCGAAATGCAGCACCTCGCATTTATCTAAATTAAATTCCATCTGCCACTGCTCAGCCCATTGGCGCATCTGATCAAGATCCCATTGTACTCAGAGGTAACCTTCTTCGCTTTCTATTACACCTCCAATTTTGATATCAGCTTCAAATTTACTAACTATACCTCCTAGGTTCACAACCAAGTCATTTATATAAATGACGAAAAGTAATGGACCCAGCACCAATCTTTGTGGCACTCTACTGATCACAGGCCTCCAGTCTGAAAAGCAACCCTCAAAAACCACCCTCTGTTTTTTACCTTTAAGCTAGTTCTGTATCAAAATGGCTAGTTCTACCTGTATTGCATGAGATCTAACCTTGCTAATCAGTCTCCCATGGGGAACCTAGTTGAACGCCTTACTGAAGTCCATATAGATCGCATCCAATATCTACATATTGAGACAGGATTCCTTCTGAGACACACCTAACAAAATCTGCTCCATCCAAACTATTTGCACTAAGGATGTCCCAATCAATTTTAGGGAAATTGAAGTCACCCATGACAACAACACTGATACTTCTGCATCTTTGCAAAATCTGCCTCCCAATCTGCTCCCCCATGTTCTGTTGCTATTGGGAGGGGTCTATAAAAAACTCCGAATAAAGTGACTGCTCCTTTCCTGTTTCTGATTTCCACCCATAGTGACTCAGTGGACAAACCCTCCTTGATGACCTGTTATACTATCCCTGATTAGCAATGACATTCCCCACCTCTTTTAACTCCCTCCCTATTCCTTTTGAAACATCTAAATCCCAGAACATCCAACAACTATTCCTGCCCCTGTGATATCCAAGTCTCTGTAATGGCCACAACATCATAGTTCCAAGTACTGATCCATGCTCTAAGTTCATCACCCTTATTCCTGACACTTGTTGCATTAAAATAGACACATTCAACCCACCACACTGAATGCAACTTTGCCAATCTACTATCTATCCTTCCTCACAGACTCTGTGCACGTTGTATCTGCTGGTTCACCAGCTCCCCCAACCTCTGATCCGTAGCTCCGGTTCCCGTCCGCCTGCCAAATTTGTTTCAATCCTCCCAAAGAGCTCTAGTAAACCTCCCACCCATGATATTTGTACCCCTTCAGTTCAGGTGCAACCTGCTCCTTGTACAGGTCCCATCTTCTCCAGAAGGTATCCCAATGATCCACATATCTGAAGCCCTCCCTCCTATACCAGCTCTGCAGCCATACGTTCAGCCGCCGTCACTCTCTGTTCCTTCCTCACTAGCCCATGGCACTGGTCGCAATCCTGAGATTACTACTCTGCTCATCCTGCCTTTTACTTCCAACCTAAATCCCTATATTCACTTTTCAAGCCATAAGTTCTCAAACCGTATGTTTTATGAGCAGGTGAAATAGATTGAATTGGCCTCTTTTTTAAATTCCCTTGGTCAGGTGCATCAAATATTTTATTTCATTTTAGCACACAGCTATATCATCCTTCAATTAAAAGTAGTATCATTTAAAATAAAGGAACCAAATACAAGGTTTTCTTGTGGGCAAGAAAAGGGAATTTACACATACAAATCCTGAGAAAATCATAATAAAATTCAACACTGAACACATGCAAAAATAGGGAGGCAGTTTTAAAAGGAATGAGGGTATCTTCCAATAAGAAGGTAAAGAATACACAGTTTAAAAAGATCTGAGAGTCCTTGAACTGAAATTGAGACCAGGGCAGTTTATTGATATCTTTTATTCTTGGCAATAGTGAAATTTGTAGAAACATTGAGTTCTTAGTAAATGGTTCTTTCTTCAATTTGCTTTATCACAGGTTCTGTAATTTAAAATTTAAAAAATGGAAAGAGAAAGAGAAAGAGAGAGAGAATCTTCTGAGCCTTGCTGTTACAAATTGATTTTCCTTCTCCCTCTGCCCAAAACTGTTTGCTGTTCATTTCTGGACCTCCATATCTAATATCATATTCCTTTTGAGCTGAATACCTGCATGGGGCTTTCATCAAATAAGTGAAACTTCCAGAAAAGTGTAAATAGAAAATAGGAGACAAGGACACAAGCCTACATGAGTTTTGGTGCCTTTGGATAAGTTGTTAATTTGGTTCAAGACTGAGCTTAATTCACATTGGTTTCATGAGCTCAACTCAACCTGGTCAGGCAACCACTGTCACCATTTTAAGTCTGTATTTTCAACATTTTAAAAAACATTTTATTCCAGGAAGATCCCAGGTATTAAAATTAGACATTGCATGTTGCAAATTGACCATTCATATTCTCCCATGATAAAGGGAAATCACACAGTGACCAGCCAATTAAGTAAGTAAAGGTAACAACCCTAGTAAATAAGGCAGCAGGGACAGGCAGAAGATGACCAACCTTGTCGAATGACATATTTGAGTGTAAGCTCGGAATGTCAAGGCGGTCACTGCACAGATGTCTGCCAGGGCATATGCAGATACCGCTGCTGAATCTTGGCATTTGCAGCATTTGCCTAGGCTGTGAATAAGCAAGAAAGTTCTGGCAGATTGCGCCAATTACAAGATGAGGTCCTGGCCACAACAAACAAAGCTTTGACTGACAACAGGTTGATGTGGAGAAACTCAATTCCAGATGAGTTTCATCATCAGGAGGAAGATGACTTGGGGCAAATACTTGAAGGACAAGAGTGAAAATAAAGTTCTCAGCACAAAGCCAGTTGTAGCCAGCATCTTCGAACATGCAGCAGGTATATTATCACTGCCTAAAGCATAGAACAGACTGCAGATGAGGGAGGTAAAAACAAAACTGCTATTTTGTTCGCCCTATTCAAAAGTGCTAACCGCCTTCTTTCTTGCCTCCCCTTCTGTCCATCCTATAGCATCTATACTCAGGAACATTGAGCTGTCAGTCCCTCTCTCAGCCATGTTTATGTAATGGCTGTAATATCCCAGAACCATATTCCCATCCATGCCCTATGTGTCAGGTTCTTGCTTTGAAATAAATGCAGCTTAATTCATCAGCTTTCTCTCATTCTCTGCCATACTCTTGCCTGCTTTGTCTATTAAACTTGCTCTCTTTAACTTTTGTGTCAGCCTCAACTTTCTCTCTTGCCTCACAACTGCTTAGGGTTCCATTGACTGCCAGGCTTGTTTAAATCCTCCTGAGTAGCTTTAGTGAATCTCCCTGCCAGGCTATTGGTTCCCCATTTTTCCAAGTGCAACCAGGTGCAACCTCTTTCACATTATCACTTCTGCCCCAGAAGAGATCCCAATGATCCAAAAAGTTGAATTGCGTGAGTCACTCAACCGCACATTTTTCTGCCCTATCCTCCTATTCCTAATCTCACTAGCATGTTGCACCAGGAATAATCCAGAGATTACTACCCTTGAGGTCCTGCTTTTTAAATCCCTATATTTACTCTGCAGGACCTTATTCCTTTTTCTAACTATGACAATGGTACCAATGTGTACAATGACCTCTAGCTGCTCATGCTCCCCTTTAAGAATTTTCTGCAATCAGTCCGAAAAGCCCTTCACCCTGGCACAAAGAAGGCAACACACTATCCCAAAGTCTTGCTTGTGGCAGCAGAAATACCTAAGTATGCCAGTGACTAGAGAGTCCCTTCTCACAACTGCTCACAATTGCCATACCTTGCTTTCCAGCAGAGCCAGTTGTGACATCAAAGACCTGGCTGCTGCTGCTATTTTCTCCTGAGAGGCTAATCCCCTAACAGTATCCAAAATGATATGTTTGTTTAATAGGGGGGTAGCTACAGTAGACTTCTGCATTATCTGCTTTCCTCCCTTGGCAGACACCCATCAACCTGACTGCACCTATGATGTGACCACCTCCCTGAAACTACAACTAACCTCACTCTCTGCCTCCTGTATGCTCCTCAGTGCTTCCAACTGCCGCTCCAACCAATCCATGTGGTCTGAGAGGAGCTTCAGTCAGACACACGTCCTGCAAACAAAGTCGCTAGGGTCAGTTGATTCCTACAACTGACAGGAAGAGCATATCACTCCACTGACTGCTATCTCTGCTCCTTTAACAAATCACAGACTGTGAGGAATTGAAAAGGTTTTACCTTACCCTTGCCTTGGCGCTGCTCACCCTCTTCAACAAAGTCTGGTCACCTAGGCCCACTCTTAGATCTAACCAGCAGCACCTCGAGCACAAAGCAACCCCTTGCAAAAATGGCTGGAAGAAGACATGGTAATACCTCTTTCCTCCACTTGCCTAAATTCCCACACTTAGTTCAACTCCCAATGTTTGCACACTTGCTGGCTGCACTCTGTTTTGGGAGTAAAAAGGACAGTGTTGTGTAGTTAACATTGGGTTGGGGAAAAAAATGACACTGTTGACAGAGAAGATGGTCCATGATGTAAATGAAGGATTTAGAATTGTCCTTTTCCTTCAAGATTGCCTGGGGCATAGGCCAAAACAAAATTTGTGGTGGTCAACTCACATCTGATACATTTGAAGAAACTTCAAAATGCTTTGATGCAGAGGGATTTGGGTGTCCTCATGCATGAGTTCCAGAAGGCTAGTAAGCACATAATCAGAACAGTAAATTAAATTTTGGTATACATCGCTAAAGGAATAGAGTATAAAAGTAGGAAAGTGTTGTTCCATTTTACAAGGCTGCATCTAGAGTACTGCATACAGGTTTGGTCCCCTTACTTGAGGAAGAATGGGATTGCAATGAATGTAGTTTAGAGAAAGTTCATTCCAGAGAGGAAAGGCTTGTCCCATGAGGAGAGATTGAGCAATTTTGGCCTACAAACATGGTATGTATACTTGCTAGCTTTGAGAGCAGTAAATATTTCTCTCAAAGGGTTGTGAATCTGTGGCATTCACTACCCCTGACAGCAGTGGATGCTGCAACATAGAATAAATTTAAAGAATAGACAGACAGATTTTTAATTATGAATAGGGAGTTATGAAAGTTAGTTTTTAATACAAAAGGGTTATGTGGAATGGGCAATAAAGTGCAGTTAAGGCTGAGATGAGATCAGCCATGATTATGTTAAATGGTGGAGCAGGCTTGAGGAACTGAATTGCCTCATGGGGCTGGTACAAATGTGATCTTTCTCCCAAAGTTCCTCTCTTGCATGCATCTTTCAAGTGCAATCTACTGAAAATTTCTAATAAATTTCACTAATAACATTTGAAAAAATACATTCCTTAGCTAGTTGATTCCTTAAGAAGTGCTATTGTCCTACCTTGGCACTCTCACCAGAAGTAGCATAAAGAGATCTGCCTCAGACAGTTTACTCTGGTCTCCTTCAAACCTTTTAAGGCGCTTTACCTGAAACAGTATAATAAACTGTAATGAAACTCGTGAATCTACTGTCTTATTATTCAAATTAGTTTGGCGCTTTGAATGCAGTACCTGAGTTTACTGTGTTTCTATTGCTGTTTAGTATTAATAGCAATTCCCCCATCATTATATTTAAAAAATGAAGCAATATACCGCTTAACTTCTTCTGACACCTCCTGCTTAAAACCCAAAAGGTTAAAATGATCATGAAGCTCTGCTTTCATGGTTTGTATTCATACTGAAAATCAAGATCAAGTGAGTTTTTGGGCTTCTGCTCCAAGGGAGACTTCTGTCCTCCCTTAGGACATCTGCATTACGGTGATCTAGCCAACAAGTGACTCTACATCCACTGTAATGAGGTTGACTCTTAGCTGCCCTCTGAAATTGCTTAGCAATGCATTCGGTTCCAGAGCAATTATGAATGGACAATGAATGCTGGCCTAGCCAGCAAAACACACATGCAATATTGATTTTAAACAAAACTAACTTGAAGTAAATATGCAGCATAACTTACCAAAAACACAAACCACACAGAATCAATTGCATTACCATTCATCTGTATCTTTAGAAAGCCTACGATTGACATTTTCCCCAAAACGTCTTATACTCTATTATTTGCATTCTAATTAATTGTTTTCTTTCTCAGATTGATTTTGTAGTATTTTCTTAAAATCCAAGGACTTTATTCATTTACTTCACTTTTTATTTATTTTTTCAGTTATTTGATATTTAATATTTTCCTGTACTCATTTAGCATTTAAAGTTGTTGATATTTCTGAAGGTTTTACAAGTGTGGAATTGCACAGGGATGTTTTTCCCCAGTGTCAAGTCTCCAGTGATTGTTATCTGCATCGGTATTTATTCATGATGCTCTAGGCAGTATGCAAAACCAATCCATTCACTGCCATGAATTTCAACATTTTATTCCACTTGTTTCATGTACATTAGATGCTGTAAAAAAGGAAACCTTACTTATTTCTATTTGCTGCTGATACTTCATAAATCTGATGGTCAGAGTACACACATAGCTTTGGTACTCCATAGGCACATGGATAAGACTGCAAATTTCATATTCTAACACTCTCAAATGTATAGAATTTGTCCACAGCAGCTTGTTATCTGCATTATACACATGCAGATGAAATTTCCAATTCAACCCTCAATATTTCATCTCCTTGGGAAAACGTCTTGTAGGTATTTACAGTATTAAATTAATTTAAATTAGAAGTTTATTTTTCAATCTGTGTAATCTTTTGTACTAAATTATAACAGTTGAGAGAGCTAGTCATGCCATATTTGGGCATGTGGATGTTACAGAGATCATTAAGAAAGTGGTAGAATTAGGTACTGTAGCATCAGGAGCAGCCCACAAGCTAAATGCTTAATGGTGATTGGAGAAAGGAAGTGAGTGTGGAGTGGGGGAGCAATTGGCAGGTAGGGTGGCCCTGTGTGGAAAAGTAGAAACGGTCATAAGGGAAATAGCAGTTGTTGAGGGGGATGTAAAAGATGACAACATTGGTCATTGTTCTTTGGTTTTGAGTTTGGGAGGAGCAATTGGGTAAAATCCAGCTTTGTATTCAAGCAGATACACGCCAAAATCTTATGTGGAACACAAGTCGGCCATTAAATCCATCATGCTTGTTCCATCATTCTAGATTGTAGCTGATCATCTCCTCAATGCTACATTTCCACATTATCTCAATATTCCTTCATGTCATTCATCTCCAGAAACTATCAGCCTGTGCCATGCTCAATGATTGAGCTTCCATTGGTCCCTGAGGTTGAGAATTCCAAAGGTTCACTATTTTCTGACTGAAGAAATTCCTTCTGATCTCAGTCTTCCCTTATTCTAAAACTATATCCCTTGGTTCTAGGTTCACCAGACAGGAGAACATCCTATCCACATTCATTTTGTCATGTGCAGAAAAAAAAATTGTGAGTTTTAATGAGATAATCTCTGGCATTAGTCTAGTGAACCTCCATTGCACTCCCTTTATGGCAAATACCTGTATATATTTTCTTTGATAAGGAGACCAAATCTACACAAGGCACCATAGGTGTTCTCACAAAGGCCTGATACAGTTGCAGCAAGTCCTTCTGAACTCAAACCCTTTTTTGATAAAGGCCAACATATCATTTGCCTTCCTAATTGCTTGCTGCACCTGTACCTTCCGAGTCTCATGAAAAAGGACACCCATATCCATTTTGCCGTCAATACTTCCCAAACTCTCACTATTCAAGAAATACTCCATATTTCTATTTTTCTACCAAAGTGGTTAACTTCACACTTATTCACTTCACATTCCATCTGCCATGTTATAGCCCCTTCACTTCCCCTGTTCAAAAATCCATTTGAAGCCTCCATGCATCCTCCTCAAATCTAACATTTGTGCCATCTGCAAATCTGGAAATATTGAATTCTTACCCTTATATCTGCATTGAAATGTCGTGACAATGTCAGCCAAGTGCTAGAAAATGGAATTAATGCAAATTTAGGCTGGTCGTTGTTGGTTTAAACTCAATGGGTTGAAGGACCTCTTCTGTACTGTATAATGCTATGGTTACATTTACTCTTCACTTCCAAATCATGTATAAAAGTTATTATTATTATATTTTAAGTGTCTGGTTATCCTTTATAATAGATTGTAATATTTTCCCTAGTATTGACATCAAACTAACAGTTCTGTATTTTCTCTCTCCCTCCTTTCTGAAATAATGGGGTTACATTTGCTACTTTCCAGTCTGTAGGAAGCTTACCAGAAATTATAGTAGTCATTATTTGGAGATGCCGGTGTTGGACTGGGGTGTACAAAGTTAAAAATCTCGCAACATCAGGATATAGTCCAACAGGTTTAATTGGAAGCACACTAGCTTTTGGAGCGTCGCTCCTTCATCAGGTGGTAGTGGAGGGCTCAATCCTAACACACAGAATTTATAACAAAAATTTACAGTGTGATGTAACTGAAATTATACATTGAAAAATTGATTGTCTGTTAAGCCTTTCATCTGTTAGAATACCATGATAGTTTCACTTCTTTCATGTGTAAATCACAAAACCTTTTTTTGAAAAGTTGCATTCTCAGGTTAGCTGTTAACAATGGTGATAGCTAGACAATATGTTGAAGGTGTTAGCTTCCTGTGTTCTCTGTCTATGCCATGATGTTCAGAATGATTCTAATCTAAAAAGTGAGATAACAGAGTTTGACATGAATTCATGCAGTTTTTGAGCAAAGTACAATGTAACCCTGCAAGTACAAATTCACCCCACAAAATATATGTGTGCATGTGGGTCTTTGTGTGTGTGTGTGTGTCTGTCTGGGTTGGGGGTTGTGAGTGTGAGAAAGCGAATGTGTGTGTAGTGAGTGCAGTGTCTTAAGACTGTGACGGGTGCATGTGTGAGTGTGGGAGTGTGTGTGTCTGTGCGCGTCTGTGTATATGTGTGTCTGTGTGTATGTGTGTATAGGAGTGCCTGTGTGTGTGTCAGAGTGTGTGTGTGTAGGAGTATCTGTGTGTGTGTGTATAGTGCAACGGTGGTCACCTGTAATGTGACATAAACCCAAGGTCTGTGTGTTAGGATTGAGCCCTCCACTACCACCTGATGAAGGAGCGACGCTCCGAAAGCTAGTGTGCTTCCACTTAAACCTGTTGGACTATAACCTGGTGTTGTGTGATTTTTAACCAGAAACTATAGCATTTTGAACATAACCAATGCATCCACAATCTCTGAAGCCACATCTTTCAGCACTTTGGGACATCCAGATCATGTATTAACCTTCAATTCTGTTAATCTTTGGAGTATAACTCTTTACTAATGTTTAATTTTTTGCAGTTCCTCATTTTTATACGTCTCTTTGCCCACTAATATTTATGAGAGATTTCCTGCACTGTCCTCTGTGATGACAGATACAAAGTAATTTCTTTGTTAGTTTGCCATCTCTCTGTTCTCCATTATAAGTTCTCCTGTCTCCAACTGCAATGGACCAAATATGTCCTTGCTAATCAGATTAAGTTTTCATATTCTAATTTCAACAAAAATAATTTCTACACTTTTAAACAATTGCACTTGTAAGAGAAAATGAAATTATGAGCACTGAATGTGGTCAATTTAAAGAAAGCTGATAAATATATTATAGAATTGCATCAGACTCTGCACCCTCAATGCCATCAAATGGTTTAGATTAGATTAGATTAGATTACTTACAGTGTGGAAACAGGCCCTTCGGCCCAACAAGTCCACACCGACCCGCCGAAGCGTATACCACCCAGACCCATACTCCTACACTTACCCCTTCACCTAACACTACGGACAATTTAGCATGGTCAATTCACCTAACCTGCACATTTTTGGATTGTGGGAGGAAACCGGAGCACCCGGAGGAAACCCACGCAGACACGGGGAGAATGTGCAAACTCCACACAGAGAGTCGCCTGAGGCGGGAATTGAACCCGGGTCTCTGGCGCTGTGAGGCAGCAGTGCTAACCACTGTGCCACCGTGCCGCCCACAAATTGTCAAATTAAGCCACTAGGTTGATTGAATTCTCCATCTATACCAATCACAATTAGATGGCATGGTTTTAACCAATCACCTATCACTTGTGGCAAGAGTTCTTTTTGTTAAGAAAAGAAGTGAATCATTGTCTCCAGAACATTATCCAATTTCTAAGTGAAACCGCATTATGCCGAAAATAAAATTATATACAGAGTGAGAAAAGAAAACAGTTCTCAATGAGAAATTTATTTTCTATTTTTATATTCTGTTGAATTCTTATTCTGTAGTAAAATAGAATAAAAACAGGATTCTGTGGTTACAGTCCATTTGGCCAGTTAGCATATTAGATGAAAAATCACAATTGTTATAAGATGCCTTTTGTTTGTTCTTAGATTTGAGCACCACAGGTAAAGTCTGCATTTATTGCCCATCCCTAATTGACCTTCAGAAGATAATGATGAAGTATCTACTTGAATTGTTGCAATTCATGCATTATTGACCCACACGGTACTTTTCTCTGTAGTGGTTGTACAACCTAGTGGCTTAATTTGACAATTGAGAGGGCATTTAATAATAAAGCACGTTATTGCTGACATGGATTTGGTCAGACAAGTAAGGGTGGCGAGCTTCTTCTTCTGGAGGATATTAGTGAATCAGATCATTTTTTATGGACAATCATGATTACTAATGAGACGACAATTTTAATCTAGATTTATTAATTAATTAAATTTAAGCCGGCTCAAATGTATTGAAATTATATTCGCAAAGAATTCATCTAACTCTCTCAGTTACCAAACTGGGTAAAATTAACGCAATGCTATCATCCCCTATGAAAGAAATCACTGCAACTAAAGCACACAGACTTGGAGAAATAGATTTAGTTTTGATTTTTGTAAGCACAAAACAAACTTGTGAGATTTCAAACTGATATTACTTACAACTGACAAACTTACCTCTTCAGCTTCTGGCAGTAGTTTCAGCAGCTTATTCAATTCCTCAGCACCATATCTTTCAGCAGTTCCTTGTTTAATATCTTCTACAATTTCCCACACCGATCTTAGAAGGGCAAAATTGTTCAAACTCAATATAATATTATTTAAACAATGGCTGCTACAGATTTTTTTTTTTTAAAAAGTATTGCGATGTAAAAGACATTTTGACCCAATTCTCACGACCTGCTTCATGGCACAACTGACACCATAAGCCTTCAAACCCGAGGAAAAGATCTAGAAAACCTTTATGAGGTTTTTATTTACTGGTTTTAATTCCTTCCTAATAAGTCAAACCTCAAATCTTGAAGCTTTCAGCAAATTATGTCCTTTCTCATCAAATAAATTTACATTTGTAAGTTTTACCCCTTATTGATAACTAATGGTTCAGTTGGGCAATCTTTAAAACAAAAAAATCCAATACATGATGATGACAATTTAAAACAAAAATGGTTAATGCTGGAAATATGCATTACCTCTGTCAACATCTGCACAGAGATAAAACATTTCCAATGGATTCTGTTAGTTAATCCTTACACTGAAAATAAGCAAATGTATTTACTGTTTTTTTTTAACTCCTTCTGAAGAAGCTGTTGTCTCGTCCATCTTTCTATGGTAACAAACATTCAATGGATTAGTAAGGGGAGTATTTTTGAAATTGTATTTCATTGAAGTCAACATTTACATCTCTACAGAGATAGCAGTGAGAAATTGGGCTCTTGGAACCCATCTTTTTGGGTGTTAGAAGTGCCCTTAGATCTCCAAAGTGATACCCATGACACGTGCATGCAATTTGGATGAATCACACCCCTTGTCTACTGGTATAGGATTTGTTACACATTAGGTAACATCCACTGAAGGTGTGCAGAGCAGGCAGGTTAAGGTATCAATCAACATGAGGCTTAATGGTAGTGTTTCTGTTTTGAAAGTCAAGGCTCTAACCATCGCTCACCTTGTACAACTTGTTCAGTATCATTGACCAGCTGTCACAATTCCAGTGTTAATTAAAGTAATCAAGTTTGTACAAATATATTGCCAGTTGATTTCTTCAGAAAGCTTCTATGGGCAGAATTTTCTGCTTTCTATGATGGCATTGTAAAAGCTGGTTGGACACACCGCCACTACAAATGGGAATGGTCATTGGACTTTGTGCCTATCAGGCACTTAAGGGGATTCAGGCAGTTGTTGTCTATTGAGTGTGCCCGAAGGTGTTGGGAATGCTGGCCAGTTTGAATACCCATTGAAGATACTAGCAATTATCACTTAGACTTTAATGTTGGGAATTGTCTCATCTAGTTTCTATCCACTGCCTGGGAAAATATTCACTAGTGAGATTCTCATCTTGCTGTTAAAACTTTAAATGGAAAATTGGATTTTTTTCTTAACTTCAAGAATCTTATTTTTCTAATCTCACCATATTTTATTAACTGATTCATAATTGCTCATGTTGTTGAGGAGTTTGGAAAATTAAAAAAAGCTCAACAGAATTGGCTGGATGGAAGAAGACAGAGGGTAGTAGTTGATGGCAAAGTTTCTTCATGGAGTGCCGTCACTAGCGGTGTTCCGCAAGGATCTGTTTTGGGACCATTGCTGTTTGTCATTTTTATAAATGACCTGGAAGAGGGGTTAGAAGGTTGGGTGAGCAAGTTTGCGGATGACACGAAAGCCGGAGGAGTTGTTGACAGTGAGGAAGCATGTGGCAGGTTACAGCAGGATATAGAGAAGCTGCAGAGCTGGGCAGAAAGGTGGCAGATGGAATACAATGTAGCTAAGTGCGAGGTGATTCACTTTGGGAAGAATAACAAAAAGATGGGGTACTGGGCTAATGGTCGGATACTTGGTAGTGTGGATGAGCAGAGGGATCTTGGTGTCCATGTACACAGATCTCTGAAAGTTGCCACCCAGGTAAATAGTGCAGTGAAGAAGGCATATGGCGTACTGGCTTTTATTGGTAGAGGAATTGAGTTCCGGAGTACTGAGGTAATGTTGCAGTTGTATAAGACTCTGGGTGCGGCCGCATCTGGAGTATTGTGTGCAGTTTTGGTCGAGGAGAAAGTGAGGTCTGCAGATGCTGGAGATCAAAGTTGAAACTTTATTGCTGGAACAGCACAGCAGGTCAGGCAGCATCCAGGAAACAGGAGATTCGACGTTTCGGGCACAGGCCCTACTTCAGGAATGAGCAGAGAGCGTTCAGCAGGAGAAGATAAAAGGTAGGGAGGAGGGACTTGGAGGAGGGGCGTTGGAAATGTGATAGGTGGAAAGAGGTCAAGGTGAGGGTGATAGGTCGGAGTAGGATGGAGGCGGAGAGGACAAGAAGAAGACTGCAGGTCAGGAAGCCCGGCACCGCCTTCCTGACCTGCAGTCTTCTTCTTGACCTCTCCGCCTCCACCCTACTCCGACCTATCACCCTCACCTTGACCTCTTTCCACCTATCACATTTCCAACGCCCCTCCTCCAAGTCCCTCCTCCCTACCTTTTATCTTCTCCTGCTGAACACTCTCTGCTCATTCCTGAAGAAGGGCATGTGCCCGAAACATCGAATCTTCTGTTCCCTAGATGCTGCCTGACCTGCTGTGCTGTGAAGACTGAGGCACTTGGGGCTGTTTTCACTAGAGAAAAGAAGGTTTAGGGGTGACTTGATTGAGGTGTACAAGATGATTAGGGGGTTAGATAGGGTCGACAGTATGAACCTTTTCCCGCGTATTGAGTCGGGTATTACAAGGGGGCATAGCTTTAAATTAAGGTGGGGTAGATATAGGACTGATGTTAGGGGTAGGTTCTTCACTCAGCGAGTCGTTAGTTCATGGAATGCCCTGCCAGTAACAGTGGTGGACTCTCCCTCTTTATGGGCATTTAAGAGGGCATTGGATAGGTATATGGAGGATAGTGGGTTAATGTAGTTTAGGTGGGCTTGGATCGGCGCAACATCGAGGGCCCAAGGGCCTGTACTGCGCTGTATTCTTCTATGTTCTATAGATCCATTAGAATTATTTATACAGTATTAATGAAACTACTGTCCTACTGATGAGCATTATCTTGTTTACCAGCATTCTTAATATCTTCACAACCTACCTGATTCCAGCATCTACAATAATAACTATCCTACATAATCATGGTACATTGTTAAATTTATCCAAGAAAAAAGAACACTTGTTTTATACAATGCTATGTTGTGCCTTTCAATTCCTGAGGCTATCTTAAAATGTTTCGCAGCTAATTAATAATGTTTGATAAATTATTTTACTAACAAATGCATAAGCCATGTGTCACATTAAGTTCCCATAAACTGTAATGAGATAAATTAGTGTCAGATGATGTAGGTTGAGAGACAAACGTTGTCTAGATTACTAGCATATCTGCTCTGCTTTTCTTCAAATTCAGGATCTTAGCACAATTGAGCAAATAGGAGAGATTACAGTTTATTGGACTGAATCTTACTTTTTTTGGCTGTAATAGTTTCATTGAATTGAATAGTTTTCTTGCTGCTCTTACCAAACTTGCCTCATTAACTATCCTGTTCCTGTGGCAACCTCTCACCTGATTGTAGCCCTATTCTATCACTTGCCATTTCTTGAAGAACCTACCACTCACGGAACATTCCCCAAAAGAACTGCATCCCTGGCATCCACCCCATATGTAAAAGGCTGCTCTGCGCCCTGATATGCATTGATAATCTGAAAACTGCCTTGCTCAGAGATGGAAATCTTTCTGAAGGTGTCAAGACAGGGAAAACTAGCATCATGATTCTTTGTCAGGGACCTGAGATCCTGGTTGATGGAATGGTCAGTGAAAAGTGTCCTCTTCCCAGTGGAGCAGCAGAGGAAGTAACACCACCAGATTCTGGCAACCTGGTCTAAGGTCACCATCCAAATCAGTGCTGTTTCCATGGTCCAAAGGAACAGCCAGCAGCATAGGAAGATCAATGCCTTTCTCTATTTCACCAGGATGACGGCCACATTCTTCTGTGTACCTCACAATCACTCCATCTCTCTAACTGTGCCCAGCTCCCACCAAGGTCAATGCTCTGCCACTCTCACTATTGCAAACACCAACTTCCCTCACTTGCTCTCATTCCCCAACCTTCAACAGTACTAAACCCACTTCCCTGCCTACTCCCTGGGAAGGGTGGGGACCATGCAGGCAGGTTGAAAGTGGAGGACTAGGCTACCCATCGAATGTTCTGAGAGGAGACATTAGAGTAGTTCCTCCACTAGCTAGGTGTGTCATGGCACCACCCTGACTCTCAGCGAAGAAGGGATTCCTGGAGAACTATCCTGTCTTCCTGTTGCCATCCTTTCTGTCTTGAAGACCAATACTAGGGTAATAGAGTGAAAGTCTGTGTGCGTATCCAGCAGACAATAAGAATGTTGGATGTGGCTCACCATGGCAGCTACCAACTTGTCTCCAGAGGCAGCGGGACAATCGTGTCTTGATGCAGCCAAGTCCTTATCAGCAGAACTGCATTCCAGTAGCGTCTAATGTACTTGCCTGCTGCACAAGAGCCCTCCACAGGATCCTCTCCAGCCTGGACTGTGCAGGTGCCTGATCTCTGGCAGTCTTCCAAGTGCCAGCTGTCTGGGATGTACCTTCCTCAGTCACATTTGGAGCTGTCACAGTTAGGTGCTCACTGATTTTGCTTCAATATTTTGCACCTAATATTTCCCACCGAGATCCCAGTTTCTGAGCTGGTGGAAGGTGCAGAAGGTAACTTGGCCAATGCTTCCTCCAAGACCTCAGAACTCTCTTCCTCAGAGGTCAAGTAGGTCACGTCTGGTGGAACATTCATTTCTCCATTAATATCTGTCAACTATTATAATTAAAATTTGACTATACTCTACCTTTTAAACTGTTTAAGAAATATTCCCACATTCATGCTTCTTCTGGAATCCAGGAGAGATATCTACAAAAGAAATAAAGAAATCCAATGGTCACACTGAGAAGTGCTGACACAGGAGTGGAAGCATTTGTGAGGATTATTCTGAAAGTGAGAAACAGAAAGAGAAGAAACAACAGAAAGAAAACAGATTAAAGAAATGCATAAATTAAAGAATAGGAAAAGAGAAAGAAAAATCAATTCTCATTGCTGTGAGTGGGATCTTGCTGATGAAGGAACAATTGATGATTCCAAAATTCATTGAAGTAGTGCTGCTTCTAGTGCACAGCGCTGACTTACCCGCAGAGTTGCAGCGGCCACTTTCCACATGCCTTTTGTGTATGAAGCAATGGGCGTGAAGCATATGTGAACCTTGCATCTGCTTGTAAATACTTAAAGGGCAAGATTATGTGTCAATGACAGGCACTGACACACATCAATTCTATGGAATTTTGGATATAAGGGGAAAGAGTGAACCTCAAGGAACTCTTACAGTACTGGGAACCAAAAGTCAGAGAGAGAGAGAGCAAATCTGGCAAGGTACAACTGAGCAGAGCGGTGGGAAAATTTTCAAAGGAGCAGTCCAATTTTATCTTCACTCAATCCAGAAGCTAAGCTCCTGAAGTACTGTTAGCATTTATGGTTAGCACTGCTGCCTCACAGCACCAGCGTCCCAGGTTTGATTCGAGCCTCGGGTGACTGTGTGGAACTTGCACATTCTCCCTGTGTCTGTGTGGATTTCCTCCCGCAATCCAAAGATGTGCAGGTCAGGCGAATTGGCCATGCAGGTCAGGTAAATTGCCTGTAGTGTTAGGTGCATTAGTCAGAGGGAAATGGGTCTGCGTGGGTTATTCTTCTGAGGGTTGGTGTGGACTGGTTGGGCTGAAGGGTCAGTTTCCACACTGTCGGGAATCTAATCATTTAAAAATTATTGTGCGAAAGTGGAAACTGCTGAGTGTGAAAATAAGATGGTGAGGATCTGGTGAGTTTTGAGAAGATTTATAGCTCAGGTTGAGGTTCTGGATGTAGCTTTGCTTGCTGAGCTGGAAGATTTATTTTCAGATGTTCGTCACCACACGAGGTAACCTCTTCAGTGAGCCTCCGAATGTAGCACTGTTGATGATTCCTGCTTTCTATTTATATGTTTGGGTTTCTTTGGGTTGGTGATGTCATTTCCTGTGGTGATGTCATTTCCTGTTCTTTTTCTCAGGGGGTGGTAAATGGTGTCCAACTCAATGTGTTTGCGATAAAGTTCTGGTTGGAATGCCATGCTTCTAGGAATTCTCATGCATGTCTCTGTTTGACTTGTCCTAGAATGGATGTGTTGTCTCAGTCAAAGTGATGTCCTTCTTATCTGTATGTAAGGATACTAGTGAGAGAGGGCCATGTCGTTTTGTGGCTAGTTGATGTTCATGTATCCTGGTGGCTAGTTTTCTGCCTGTATGTCCAATGTATTGTTTGTTACAGTTCTTGCATGGTATTTTATAAATTACTTTAGTTTTGCTTGTTGTCTGTATGGGTGCTGTTTTAATGTGTTGGTGGGTTTGTGGGCTACCATGATGCCAAGGGGTCTGAGCAATCTGACAGTCATTTCTGAGATGTCTTTAATGTAGTGGAGAGTGGCTAGGGTTTCTGGATGCCTTTTTTCTGCTTGTTTGGGTTTGTTGTTGAGAAATCGGCAGACTATGTTCATTGGGTACCCATTCTTTTTGAATACACGGTATAGGTGATTTTCCTCTGCTTTGTGCAGTTCCTCTGTGGTGGCTCGTTGAAATAATGTCCTGATGCAGCTTCGTTTGTGGATGTCGGGATAACTGCTTCTGTAGTTCAATATTTGGTCCGTATGTGTTGTTTTCCTGTAGATGCTTGTTTGAAGCTCCCCATTGGCTGTTCGCTCTACTGTGATATCTAGGAATGGTAGTTTGTTGTTGTTATTTTCCTCCTCTTTAGTAAAATTTATGCCAGTAAGAGTATTATTGATGTTCTTGAAGGTTTCCTCTAATTTATTTCGTTCAATGATGACAAAGGTATCATCCATATAGTGGAGCCAAAGTTTGAGTTGGATGGTTGGCAGAGCTGTTTGTTCGAGTCTCTGCATTAATGTCTCTGATAAGAACCCTGATATCAGAGATCCCAGGGGTGTTCCATTGGTTTGTCTGTAGGTTTTGTTGTTTGTTATCATCATCATAGCAAATGACAACACCAACCCAAAGAGACCCAAACATATAAATAAAAAGCAGGAATCATCAGCAATGCTTCGTCTGGAGGCTCACTGAAGATGTTATCTATTGTGGTGATGAAACATCTGAAAATGAACCTTGCATGGTGAGGATCCGTACCACTATTATTGCTTATAATTTAAAAAGTCTTTATTTTGTGGTTTATAGTTTGAAAGGGCTACATTCCATTGTAATGAAAGGGAAGGAGGTCACTAAGATAATCGATATTATTTGAAGCACTCTTTAAGTCATGGCAGGAGAGCTCAAAGATATGGTTTGCTCTTATGGCTCTATATGAAAGGGGACACATTTCCCCTGATGGGGCCAGTACGTATGCAGGAAGCATCTCTCGCTGCAGCTCCTGGAAGCCTGGGCTTCAGAGCTGGAGCAGCAGCTAGGGACACAAAGCTGGAGAGAATCATAGGTAACATGTATAGAGAAGGGGTCACAATGAAGACTGTGACTGCACAGGCAGTAAAGGTGACCACCAAGTAAAACATAAGAGGACAAGGCAGGCAGTGTAGAAAACCCCTGTGGCTATCTGCCTACAAAATAGACATATCACTTTGGATATTGTCAGGGGAATGGCCTTTCAGGGGAAATCAGTAACAGCCAAATTTATTGCACCATGGTTAGCTCTGCTGCACGAGAGAGGAGGAGAAAGTATGGGAGTGCAACAGTTGCAAGGGATTCAATTTTATGGGGAGTAGATAAGCATTTCTGTGGCTGTAAATGAGACTCCAGGATGGTATGTTATGTATATGGTACTGAAGTCAAGGATGTCTCAAACAGCTACAGGACATCCTGGAAGGGGAGGGTGAATAACCGTTGGTATCAATGATGGAGGTTAAAAAAAACGGATGAGGCCCTAAAAGCAGAATATAAGGAGTTGGAAAGTAAGTTGAAAAGTAGGACCTCAAAGTTAGTGATATCAGGATTACTACCAGTGACACGTGCTAGTCAGAGTAGAAATTGCAGGATATATCAGACGAATACATGGCTGGAAAGATGGTGTAAGGGTGTGAGTTTCAGATTCCTGTGACATTGGGACCAACTCTGGAGAAGACAGGATCAGTGCAAACTGTACAGGTTACACCAAGGTAGGACTGGGACACTGATGTGCTAGAACATTTGCTAATGTTGGATCAAGTTTAATCAAGAATGGCAGGGGTATGGGAACCTAAGTTGGGTGACAAGGAAAAAAGAAACAAGGACAGTAAAAAAACAATAAAATTCAATAACAGAAGACAACAATCAAGGGCAAGAGGCCAATAGAGCCACAGTACAAAGAACAATTAGGATGACTAAAAATGGCAAATGCGCAAACCTAAAAGTTTTTAGATTAGATTAGATTACTTACAGTGTGGAAACAGGCCCTTCGGCCCAACAAGTCCACACCGACCCGCTGAAGCGTAACCCACCCATACCCCTACATTTACCCCTTACCTAACACTACGGGCAATTTAGCATGGCCAATTCACCTGACCTGCACATCTTTTGTGACTGTGGGAGGAAACCGGAGCACCCGGAGGAAACCCACGCAGACATGGGCAGAACGTGCAAACTCCACACAGTCAATCGCCTGAGGCAGGAATTGAACCCGGGTCTCTGGCGCTGTGAGGCAGCAGTGCTAACCACTGTTTCTTAATTCAAAAAGCATTCAGAATAAAATGGACAAACTGACGGTACAAATATAGGTAAATTGATATGCCCTCATAGCCATTACAGAGAAATGGTTATGATAAGATCAGACTGGGAATTTGACATTCAGGATGTTTGACTTGTCAGAAAGACAAGAGGGAAAAATAGGTTGTGATGGATTTACATTGTTAATGAGAGATTAAATTTGCAAAACTGTGAGAGATGATCTTGGCTCGAAGTTGTAGAGTCCATTCAGGTGGAGGTAAACAGCAGCAAGGGAACTTTTGTATAGTTGCCAAAAAGTAGTCACACTGCCATCACCAAACAGTAGGAAAGGGTATAAATCAACAAATAATAGAAGCATGTAAAAATAATAGAGTTATAATTATGGGTGACTTTAAGCTTCATGTTGATTGGGTGAATCAAGTTAGAAAGGGTAGCTACGACAACAAATTCAGAGAGTGCATTAGGAATAGTTTTCTAGAACAATATGTCATGAAGCTGACTAGGGAACAGGCTATCCTAGATATGATAATGGACAATGAAGCAGGTTTAATAAATGATCTCTGAGTAAAAGATCCGCTAGGAAGTGGTTATGTCATGAGAGAATTTAATATTCAGTTCGAGCAAGATAAATTTCAGTCAGAAACAACTGACTTCGGTTGTGGGTAAATTGTTGGAGGTGATTATAAAGAATAGGTTTATGGACATTTAGAAAATTGATTAAGGATAGTTAGCATGGCTTTGTGTGAAGAAGATTGTGTCTCACAAACTTGATTGAGTTTTTTGAAGAAGTTACCAAAAAGATTGATGATGGCAGAGCCGTAGAAATTGTTTATTTGGATTTTAGTAAAGCCTTTGACAAGATTCTGCATGGTAGACTAATTAGCAAAGTTAGGTCACATGGGATTCAGGGTAAACTTGTCAATTGTATACATAATTGGCTAATGGCAGGAGTCAGAGACTTATGGTGGAGGGTTGCTTTTTGGACTTGAGGCCTGTGACCTGTGGTGTTCCACAGGGATCAATTCTGGATCCTCTGTTGTTTTCATTTAGATAAATGATTTGGTTGAGAATATAGAAGGCATGGTAGTAGAGATCGACATCAAAATTGGTGGCAGAGTAGACAATGAAGAAGGTTTTCTAAGATTACAAAGGGATCTTGATCAAATGGATCAATGGCCTGAAAAATGGTAGATAGAGTTCAATCTGGATAAATGTGAGGTACTGCATTTTGGTACAACAAACAAGGGTAGAGGTAGGGGGCTTATATAATTAATGGTAGGGCCTTGAGTAGTGTTGTAGAACAGAGAGACTTAGGGGTTCAGATATATAATTCTTTGCATTCCGTACGTGCATCACATATAGACAGAGTGGTTAAGAAGGCATTTGGCACACTTGCCTTCATTGCTCAGTTCTTTTAATATAGGAGTTGGGGAATCATGTTGAGTTTGAACAGAACATTAGTGGGGCCTCTTCTGGAATTCTGAGTTTAGTTCTGGTCGCCCAGTTATAGGAAGGATATTATTAAGCTGGAGAGGGTTTAGAAGAGATTTACCAGGATATTGCCAGGGATGGAAGGTTTGAGTTGTAAAGAAAGGCTGGATGGGCTGGGATCTTTTTCACCGGGGCATAGGATGTTGATAGGCAACCTTATAGAAGTTTATTAAATAATGAGGGGTATGGATAAAGGTAATGGTAGTTGTCTTCTCTAGGATGGGGGATTTCAAGACAGGGGCACATTTTTAAGGTGAGAGGAAGAGATTTAAAAAAGACATGAGTGACAATTTTTTCACACAGAGGGTAATAGTTTGTGTGTGAAATAAATTTTAAATTGTGTCTCACAAATTTGACTGGGTTTTTTTGACAAAGATACCAAAATGGTTGAGGGCAGAGCAGCAGATTTTGTTCACTTGGACTTTAGTAAAACCTTTGACAAGGTTCCACATGGTTGACTAATTGGTAAGGTTAGGATTCAGGGTGAACTTGCCAATGGATACATAATTGGCTTAATAGCAGTTAACAGAGTGGTGGGGGAGGGTTGTTTTTCAGACTGGAAGCATTTGACCAATGGTGTTCCATATGGATCAGTTTTGGGTCCTCTTTTGTTTGTCATTTATATAAATGATTTGAATGAGAATATAGAAGGCATGGTTAATAAGTTTGCAGATGACACCAAAATTGGTGGCATAGAAGACAATGAAGGAGGTTTCAATGAAGGAGATTGCAAAGGGACCTTGATGAAATAGGCCAATGGGCTGAAAAATAGCAGAGATGAAGTTCATTCAGGATACATGTGAGGTATTGCATTTTGGTACAACAAACAAGGGTAGGGCTTAAATGGTAGTGTCTTGGGTAGCACTGTAGAACAGAGGGACCTTGGGGTGCAAGTGCATAATTATTTGAAGTTTGCATCACATATAGATAGAGAGGCTAAAAAGGTGTTTGGCACGCTTGCTTTCATTGCTCAGTGGTTTCGATATAGGAGTTGGGAAGTAATGTTCAGGTTGTTCTTGACATTGGTGAGGCCTCTTCTGGAATACAGTGTCCAGATCTCGTCGCCCAGTTATAGGAAGGATTAGGTTACTTACAGTGTGGAAACAGGCCCAACAAGTCCACACCGACCCTCCGAAGAGCAATCCAACCAGACCCATTCACCTATATTTACCCCTTCACCTAACACTACGGGCAGTTTAGCATGACCAATTCACCTAACTGCACATCTTTAGACTGTGGGAGGAAATCCACACAGACATGGGGAGAACGTGAAAACTCCACACGGGCAGTTGCCCGAGGCGGGAATTGAACCTGGGTCTCTGGCGCTGTGAGGCAGCAGTGCTAACCACTGTGCTACCGTGCCGATATTATCAAGCTGGCTAGGGTTCCGAAGAGATTTACCAGATGTTGCCAGGGATGGATGGTTTGAGTTATAAAGAAAGGCTGGGACTTATTTCACTGCAGAGTAGGAGGTTGAGAGGCGATTTGATAGAAGTTTATAAAATAATAAGAGGTAAAGATAGAGTTAATGGTAGTTTTCTTTCCCCTAGGATGGGGGATTTCAAGACTAGGGGGCACATTTTTAAGATGACAGGAAAGAGAGTTAAAAAATATATAAGTTGAAAATTTTCTATATTTAAGGTGGTTCGCGTGAGTTTCCTGAGAAGGTGGTGGATGCGGGTACAATTACAATGTTTTAAAAGACATTTGGACAGATACATGAATAGGAAAGGTTTAGAGGGATATAGGCCAGAAGCAGGCAGGTGAGACTAGTTTAGTTTAGGATTATGTTCAGCATGGATTGGTTGGATCTATGCTCTATGACTCTAATGACTCTATGATAGAACTTAATATTCACTTTGAGTGAAAGAACTTGGGTCAGAAACAACTTGTGTTTAAAACTTAAATAAAAAGAATTACAGTGAAATGAGGATAGAATTAGGTAAAGTGGATTGGGCAGATAGATTAGTAGGAAAGGCAGGAAGCAAGGACATTTAAGGAGGTAATTCATGACTCAGCAAAAATGTATCTCGTAAGAGGGGAAAGATTGGCCAACCAAGGAAGTTAAGGAGAACATAAAGTTGAAAGGGAAAAACCTATAAGGGGGCAAAAGTCAGTGATAGCCTGAAGACTGGGATAAAAAAAAGACAGAGAAAATAAACCATGAGGTCAAAGCAGTGATGAATATAAAAAACTGACAATAAATGCTTGTTTAAATATATAAAAAGGAAGGGAAATGTCCAAATGAACAAAGGCCCCTGAGGAAATAGGGGTGAATTACATGTATTATGGTGATTAAGGAAATTGCAAAAGTATTAAACAGATATTATGTATCAGTCTTAACAGTGAAAGATACTTTGAACATTCTTGCTACAGAATACAGAGGAGGAATTAAGTTCCATCATTATTACTAGAGAAGTAATATTAGACAAACTAATGAGGCTAAATGCAGATAAGTCCCCTTGTCCTAGGATCCTAAAATAAGTAGCTACAGAGATAGGGTGCACATTGGTTGTAAGCTCACATCTGTGGTTAGAAAAATGTTGGAATCAAATATTTGGGAATTAAGGAAGTAATAGCAACATGTTTGGAAAATCAAAATCTAATCAAGCACAGTCAGCCTGGTTTCATGAAAGAGAAATTGTGTCTGACTAATTTATTTAATTTCAAAGAAGTCTCAACTACAGCGGACAGAGAGGAACCCCAGTAGATGTGTTATATTTGGACAAGGTATCTTATAAAATGTTTAGTCATAAGAGCCCTTGGTGTTGGAGGTAGTATATTGGCATGGATGGAGAATTGGCTAATGGGTAGGAAACAGCATGTGGGGATAAGGTGTTCTTTTTCAGATTGGCAATCTAAAACCAGTGGGATTTCACAGGAATCAGAGATGGCATTGCAATTGTTTACTATATATTAATGACTTAGAGGAAAGAAGCAAACATACTATTGCAAATTTGCAGACAACACAAATATAGATGGAAAACCAAGATGAAAAAGAAAAACAACAGTTTATAGAAAGATATCAATAAGTTACAAAAGAGGTAAAAAGTTGGCAAATAGAGTATAATGTAGGAAAATGTTAAGCCACTAATTTTGGAAGACAGAACAAATGAACAAAAAGTTTTATTTAAATGGACAAAAGCTGCAGAAAGCTGCACACTAAGTAACTTGGGGTACTTGTGCATGAAAGACAGAAAGCTAGCACACAGATGCACCAGTTAATCAGGAAGGCTAATGGAATATTGGGTTTGAGTATCTGAGGAGGCAAATGTACAAGTGTTGGTGAGACTACATCTAGCGTACTGCGGGCAGTTTTGGTCCCCTTATTTAAGAAAGGATATTGTTTCAGAGGATGCAGTTCAAAGGATGTTCACAAAGATGATCTCTGATTTTGATGGATTGTTGTATGAGCAAAGGTTAAATAGGTTGGGACTCTACTCATTGGAGTTTAGAAGAATGAGAGGTGATCTCATGAAACATATAAGAGGCTTGATAGAATAAAGGCTGAGAGGATATTTCCCCTCATGGGAGAATGTGGGACCAGAGGGTGTAGACTCAGAATAAAAGGGCACCAATCTAAGACTGAGATAAGGAGGAACTTCTTCTCTAAGAGGATTGTGAGTCCTTGTAACTCTTGCCAGCGAAAGCTGTGGGGTGAGACAGATAGATTCTTGATCAGTAGGAGAATCAGGGTCACAGGGAAAATGCAGGAAAGTGGGCATATGGAATGTTGGATCAGCCATGATCCTATTGAATGGCACAGCAGGCTCAAGGGGCCGAAGAATCTATTCCCGTTTCTACTTCTAATAATCAAATGGTGTTAATACCTCTTAACTCATTCTCTTGTTAATACATTGCATGAATACTAAAACAGGACACAATGTGCAGAAATGCTTTTCCTATTCACTCCTGAAACAATAAATATCTGGAAGAAAAATGGGCATAGTTCCAAGCTACTTAGATGGCATTAAGATGCAGCTGAATGGCATTTGATTTATATTTTCTCTCATGCAAAAATTATGAAAGCGCTGAACTGCTGGAGGAATCTAAAGGTTTCTGCTGATCTCAAAATGGCAGAAAATTTGATTGTCTTTTGTAAGTATGGGGTCAATGTTTTTAGTGCTGCTTACTCTTCAGCAGACGAGGGACATGGAAAGGAAGATTCAGTTAAGAAAACCTGAACAAGGAGTGAAAGGAAGGAGGACATTCATGAGAAGGTTAAAACTTGAATGGGTCTTCTGGGAGCACCAATGTTATCTTGTGATGACCAAGGAACATTTCTTCAGGAGGCTTTTTGTTGTGATTATAATGAGGTCAGTTAGGTGGACCTCATAGAATATGAGTTTCTTGACTTGTCCCAGTCAGGGAGCCCTGGCTGACAGATAAGAACAGGAGTGTCAGACATCCTGTTTACTCTGACAGCTGGCTCTGAAGGAGCTGGATCAGTGTCAAGGATTCTCCACGTGTAAATACAGGGTGACTTGGTGACAAGATACTTGTCTCTGTCGAATTATTTCAGTAGCAATGAGATACCTTTGAGTTGGAGTAAGCATTTCTGGCATCATGCTGTTATTTGGGAAGTTTAAGTAATTTGATCCTGCCATCGAGGACTGAGCCCAGTGTGTGGAAAGAATGCGCTATTTTCCTCAGCAAATAACATGAGGGCAGATGAAAAGCAACAAGTAATTCTCTTGGCAGCTTGTGGGCCTCAGCTTTTTCAGTTATGGGGAGCCTAACTTTCTTTGCACTAGAAACGAAAACATTTCAATAGTTGACGGATTTAGTGAAGGTGCCAGTGTTGGACTGGGGTAGACAAAATTAAAAATCACACAGGTTTATTTGGAAGTACAAGCTTTCGGAGTGCTGCTCCTTCATCAGGTAGCTAGTGGGGCAGGATCATAGGACATAGAATTTATAGTAAAAGATCAAAGTGTTATACAGCTGTGTGATATAATGAACAAACCTAGATTGCTCTTGTCTTTAATCACTTAGAATGGGGATGCTTGTTTCAATTGATTACTATGTAAATTCCAGAACTTTTCAAGTCACAGTCCCAAGATAGCTTAAGATTTTATTAAAAAAAGGTAAGCCAACCTTGAGTCAGACTGGTTCTATTTCCAAAGTAGGAAATCATAAAATATCACATGGACTGACTGCCTACAGATTGTGTGTTTTTTGAACAAAATAGAATATATCTGCAAATGCAAATTCAACCCATAGACTTGTGTGTGTGAGAGGGAGAGTGAGAAGGAATACTACAACTCCAAGCATTCTCTAACTCTGAGACACTATTGGTTCTACTCAGCAATTCAAGAAGTGGGGAATTGTTATCTGGATTTTTGACTAGGTTAAGAAAACGGTAGTGGCATGTGACTATGGATTAACCTTTAATGAGATGTGAGAGACCTTTGGTGTGTGGGATTAATGATGTAACAATGAAAAAGCACCCACTAACTGAAGCCCAACTGGACTTCAAACAGGCACTACAACTGACTTTATTGTTAGAAAATGTGGCAAGTGGAGCGTAGGAGTTGCAGGGTATCCGATGAAAGTGGACACACTTGCCAGTCGAACTGAGCGTGGGGAACACCACTTGAGTGAAGGTGATTGCACAGCCTCACTCAGGACATATCCTGAACAGAGAGGCTCAAAGAGTCAGCCCGCAGCAAAACCTCAAAACAAAACAAAACCAAACCTCAGCCAAACAGTTAAAAGTTTCTTAAGGATCCGGGCCAGCATCCCATTGTATTTGCTGCTGGTCTATGGATATGAGATAGCAAAAGAGTCCCACTAGACCTCAACTGAGTATGAGAACTTGTGGGTCAGTATCCAGGAGAGTACACATCCTGGTACGTTCACTTTCATCTAGTTTGGAATTGTTAAATTGCTTAGCAACATCCAAATCAGAAATAGTCAAAATAAATATCTGGTTAAATGGTCACCTGGTTTTAATGGTGATCGATACCAGTGCAGCCATTTCAGTGATTGCATAACCAGTCTTTAACAAACTTCACCGTGGACTCCAGCCTTTAACTTTGTGCAAGATCTTGGCTAGATTGAGAATGTTTTACCAGAGAACCTTTACACATTAAGGATACACCTTTGGTTCCAGTCTCTTATGAGAAGAGCTAGTTCAGTTACCATTGATTGTAGTAAAATTCAGTTACCATTGACTGGGTCCAAGCTTGATGGAGTGAAATTGATTGAGAAAGGTTCACCTAGACTGATTTAATATTTTTCAATTTGAAAATGGCTGCCTGAGTGAAGTCCTAACTAAATATCCAGAGGTTCTTAAGGGAGGTCTAGGGTCTATCAAAGCAGTCAACACTATCTTCATGTTGACCAGGAAACAATTCCATGATTCTGCAAGGCCTGACCAGTGCCATTTGTCATTTGGGCAAAAGTAGAGCTTGAAATCAGAAGGTTGGAAAGCGAAGGAATGATCAAACCAGTCCAGACTGCAGAATGGCGGCATACCGATTGTGAAGACCAATGGGTTGGTTTGCCTTTGTAGGGATTTTAACCAAACAGTAAACCGCTTTCACAGCTGGATAAATACCCAATCCCTCACAAAGAGGATTTATATGCAAAGCTGACAGGGGGTCTGTCCTTCATGAAGCTGCACCTGAGCCACATGTACTTGCAGTTGTGGTTAGATGAGGATTTCCAGAGGTATGCTATGATTGATACCCATAAGGGTTTGTACCAATATATGAGACTGCCATTTGGGATATCATCAGTCCATGCAACCTTTCAGTAGATGATGCAGAAAATTTAACAAGCTCTACCCTAGGCACTATTTATCTAGATGATGTGCTACTAAAAGGAAAGGCCAGTAAGGAGCACTTAGGAGAACTTGGACATTGTCTTTAGATGTTTCTCCCAGTTCGGTGTCTGCCTTAGAAGGGAAAAATGTGTGGTCCAGGCATCCGACATGACAGAGCCAACAAGACCGGGCTATATCTGTTGAAAGAGAAAGTGATGAAAGGTACTCCGGCATGTGCTTGTGAATTATTATGGAAAGTTCATACATAATCTGGCCTCCATTCTGGCACCACTACATCAACTCTTTAAAAAAAAATCAGTCTTGGAAATGGTCACATAGCCAAGCCATAGCTTTGTGGGAAGTGAAGAAACAGCTGTCATCCTGTAAGGTGTTAGCACATTATGAGCCCAAGTGAGATCTTGTATTGACATGCGATGCCTCCCTGTATGGCATTGGGATAGTATTAGCTCACAAGTGGCCCACTAGAGAGGAATGCTTTATAGTGTATGTATATGCAGGACTTTGGCCAATGCAGAGCGTAAATATGCCCAGATAGAGAAAGAAAGTTTGGCGGTCATATTTGGAGTCAGGAAGTTCCACCAATACCTTTACAGATGTAAATTTGTAATAATAACAGAATACAAACCCCTGGTAGGTCTACTTAAAGAGGATAAGACTGTGCCACCCATAGCTTCAGGCTGAATTCAGCAGTGGGCTCTAATACTAAGTGCATATAATCATAAGTTAGAACACTGTCTGGGTAGCACTGCCAAGTAGCAAATGTGGATGCATTGAGACGCTTCCTGCTGGCAGATACAGAGCTAGTGGTAACACCGCTGGAAGAGTACATAAAGGTTTTAAATTTTCTAAGCATACTTCCAATCACAGCTGACAGTATCAGACATTGGACGCAGAAAGATCTGGTCCTGGCAAAAACTGAAACAGCTGGTGGTGATGCAGGAAACCAAAGGGCCGTCACAACCAGAATTGAAACCAGGTAGGTTCAGGTAGGTACAACAGTCCTGAGCATGCACTTGGACTATTTGAAAGCTGCAAATTCACAAACAGTACAGGAACAAAACATGTGCAGCTCCTTGACAGCCCTTCTGACTGTTTTGGAACACATGGGTTCTCCCTCTCCAAGCATTGAAGTTGCCTCAGAATCTGAGATGGATGTGGTGAACGTCGTGGCCTCAACACCTTTGCCACTTGAAGAGGAAAATTAATTTCTTCTGAGATGATCCGGACACAAGCAGCAAGCTACTGTGTATTATGTATTGTCTGTATCAGATGTAGAGGTACGGGTAAAACAGGCAGAGGTGGGTACTGCCGATGCCGGAGATTAGAATCAAGATTAGAGTGGTGCTGGAAAAGCACAGCAGGTGCATCCGAGGAACAGGAAAATCGACATTTCGGGCAAAAGCCCTTCATTCCAGATGAAGGGCTTTTGCTCGAAATGTCAATTTTCTTGCGCCTTGGATGCCGCCTGACCTACTGTGCTTTTCTAGCACCACTCTAATCTTGACCCCAGTAGTAAAACACCCTAGGAGGAGCTACAAAAAACAGAATCAGCCTATGTCCTTGGACACTGGAGGAACATGGACCTCATGGAATATGAGCTCACTGAATGGGACTTAAAACTGGTCCAATCAGGGACCCCTGACTGACAGATATAAACCGAGTGTCAGAGGTTCTGTTCACTCAGAGAGCTGGCTCTGAGGGAACTGGATCAGAGTCAAGGTCTCTCCATGTGTAAATTAAGGGTGACTTGGTGATGGGATACTGGTTGCTATGGAGTAATTTCACTTTTCTTCATTGAAGACAATGTGATTGATTTGTATTACCTCCTTCACAAAGAATTGAGCTTCAAAATTGGCAAGGACAGACCTCCCTGTGTTGTGAAGATCACCATCACTCCTTTATTCTTTACAAATGTATCATTCCAAGAAGGAGCTAGTGAAGTTTGCAATTATGCAATTCACCACAGAATGACCTGAGGATGTAACAGCTATTTTATATAAGAATGAGGAAAAGGAAGACTTGCAACTACAGGTCTGCATTCATGACCACAGGATGTTCCAAAAATTCTTACGGCTCGAAAAGTACTTTTAAACAGTAGACATTGTTGCAACGTAGGAAATATTTTGTATAAATTTACAAACAGTAATATCTCAAAAAAGCAAAGTGACAATGAATAACAATCTGTTTTTATGATGCAGATTGAGGGGTCAATACCGACCCAGGAATAACCCTCTTGCTCTTCTTCGATATAGTGGCAAGGCATCTTTTGCATCTACCTGACGGGACAGACCAGGCCTTGGTTTAATGTCTGAACTGAAAAATGTCAACTTCAGTTGTATGGCACTTCCTCACTGGTAGGTCAGCTTAGAGTTATGTGCAAAGGCTCTGGAATGAGACTTGAGACCACAATCTTCTGACTCAGAGACAAGTGTTCTATCTAATGAACCTGGCTAAGCATGAAGAGTGTGGTGATGTACCTTCTGTACCCTCTCAAAGTATTTCTACTTTTACTGCACTGCTGATTAGTTCTCAGTAGCCAAGGAATACAAAACACAACACCTTAGTTTCTACTTGTGAATGCTGCAACCTTCTGGAGTCAATATCTAGTTCAATAATTTTAGGGCCTAAGCACCTTCTCCCATGTCCTTACCCAACCCCCACACAGCAGGTTTTGTCATCACATGGGCTGCTACTGCAAACATACCATTGTCAGCCACTAATGGTCCCCATTAGCAGTTATTGATTCTTCCAGACTGACCTTTATCCATTCCTTTGTCTGCCCAACTATTTGTATGTCTCTCTGGGCTTCAACTCCACCTATCATTTACTTCTTCCGCCTCTCCTATACCCCTTTTATAGCATATATACCAATCTTTTCCTACCTATAATCAATTCTGAAGAAGGGTCACTGGACCCAAAATGTTAACTTTGTTTTCTCTTCACAGATGCTGCCAAAACTGCTCAGTTTTTCCAACAATTTCTAATTTTGTTTCTGATTTCGGGCATCAACCATTTTTTGTTTTATTTTCGCAAAATTTTGATATCCAGTATTCTAGAAGGCATTGAACAATTACTTAAATGGAAACAATCTTCAGGGTTACTGGAAAAAGGTAAGAGATTGGCACTAAGTTAAAATGCTCAGAGGGCTAGTGCATAATAGATTCATAGATTTGTACAGCACAGATAAAGCCCTTTGGTCCATTGGGTCTGCATCACCATAACTACCACTAAACATACTCCAATCCCAATTTTCTACAGTTGTCCCATATCCTTGAATGTTGTGACATTTCAAGTACTCATCCGAATATTTTTTACAGGCTGCAAGATTTCCGGCCTTCACTACCTTCCCAAGCAGTACATTCCAGATTCTCACCACCCGCTGCCTGAAAAAGTTTTTGAGCAAATCAGTTTTGGATCTCCTCCCCCTTACTCTAAAACTATGTCCTCTCATGATTGCCTCCTCGACCAAAGGGAACAGTTGCTTTGTATTCACTCCTGTGCAGAATCCTATACATCTTCATCATGTCTCCCCTCAGTATTCTCTGTTCCAAAGAAAACAATCCAAGCCTATCTAGCTCAATTTCTCCATCCCAGGCAACATCCTGGAGAACCTTCTCTGTACCCCATCTCATGTTATCACACCCTTCCTGTAGTGAGGTGACCAGGACTACACACAATACTTCAGCTGTGGCCTAATCACCATTCTATCCACCTCAGACATTATCTCTTTGTTCTTAAACTCTATGCCATGACTGATGAAACCAAGTGTCCCAAATACCTTCTTAACTTTCCTATTCATGTGCTTTGTGACTTCAGGGATCTGTGAATAATTATTCAAGATCCCTCTGTTTCTCTAAGCTACCCCGTGTTCTGTCATTCATTAATTACTTCTTCATCTTGTTTGTTCATCCAAATCTTGTTTGTTCATCTGAAGTGCAACACCTTATACTTATCAGGATTAAATACCATCTGCCACTGGTCTGCCTATCTGACCAACTGATCTATGTCTTTCTGTAACCTACAACCATCTTCTCCGCTATTAATCACTCTATCAATCTTGGTGTCATCTGCAAATTTGCTTAACATTCCCCCCATTTTTTCGTCTATATTATTTGTGTATATAATGAACAATAAGGATCCCAGTACAGATTCTTATGTCCCATTACTAAGCTGGTTCTGATCTATCTTACCACGTTTCCCTCATTTCCATGTGCTTTAACCTTCCCTATCAGTCTTCCATGTGAGACTCTGTCAAAAGCTTTGCCAAAATCCATTTAAACTACATCAACTGAACTTCCCTCATCCACACACTTGATCATGTTTTGAAAAAATTCTAACAAATTTGTAGGGTATGACTTACCTCTGACAAAGCCTTGCTGATATCTCTAATTAACCCATGCTTTTCTCAGTGGGTTTTAATTCACTCCTTCAGAATTTTCTCCAAATGTTTCTCTCCAAGCAGTCTGTGAGACTCACCAGTCTGTAATTTCCTGGTTCATCTCTATCACCCCTCTTTTGAAAAGTGGAACCACATTAGCATCCTCTAGTCCTCTGGCACTTCTTTCATGGCCAGAGAGTAATTAAAAATTTAAGTCAGAGCCCCTGTAATTTCCTATCTCACCTCCAACACCAGCCTGGAATGCAATTCGTCCAGGCTAAGGCATTTGTCCATTTTTAACCTTATCAGAGCCTCCAATACCTCCCACTTCCTTTGTCAAACTGTATAATTTCCTCATAGACCCTTTTCCTGAATTCCATACCTATGTTCTCCTTTTCAATGCACAGGTTGCCCCCTTGATCCGTCATAGGCCTCACTCTTCCCATTGTTAACCTCGTCCCCTTAATGTGGAGATGCCGATGTTGGACTCGGGTGGACAAAGTCAGAAGTCACATAACATAGTCCAACAAGTTCACCTAATGAAGGAGCATTACTCTGAAAGCTTGCGATTTCCTATTGCACGATAACCTGATGTTATGTGACTTCAGACGTTGTCCTTTTAATGTATTTATAAAACATTTTAGGATTCTCCCTCATCCTATTTATCATGCCCTTTTTTAGCTCTTCTAATTGCTTTCAAAAGTTCCCCTCTGCACTTCCTGTATTCATCTGGGACTGCAGCTGAATTGTTCCTTTTGGACTTGCTTAAAGCCCTTTTCTTCTTCCTCATCCAGTCCTGAATTGTCTTAGACATCCAGGGTTCTCTGAACTCATTCTTGTACAATTCCCTCAGAAGGGTACATGTTGGACATGTACTCTCCCTCGGTCATTTTTTGAATGTCTCCCACTGCTCCCCTGTAGACTTACCCGCAAAAAGCTATTCCCAGTCACCTATGGCAGATCCTGCTTATTTTGATAAGATCTGCCTTCCCCCAGTTCAAAGCCATCTTTTGCAGGCCATCTGTTTCTTTGTCCAGAAAAAAATTGAACCATACCCTGTTAAAGTCACTATTGCTAAAATGCTCCCCCACTACCGGATTAAACACTTGTCTGCCTTCTTTCTCTAAAAGCACTGTACAGTACCTTCTTGGGCCTTCTGCATATTGATTCAAAAAGCTCCCCTGGATACATTTCAAGAAATCCACCCCCTCTAAACCCTTAACACTACAATTATCCCAGTTTATGTTGGGAAAGTTGAAATCCACTCATATAATTACTGTTACACACCCCTGTGAACTGTCCACATATTTGCTCCTCTATTTCCTGCTGACGCTTTGGAGTCCTACAATACAGTCTCACTCTTAACATCCTAAATTCTACCTACAAAGCCTTGTTTGAGGACCATTCCAAGATATCATCTCTTCTCATTGCAGTAATTAACTCCTTAATTAATAATCTGACATCACCACCCTTTTCACACACCCCTCTCCTATACCCCAGACTGTTGAGTTCCTAACATTCAACCATACTCAATATAGTTACTCAACCATATTTCTGTGATGGCAATAATATCATACTATTATGTGTCAATCCATTAAATCATCAGTCTTCCCTATTACACTCCTAGCATTAAGACTATCCAAGCCTACCTCACTTTCTTGACAATCAACATAGCTGAACTGGCTATGACTTGTTTCCTTTGCTGCTAAATGATCTTCTGCACTGTAACTTTGTGATTTTGTGAAAACAATAACTTTTTTTCTTCTGTACAACTACAAATGATTTTGCTAGCTCTTTTCAGCAATATAAAAACTTAATACAGCTATTGCTTCCTACCCTTGGAGCTCTTTTCATGAGGTTTTTTAAAAATTCATTCACAGCCATCCCTAACCTAATTGTCCCGAGGGCAGTTAAGGGTCAACCACATTAATGTGACTTAGAGTCACATGTAGGTCAGATAAGGTAAGAATGAGAGTTTCCTTTCCTCAAGGATATTGGCTTTGAACTGGATGCCCAGAATATTACCTTGGGTCTCTGGATTAACAGTTCAGTGGAAATACCACAAGGCCATTGTCTCCCCTCACTGAGGATATTACAATAAGCATCCTCAAAACAGAACAGGAATAGAACAGGAGAAAAAGGTAACAATAGAGGAAAGCGGGTTAACACTGGACCATACCAAAGCTATCCACTCAGAGATAATCTTACAACAGAGACTGTCAGACACAAGTAGTCAATTCCACCCACAGTCTAATACATAAACTGTTTCACTCAAACCGACTCCGACTTACTCTTTCACCAGTGGAATCTCGGTAATTGTGTTTAGATCTTCTCCAGTGCTTTCGCTCATGGCCTGAAACTTTCTCCACCTGTTCGAATAACTTCTCCATGATTAAAGTGTCTAGCTGAAAATCATCATCATACTTATCCATTGTCCAGATGTTGTTTTTTCCCAAGATCCTATCTTTTGGAATAGTTATCCAGTTCACTTTCTTGAATTTGGATTTCTGAAGACTTGGAGAAGAATGCGACTGACAAAGTAATGATGGTGGTGGTGGTGGTGGTGGTAATACTGGTGGTGGTGGTGGTGGCGGTGGTGGCGGAAGTACCACTGGGTGGTTTTTCTTTTGTGATGGTGGAGTACTGACATTGTGGATTGAAGGAAATGGTGTTGAAGGAGAGTGAGGCGAAGGTGCGGAAAGTTCAATAGATTCAGCACATTTTGTTGCCATTGTCATTTCCGTAGTCATCTCATTACCACCATTTGGTCAGAAGCACCAATGACAATGTTCATCATGAGGATATAAATTAGTCAATGTCCTGACATACAAGCCTCCATTATCATTCTATGTGGAGAGAAGCTTGACAGTTACCCTGTTGCCATTTGCAGTTCTCAATTAATGTGATGATTGATACTTCAGTCAATCCATCCTTCAAGAAAGGAAAAGACAGGTTATCAGAAGTATTCATCTTCCAGAGATTTAGGTTATTGTTCAATGCTTGATGTAAAAAACAGATATATCTAAAAAAACTAGGTTTGAAGAGAAATGTAACTGTTTCAAGTTATAAATCAGTTTGTCATTTAGAGAAAGAGTAGAGTGAAATTATATACAAAGAGACATATTCAGTTTGATATAAAGAATCGTAGAGTCATAGAGATGTACAGCACAGAAACAGAACCTTCGTTCCAACTTGTCCATACCGACCAGATATTCCAACCCAATATAGTCCTACCTTCCAGCACCCAGCCCATATCCCTCCAAACCCTTCTAAATCATATACCCATCCAAATGCCTCTTAAATGTTGCAATTGTACCAGCCTCCACCACTTCCTCTGGCAGCCCATTCCACACACGCACCACCCTCTGCGTGAAAATGTTGTCTCTTAGGTCTCTTTTATATCTTTCCCCTCTCACCCTAAACCTATGCCCTCTAGTTCCGGACTCCCCCACCCCAGAGAAAAAACCTCAGAAAAGAAGTCATAACCTTTATAAGTTCTGCCTGTCAAATGTTTAGTAAGAGCAGTATCCAGTTTTCATATGGCAACCTCCTCTGCTTAGTTACCTTTTCAAAGATTAAAAAAAAATGCCTCATCAAATTTTGGGAGGGCTTGCACAAATTTAAACAGTTCTCCACTGGCTCTTGGTTTAGACTCAGATCTTTCCTAAGCAGAATGTTCCCTGGCATCAAATGCTTCTTTCATTTTTCGAACTTTATAGGTATTTTCCCAATGAATGTGTTCAGAGATGTTATCACGCACTTCTACAACATGTGGAATGTGAATCTGGATCTCCTGGTTCAGAAGCAGGGGCACTACCACTAAGACACAAAAGCTCTTAAGGTTCAACCTTTGAAGCTGGTATTCTCTCTGACATTTTTCCTCACTTTAAATTCCAGCTCTATCCTCTAAAATTATTTCTTTCTCCCTCTCCTCTCTCTGATGTGTTCTTTCCTCTTCTTCCTTACTTTGTCTGAAGCATGTGCCTTTAATGCTGAAGTTTATGATGATTTCTAAATCTCTTTCAGGTTTACATTGCTTAATCTGCAATTGAATTCTCACTAACTCAACTGAATTACCAAAATGTTTTACTTCGTCTTTCTTCCTATTACCTCAATAATATTTGCTAGACCATTCTATTATTTCTAACTTCAATATATCTGCTAATTCAATTAGCCTGATTTTTTTTTTCAAATCACCCAAGAATAAATCTTACATCTCCAGAAAAGTCTTAACAACTACTTAAGCCATTTTGATTTAATAATGCACAAGAAACTTGGCAACTTTTCTTTTATCTTTTTCTAATTGGAAGTTTATGCCACTGCCTAGAAGGACAAGGTCAGCAAATAGATGGGAACACCACTCCCTGCAAGTTCTCTTTCAAGCCACTCACCATCTTGACGGAAAAATATATCACTGTTTCTTTAGTATTGTTGGATCAAATCCCAGGAATTCCCTTTCTTATGGCATTGTGGATGTCCCTATAGCAAAAGGACTGCATCCATTCAAGAAGGCAGCTCACCACAACATTCTCAATGACAACCTGGGTGGGCAATAAAATGCTGGCCCAGCCAGTAACACTGATATTTCACATATGAATAAAAATACTTATTACTCTATTTCTTGTTAAATATTGTCAGCAACGGATTCTGGGTAATCCAAGATGGAGGATGGGAAAACTTTCTGGCTGTAACAGGCTGCTTTTTTTTTGAGGTATTTTAGGTGTTGGAGGTGATTTCCTCGAATTCCAGGAGCAGCAATTACTGTTTTAAATGCTGATGCATTGTTTTGGAACTTTGGAGGCAAAAATAGTCAACAGCACTTTTAAAGGGAGAGGAACAAACAAAGCACATGGTGACGTCAGTGCAGGAGAGAGAGAGAGAGAGAGAGAGAAAGAAACCCACACTGCTCCCTGAGAGAGCAGTGAAACTGCACAGTTACTGTCTTTGTTGTTTGAATTCATATATCGCTGGACTTTGGATTGCATCTGGGAAAATTAACAAACAGTGAAATTCACAACTAATCTTGGAAAAACCTGTTTGGGAAAGATCACAGCACAGAGATAGATAAGTGAATAGTTTTAAGTATAGTGTTGGGGCCTAGCTGTAAGTCTGTAGTAGTTAATATAGTGGGTTCTTTCTTGATATATGTTTTATTAAGATATGTCTCTTGATTAAACTTAAAAATATAAGCCATAAGTATTAAGTTAGCCTGGAGCAGTGTTTTGTAGAGGAATAATTCAGTGTTATTTTCTGGGTCTGCAGATTAGAAGGAACTAAAATGACCTTTAGTAGAGTGATATGCTCTTCTTTTTGAATGTGGGAATTTAGGAAGAGTTCATGTGTTACTGAGGAGTATTTCTGCAATAAATATCGTTGGTTGTGAATCCTATCAGATTGAATGGAATAGTTAGAGCGACAGTAAGAGGCAATGAGGAATTTACAAGAGCAAGAGGATGTGATGGAGGACAGTTATAGGAATGGAGAAAAATCGCAGATACAGTCACATAGATGTGATTAATCAGGAAAGGTAAGAGAGATAGGCAGTTGATGCAGGAGTCTTCTTTGACTATCCCCATTTCAAACAAGTATGCTGTTTTGGAAAATATAGGGGCTGATGGATTCTCAGGGGAATGGCTCTAATGCAATGAGGGGTACGTCAGGTTCCAAAACATCAATTGTGTTAGGGGACTCTCTAGTCTGAGGCACAGACAGACGTTTCTGTGGCCAGCAGTGAAAAATCAGAATGGTGTGTTGCTTCCCTGGTGCAAGGATCAAAGATGTCTCAGAGAGGGTGCACAATGTTCTCAAAGGGAAGAGGGACCAACTGGAGATCATCGTACACATTGGAACCAACGACATAGGAAGGGAAATGGTTGAGATTTTGAAGGGAGAATACAGAGAGTTGGGCAGGAATTTAAAAAGGACGTCCTCGAGAGTAGTAATATCTGGATTACTCCCAGTGCTACGATAGAGTAAGGATAGAAATATAAGGATAGAGTAGATGAATGCATGGCTGAGGAGCTGGAGTATGGGTGAAGGATTCACATTTTTGGATCATTGGAATCTCTTTTGGGGTAGAAGTGACCTGTATAAGAAGGACAGATTGCACCTAAATTGGAAGGGGACTAATATACTGGCAGGGAGATTTGCTAGAACTGCTCGAGAGGATTTAAACTAGTAAGACGGGGGTGGGGGGGAGCGAAGTGAGCAAAGAGATCAATCTGAGACTGGTACAGTTGAGAACAGAAGTGAGTCAAACAGGTCAGGCAGGGACAAAGCAGAGAACAAGATAGGACTGATAAATTAATCCACATTTATTTCAATGCAAGGGGCCTAACAGGGAAGGTAGATGAACTCAGGGCATGGTTAGGAACATGGGACTGGGACATCATAGCTATTACAGAAACATGGCTCAGGGATGGACAGGACTGACAGCTTAATGTTTCAGGATACAAATGCTACAGGAGGGTCAGAAAGGGAGGCAAGAGAGCAGGGGGAGTGGTGTTTTTGATAAGGGATAGCATTACAGCTGTGCTGAGGGAGGATATTCCCGGAAATACATCCAGGGAAGTTATTTGGGTGGAACTGAGATATAAGAAAGGGATGATCACATTATTGGGATTGTATTATAGACCCCCTCAGAGTCGGGGGAAATTGAGAAACAAATTTGTAATTAGATCTCAGTTATCTGAAGAATAATGGGATGGTTATGGTAGGGGATTTTAACTTTCCAAACATAGACTGGGACTGCCATAGTGTTAAAAGATTAGGTGGAGAGGAACTTGTTAAGCATTTACAAGAAAATATTCTGATTCAGTACGTGGATGTGCCTACTAGCAAAGGTACAAAACTTGACCTCCTCTTGGGAAATAAGGCAGGGCAGGTGATTGAGGTGTCAATTGGGGAGCATTTTGCGGCCAGCAACTGTAATTCTATTAGTTTTAAAATAGTGATGGAAAAAGATAGACCGGATCTAAAAGTTGAAGTTCTAAATTGGAGAAAGGCCAATTTTGTCTCACAAACTTGATTGAGTTTTTTGAAGAAGTAACAAAGAGGATTGATGAGGGCAGAGCAGTAGACATGATCTATGTGGACTTCAGTAAGGCGTTCGACAAGGCCCCCCATGGGAGACTAGTTAGCAAGGTTAGATCTCATGGAATACAGGGGGAACTCGCCATTTGGATACAGAACTGGCTCAAAGGTTGAAGACAGAGGGTGGTAGTGGAGGGTTGTTTTTCAGACTGGAAGCCTGTGACCAGTGGAGTGCCACAAAGATCGGTGCTGGGTCCACTACTTTTCGTCATTTATATAAATGATTTGGATGTGAGCTTAAGAGGAAAAGTTAGTAAGTTTGCAGATGACACCGAAATTGGAGGTGTCGTGGACAGCAAAGAAGGTTTCCTCAGAATACAATGGGATCTTCATCAGAAGAGGCAGATGGGAGTTTAATTTAGATAAAGGCGAAGTGCTGTATTTTGGGAAAGCAAATCTTAGCAGGACTTATACACTTAATGGTAAGGTCTTAGGGAGTGTTACTGAACAAAAGGACTTTGGAGTGCAGGTTCCTAGCTCCTTGGAAATAGAATTGCAAGTAGATAGGATAGTGAAGAAGGCGTTTGGTGTGCTTTCCTTTATTAGTCAAAGTATTGAATAAAGGAGTTAGAAGGTCATGTTGCAGCTGTACAGGACATTGGTTAGGTCACTTTTGGAATATTGCATGCAATTCTGGTCTCCTTCCATTGAAGGATGTTGTGAAACTTGAAAGGGTTGAGAAAAGATTTCCAAGGATGTTGCCAGGGTTGGAGAATTTGAGCTTTAGGGATAGGTTGAATAGGCTCGGGCTGTTTTCCCTGAAGCGTTGGAGGTGGGGGGTGACCTTATAGTGGTTTATAAAATCACGAGGGACCTGAATAGGGTCAATAGACAAAGTCTTTTCTCTGGGGTGGGGGAGTCCAGAACAAGAGGGCGTAGGTTTAGGGTGAGAGGGAAAGATATAAAAGAGACCTACAGGGCAACATTTTCACGAAAGGGTGGTGCATGTGTGGAATGGGCTGTCAGAGGAAGTAGTGGAGATTAGTACAATTGCAACATTTAAAAGGCATCAGGATGGGTATGTGAATAGGAAATGTTTGGAGGGATATGGTATTGGCAGGTAGACTAGATTGGGGTGGGACATTTGGTCGGCATGAACGAGTTGGACCAAAATGTTTGTTTCTGTGCTGTACATCTCTATGACTCTATGACAATAGATATCCTGGATAAGCCCCTATATTTATTTTCTGCCCAAGACAGGAGGGGTGCACTGTCTTTCTCGGTTGTCCTGTCCTACTACTGTATAGGTCACAACATAAATTTAATTGTTTAATCAATTCCCACTATGGTCAATCATATACTTTTTCTGTATTACATTAAAATAAAATTTCCATCAACCAGGTTTCTTCAGTAAATAAAAAATATTGATTTATTATTAAAATAAACACTCAATAAAGATGCGAAACTTGTTAATTCACTTAGTTAATAATTTGGAAATGGAAATGTTTCCCACTCAAAATTACCTAAAATGCACATATACACACAAACTAAGTAAAAAATAAACTTAGAAAATGATTTCTCTGCAAAATTAATTTGGGTGGAAGAAACACTTAGGCCAAGAAGTGTTCGTTCTTGAAGGCAAGAAAAGGTAAAGTTCAGACATCTCTTGGTCTGGCATTTTAGCATATATAGACAGGTATCACCAAACATCGACAGTTGTCTCTGGGCTCCAGGTAGGTAGAACCTGTTCAGGAAACATACCCCTTGAAGGTAATTAATTTTCACGCTGGTTTCACAACAAAGCTACCTCAGAAACAGAAACATGAGCTGAGCAGCTGGTTTTGTAGCTAGCTGCCACTACTAAAAACCAAAACCATCTCCAAGCCTGCAACCCACTGTTCAAACAGAGCAGCCATAAAGTTCAATTGTTAAAAGTCGTCAAAAGTTTTTCCTGAAGTGAATTGAAGTAATCAAGACTAAAATCATCTGGAACAATGTGGTTTCAAAGAAATGCCTTTATACAAAAATTTCAAGATGTCTTTTCATTAACAAAAATCTTCACAATCAAACTCATTATTAAGTATAAAGCCATCAGAATGATTGAGAGCTGGGAAGATTAAGAAACACAGTGAACAGGATTTGGTGCCTCAGGGTTTACAAAAAAGGCTGTCCGGGAGTGCCATCTCCATGTAAGTAAGTAGAATTTTGAGTTCGGCAAGGAGATCCCTTTTGCAGCCTAGTTTTGCCATCAAAACTAAATTAAAATGTAATCGTGCAGCATATATGTGAAACAGAAATTAGGGCAGAATCTTATTGGAGCCTGACTGTAATGGGCTATGAGAAATATGGCAGAATTGCACAAGAAGTCCAAAGAGATCTAACTCGCCATCAGGAACATTAGTGCTGCATCTTTTAACTTAAGTTCCGGGCATAAATATGAGATTCTTTCCAGATAGCGGTGAGTTGCCTATTAAAGGGGTTAGTTTATTACCTCAGCTCATTAATATGCAGCTTCATATCTTACCATGCACTTTGAGTCAATCAGATGCTGAGAATTCTCAACATGTCAGTCAGAGTGGATACCTGATGACTTCAGTTCACCATTTGCTTCAAAGGATATCCATGTTGGACAATGGGGACAAACATCCTAGGGCATGTGCCATGGGCACTGGGAACATGCACCCACATCTACAATCATAGGCATCTGACATGTGCCAGCAATTAAGAACCCTCATGGTACATCTTCGATCCACTTACACATCGACCTATGCATCCCCCTGTTTCCAGCTGAAACCACAAAGATCGTAGAGATGTTCTAGGGCTTTGGAACATGGAAAAGATGTTTGACTTCACTATTGACATTGCAATCTGTATTCTACTTATTCAAAGTTAGCATGCTAATCAGAAAAATACATTTTTCAGCACTAACTCCCAACATCTTTCAATACTTTATATTGTACAAGGTCAAGTCATTTTAACGGATGAACATACAGAAAAACATAACAATTTATTTAAATTTCATGGGTGGTTCTCTCACCAAGGCAAGATCTTTCATTGTATCTTATGAAACTCACCTCATTAACTACATATCCCATCCCAATGGTGCCGCTCCAGTTCAAAACATTAAAGAGAGATCTAACAAAAAATGGTAAAACAGTTGTTTTTCCATGTTAAAAATGTGTCTTGATGCAGATTCATTTAGGAGATACATGGATTCCATCATCTGTTAATACTACTGGAACTGCTACACCTAACTTGCACATCTTTGGACTTTGGGAGGAAACCTATGCAGATATGGGGAGAATGTGCAAACTCCTCATATAACCCAAGACTGGGGTCAAACCTGGGTCCCTGGCCTTGTAAGGCAGCAGTGCTAACCACGGAGAGCCACTGTGCCATCCCAATTAAACTAAATTGATCCAGCCAGCCATTACAACAGGTGAACTCCTAGAGCCCAATTTCTTTGGCAGGATGATTCTCTTTTCCAGCAAGATTGGATTGGTGGTGGGAACATTCTGTGCTTGAGCAGCCTTGAATCATGTTAGCAAGCACATTTTCAACATTGGCATTGACAGCCATTCTTACCCTCCTCCTTGCTAGAGAATATTCCTACTTGTCAAACTGTTCCAAGATTTTCACCTTGTGCCTCAGAATAGTGACAAACTTCATAGCATAATCTCCTACACCTTCATGATGTCTGCTTTTCTTTTCCCACCACAGTTTTCCATTTGTAGTATCAGTTTGTCTCTGATAAACAGGAATTTTGGCCTTCAGGGTTTCAGAGAGAGAACTCAATGTTTTCGGATGGCTTGCCTGTGACTAAATACAGGACCATGCTAAAACTGTGCTCTAGTTGGTTGGCACGATCACATGACAAGCTTGTGTGGGTGCAGCTAAACCAGAGTTTACAGTCTGGAACTTCAATTTATTATGGAAATCTTGCCAATGTATTTTCCATTCTACCGATGGGAACAGCTGACAACTTTGACAGAACCTTAGTTTCTGGATATCTAATTTTAACTCATCACAACTTCATTATTCTAGGAAATCTATGATATGCCACATTCTATGGGAGGAAATTTTGTCTGTGTAGTGTTACTGCAGACTTAAAGTTAATTCACCACAGTAGCCATGGACAATTTCCTTGCTACATTCTTCATTGCTATCATTGAAGAACATCACAGATAGTGATTTGTGCTGCTGCCTGTTCGTCGCAAATCAATATATGTCTGCATAGCACTGCAAACAAATTTCCCTCTATGAGTCTCTAGTTAAGCTATGTAATCTTCATTCTACTCTCTATCATAAAATAAACGGTGTCACTAGTAGCACAGTGATGTAATATACTTAGATCTTCAAAATGTACAGATAAGGTCCACACAAAAGAAGTGTTCATGGAGTTGGGACAATACCTTAGCATGAACAGAGGATTAATTGAAGGACAGGAAACAAAGAGTATGGATAAAAGTGGCATGTTCAAGTTGACAGGCTGTTATGAGTGGAGTGCCATGAGAATCATGCTGGGGCCTCATCGAATTACAATCTATATTAATGACTTAGATATTAAGAATGATCTATCTAAGTTTCTGATAATACAAACATGGATGAAAATGCAAGCTGTGAAGTGGACGCAGAAAAGCTGCAAGAGATAAGGGTGGGTTAAGTGAGTGGGCAAAATTATAGCATCCAGAGTATAATGACAGAAAGTGTGACATTCACTTTGGTAGTAAGGATAAAAGACCTGAATATTTTTAAAGGTGTCAAACCTTTGTGTTCTGATGAATCGGATATACTTATGCAAAAAACAAGAAATGTCAGCGTGCATATAGAAAGAAATCACTAAAGCAAATTTGTTGTAGTTAAATCACCACAAATTATCTTTGATCCAGCTACTTATTAAGAAATGTCACAGCCAATCAAGTACTGAAACAATGATTTAAACTTTATTGCATGTAGCAACCAAAATAAGACCCCTCAAGTAAGCAAGTTGAGCCTCACAACTTAACTTGGCTGTTATCTGATTAATGGTGGAATTTGGCAAGCATTCCATTAACAGTGTCCGTCTCTGGAAGTGTCTGAGGTTTGATCTTTGTGCAGTGTTGTTCTTCCAAGTTCTGCTACTGAGTTGTTCTGATCTGAGATTCTTATACAATTTTCTCTTTTTCAACTTTGTGGTATAATATTATTGAAGATTCAATGACTTGGAGGTACTGGTGTTAGATTCAGGGGAACAAAGTTAAAAATCACACAACATCAGGTTATAGGTAAAAACAATGACTGCAGATGCTGGAAACCAGATTCTGGATCAGTGGTGCTGGAAGAGCACAGCAATTCAGGCAGCATCCAAGGACAGGCAAAATCGACATTTCGGGCAAAAGCCCTTCATCAGGAATTGTAGAGAGAGGAGGAAAACTTCTTCAAGGCAGGCATCCTTGCAAGATGAAGGGCTTTTGCCCGAAACGTCGATTTTGCCTGTCCTTGGATGCTGCCTGAATTGCTGTGCTCTTCCAGCACCACTGATCCAACATCAGGTTATAGTCCAACAGGCTTATTTGGAAGCAGTAGCTTTCGAAGCGCTGCTAAGTCATCAGGTGTTTGTGGAGAATAAGATCATAAGACACGGACTTTGTAGCCAAATGAGGACAGTGTCATGGATGACACATTAAACAATTTCAGATCAAGTCTTTCATCTTTTAGAATAGAATGTGTTGGTTTCTGTTCCTTGATATGTAAATCCCATAACTTCTTTTGAATTACATTCTCAAGGAAGGTCTAGCTTTTCTAACAATAGGTGCCATCTCAGCTCAGACAATGCATTAAGGAATGAGATCTGTCTGTGTCCCAATGTTGAGTTAAACTGGTTCTATTTCTAAAGTGGGATTTACAGAGTTTTCCATAGATTTATGCAGTTTTTGAGCAAAATGAAATGTAGTTCTGCAAAAACAAATTCACCCCATAGACTTAGATGTGTGCATGTGTCGGAGAGACAGAGTGAGTGTGTGCATGTGAGTGTGTGCATGTGGGTGTGAGTGAATATGATAGATTGTGTGTGTATGCATGTGTATAAGCTTGGTTAAGCATGTGTGCGTGTGATGGATAATATACCTGTGATAGGGTGTGTGCGTGGGTGTGACTGTGGGGGCATATGGTGTGTATGTATGAGAGAGAACTTGTGTATGAGAGAAGGTCTGTGTGGGTGTGTGAGTATGTAGAAGAGTGTGTGTGTCTGTGTGTGTAGAGTGCAGTGGGGTCACCTGTAGCGTGACATTTAATCAAGGTCCCTGTTGAGGCCATTCCCACGGGTGCCAAACTTTGCTATCAGCTTCTGCTTGGCCACTCTGCGTTATTGCGTACCCCAAAGTCCACCTTGGAGGATGATTACCTGAAGGTCCAAGGCCGAAGGGCCAGAACTGCCATTCGAGGGAACACTCTTGCTTCGTGGTTATTGCACAGTGTCCATTCATCCATTGTCGTAGCATCTGCTCGGTCTTGCTAATGTACCATGCCTCAGCGCTTCCTAGCCTGCAACGTATGAGATAGACTATGGTGGCCAAGTCACATGAGTACCTGGTGGGAGGTGTCTCCACGTGTAATGGTGGTATTTGTGTCAAGACTCTGACACGCCTTGCAGCGTTCACCGTGACAGGGTTGTATGGTGTTGTCCTGAAGGCAGGGCAGTCTGCTGCGAACAATGATCTGTTTAAGGTTTGGTGGTTGTTTAAAGGCGAGAAGTGGAAGCATGGGGAAGGTTCTCATTAATAATGTGTTGCAGGCTGTGAAGAACATGATGTAGTCGGTCAGCTCCCGGGAAGTACTGGACAACGAAGGGTACCCTGTGTATTGCAGCTTGTGTCTGTCTCATGAGGAACTCATTACGGTTTCCCGCTGTGGCACAGTAGAACTGGTGGTCGATGAGTTGGGCATCATACCCTGTTCTTATGAGGGCAACCTTGAACACTTCCAAGTATCCGTCATGTTCCTCCTCATCCGAACGATCATGTGTATGTGGAGGGGTTGTCCATAGAGAATGGCTGTTTTAATATGTTTCAGGTGGAAGCTAGAGAAGCGCAGCATTGTGAGGTTATCTGTGGGTTTGTGGTAGAGTGAGGTGCTGAGGTGCCAATCCTTGGTGGAGATGCATGTGTCCAAGAATGAGACAAGATATTAAAGAGTAGGCTATGGTGAGTTTGATGGTGGGATGAAACTCGTTGATATCACAATGTAGTTGTTTCAATGACTCCTTGACATGGGTCCTGAGGAAGAAAATATCATGAATATATTTGGTGTGTGGTGCTGGTTGGAGGTCCTGTGCAGAAAAGAAGTCTTGTGTGAACTTGTGCATGAAAATGTTGGCACATTGGGGTGCAAATGTGGTCCCCATAACCTTTCCGTGTGTCTGGATGAAGAACTGATTGTCAAAGGTGAAAACATTGTGGTTGAGGATGAAACGAATGAGTTGTAAGATGGTGCTCGGAGATTGGCAGTTGTTGGTATTGAGTACTGAGGCTGTTGCTGTGATGCCGTTATTGTGGGGGATGCTGGTGTAGGGTGCTGACATCTCCGTTGTGACGAGGAATGTTCCAGTTCAACTGGTCTGTGGGTGCTGAGTTTCTGTAAGAAATCAGTAGTGTCGCGACAGAAGCTGGGGGTCCACTTTACAATGGGCTTCAAGATATCTTCGAGATAGCCAGAGAGGTTCTCACATAGGGTCCCATTGCCTGTTACGATAGGACATCCTGTTGTATTGGCTTTGTGTATCTTCAGAAGGCAGTAGAAGTAACCTATGCGAGAAGTACGTGGGATGAAAGCACGTAGAGAACTCTGAAGGACTGGATCCAAAGTCTTGATCAATGTGTTTCATTCACGGGTGTGCTCTTTGGTCAGATCAGCTGGTAGTTGCCTGTAGTGTTCCTGGTTGTTCAGTTGTCGGTATGCTTTCTCACAGTAGTCCATTGTCTTCTGAATGACGATGGCTCCTCCTTTATCTGCTGGTTTGATGACAAGGTTATGATTGGTTTTGAGAGCATGGATGGCTTTGCGTTGTGATCGGGTGATGTTTTGCTCTACCTTGTGGGTACAGCTGCTGAACCTGGCATTTATACATTTCCTGGCAGTTTGGGCATATGTGTCAAGTCCAGGGCAGCGGCCCTCCGGTGGGGTCCACATCGATCCCTTCTTTAGTTGCTCCTCTACGGATCCCTGTGATGACTGTTCCAGTTTGTCAGTGGACTCATTGGGATCACTGCTGACATTTTGCAAGAATTCCTGGAGTCTCATCCATCTAATGACTTCCTCTGTGTCTGCTGCTAGACCCATAGGGTCCATTTTGGTGGTAGGGCAGCAATTGAGCCCTCTGCTAAGAACTTCGATCTCTTCTAATTGAAGGGTATGGTCCGATAAGTGACAATTGATTTCCCTGTGGTGATAACATTTTCAACCATGGTGCCAGGGTGGAGGCGCTTGGCTACTGCTAGTGGTAATGCCAAGTTTCTCCAGTTTCTTGTTCTTGGTAGACATGTATGTGGTGTCATTCTGTCGCCCTCTCTGGTTGGCAGTGTCCTGTAATTGTATTGCTGTATCTTGAGTGCAAGCAGAGAGTGTGGACTCTATCTTGATTTAAAGGTTGCGGTATCTGCTGTAGAGTTGGTGCATGAGATGATTGAGGAGTTTGTGAGAGGTGCGGTGGCAAAGTCTCTCCATGTAGTCTGTGTTGTAGGTCGACTTGAGTGGGTTCGTGATCCGTTACCCTTTTGGGATCTTTCCTGCTTTTCTGCAGAAACTTGATGCCTGTGTCGATAGGCGCGATCTTCTTGGAAATCCTCTCCACTTTGAGCCAGCAGTTCATGTTATCGATGGTAGCCACAATCACTTTAGAAACAGAATCATTCTAACTCAACATTGGGACACTGACAGACCTCACACCTTAATGCATTGTCTCAGCTGAAATGGCACCTATTGTTAGAAAAGCTAGACCTTTCTTGAGAATATAATTTAAAAGAAGCTCTGGGATTTACATATCAAAGAACAGAAATCAACAAATCTCATCCTAAAAGATGAAGACTTGATCTAAAATTGTTTAATGTATCATCCCATCTCCATGACACTGTCCTCATTTGACTAAAAAGTCTGTGTCTTATGATCTTATTCTCCACAAACACCAGATGAAGAAGCAGTTCTTTGAAAGCTAGTACTTCCAAATAAACCTGTTAGACTATAATCTGGTGCTGGATGATTCAATGGATTACTTCAACCCCAGCATTGATTATACTTTTGGAGATCTCAAGTCTGTTGCTTGCCTTCTTATCAGAAGTAGCTGCCTTGTTCCTTGTTACATTTGAAGTTACCTGTCCGTTTAAAATACAGTTTATCCTGGAATTAAATCCTTTCCTTCAGGACAATCCTTCTTCAGGCAGAATTAATTGCCCATTTGTGATGAGGCAGCAGGTTATCAAGCAATGTTATCTCCTCTCTCCCAGGAAACTGTTGGTATATGTTGCCTCTTTCTAGATATAGTTAATTAGCACTTTGCTTTTAATTCCTTTATAACAGCTTCCCCTTGTCCCTTTCATCTTGAGAAACAGTTTATTCCAGAAAGAGTTATTGCTGATTCTTTCAATCCATGAAGTTACTAAATTCTGAAGTTTATATTGTCACAGATTCCCTTTGACAATTAATGTAAGCAACGGGAGGACAAAAAATAATGAAATCATACTTACATAATACAGAGCTTTGGTAAGGCTATACCTGGAGCACTTTATGCCATTTTGCTCTCTATATTTAAGAAAGAATATCCATGCATTGCAAAGGTCAATTGGATTGGTTCCTGGGGTGATAGGATTATTTTATGATGAATGGGGATAATTTGGGAAAATCATCCCAAGGAAGAAGAAGGAGGACATGGCAATCATTTGGCAGCACGGTGGCTCAGTGGTTATCACTGCCGCCTCACAGCACCAGGGACCCGAGTTCGATTCCACCCTCGGGTGACTATCCATGTGGAGTTTGCACATTCTCCCCATGTCCGCGTGGGTTTCCTCTGGGTGCTCCAGTTTCCTCCCACAGTCCAATGATGTGCAGGTCAGGTGAATTGGCCATGCCAAAATTGTACATAATGTTAGGTGTATTAGTCAGAGGGAAGTGGGTCTGGGTGGGCTGCTGTTCGGAGGGTCAGTGTGGACTTGTTGGACCAAAGGGCCTGTTTCCATACTGAAGGGAATCTAATCAATGGAAGTCAGGACAGCATAAAAGCAAAAGAAAAAGCATACAATGTGTTGAATATTAGTGGGAAGCCAGAGGGTTGGGAAGCCTTTAAAAACCAGCAGAGGATAACTGAAAAGAAGCAATAAGATGAAACATGAAAGTAAGCTAGTAAGTAAAATAAAAGTTCTTTTAGATATATGAGAGATCAAGAGTAGACATTGGACTACTAAAAAATAAGGCTGGGAAAGTAGTAATGGGGTGCAACGAAATGGCAGGGGATTTGAATAGGTACTTTGCATCAGTTTTCCGAGTGGAAGACACCAGCAGGAAACCAGAACTTCAAGTGAGTCAGGAGGCAGAGGTGTTTGTAGTGGCCATCACTAAGGAGAAGATACTGGGGAAGCTGACATGTCTGAAGATGGATAAATCACTTGGACCAGATGTACAACACCCTTGAATTCTTATGGAGATAGCTGAGGAGATTGTGGAGGAATTGGTGGTGATCTTTCAGGAATTACTGGAGTCAGGGAGGACTGGAAAATGGATAATTCCCTCTAAAAGAAGGGAGGGAGGCAAAAGACAGAAATTATAGGGCTGTTAGCCTGATCTTGGTTGTTGCTAAGATTTTAGAGTTCATTAATAAGGATGAGATTGTGAAGTACTTGGAAGTGCACATAAAATAAGGCTGTATCAGCATGGCTTCATTCAGGGGAGATCATGCCTGACAAATCTGTTAGAATCCTTTGAGAAGGTAATGAGCAAATTAAACAAAGGAGGGTCAGTGGACATATTCTATTTGGATTTACAGAAGATCTTTGACAAGGAGGCGCACAGGAGACTGCTATATTAGACAAGAGCCCATGGTGTTAGGGGCAAGATACTGGCATGTATAGAGGATTGGCTGACTAGTATAAGGCAGAGAGCAGGAATAAAGGGGCCGGTTACGAGTGGAGAGGTCCATGTTGGAATCACAACTATTCATGTTATACATTAACAATCTGGATGAATAACTAAGAGCACGGTTACTAAGTTTGCAGAAGACTTAAATATGGGTGGAGGGACAGGTAGTGTCAAGGAAGTGGGGAGGCTGCCAAAGGACTTGGAACAGAGACAAAAAAATTGCAGATGCTGGAATCCAAGGTAGACAATAGACAATAGGTGCAGGAGTAGGCCATTCTGCCCTTCGAGCCTGCACCACCATTCAATATGATCATGGCTGATTATCCTTAATCAGTATCCTGTTCCTGCCTTATCTCCATAATCCTTGATTCCACAATCCTTGAGTGCCCTATCCAACTCTTTCTTAAATGAATCCAGAGACTGGGCCTCCACTGCCCTCTGGGGCAGAGCATTCCACACAGCCACCACTCTCTGGGTGAAGAAGTTTCTCCTCATCTCTGTCCTAAATGGTCTACCCTGTATTTTTAAGCTGTGTCCTCTGGTTCGGCACTCACCCATCAGCGGAAACATGTTTCCTGCCTCCAGAGTGTCCAATCCTTTAATAATCTTATATGTCTCAATCATATCCCCTCTCAGTCTTCTAAGCTCAAGGGTATACAAGCCCATTCGCTCCAGTCTTTCAGTGTAAGGTAATCCCACCATTCCAGGAATTGACCTCGTAAACCTACGCTGCACTCCCTCAATAGCCAGAATGTCTTTCCTCAAATTTGGAGACCAGAACTGCACACAATATGGTCTCACCAGGGCCCTGTACAGCTGCAGAAGAACCTCTTTGCTTTTATACTCAATCCCTCTTGTTATGATTGTTATGATGCTATTAGCCTTCTTCACTATCTCCTGTACCTGCATGCTTACCTTCATTGACTGGTGTACAAGAACACCCAGATCTCTCTGTACTGCCTCTTTACCTAAATTGATTCCATTTAGGTAGTAATCTGCCTTCCTGTTCTTGCCACCAAAGTGGACAACCATACATTTATC
>NC_057724.1:38922732-39035421 GCF_004010195.1 Chiloscyllium plagiosum | reverse complement strand
TAATTTCATCCTTTATAATAGACTCCAGCATCTTTCCCACCACTGAGGTCAGACTAACTGGTCTATAATTTCCTGCTTTCTCTCTCCCACCTTTCTTAAAAAGTGGCATAACATTAACCACACTCCAATCCGCAGGAACCGATCCCGAATCTATCGAACTCTAGAAAATAATCACCAACGCATCCACGATTTGTCGAGCCACCTCCTTCAGTATTCTGGGATGTAGACCATCAGGCCCCGGGGACTTTTCAACTTTCAGACCTAACAGTCTCTCCAACACTAATTCCTGGCAAATATAAATTCCCTTCAATTCAGGTCCTTCAGCCACTATTACCTCAGGGAGATTGCTTGTGTCTTCCCCAGTGAACACAGATCTGAAGTACCAATTCAATTCATCTGCCATTTCTTTGTTCCCCGTAATATATTCCATTGTTTCTGTCTTCAAGGGCCCAATTGTAGTCTTAACCATTTTTTTTTGCCTTTCACATACCTAAAAAAGCTTTTACTATCCTCCTTTATATTTTTGGCCAGTTTACCTTAGTACCTCATTTTTTTCTCTGTGTTTTTTCTCTGCGTATTTCCTTCTTAGTAATCCTCTGTTGTTCTTTAAAAGCTTCCCAGTCCTCCGTTTTCCCACATATCTTTGCTATGTTATACTTTTTCTCTTTTAACTTTATATGTTTCTGAACTTCCCTCATCAGCCATGCCTCCTCCTAGGATCTTTCTTCCTTTTTGCAATGAACTGATCCTGCAACTTCTGTATCATACCCAGAAATATCCGCCATTGTTCCTCCACTGTCATACCTGCTAAGGTATTGCACCATTGAACTTTGGTCAGCTCCTCCCTCATAGCTCCTTTATTCAACAGAAATATTGTCACTTCCGATTGTACCCTCTCCCTCTCAAATTGCAGATTGAAGCTTATTGTATTATGGTCACTACTTCCCAATGGCTCCTTCACTTCGAGGTCCATGACCAATTCTGGTTCGTTACACAATACCAGATCCAGAATTGTCTTCTCCCTGGTCGGCTCCAGCACCAGCTGTTCTAAGAATCCATCTCTGAGGCACTCCACAAAGTCTCTTTCTTGAGGTCCAATACCATCCTGATTCTTCCAGTCTACCTGCATGTTGAAATCCCCCATAATAACTGTCCTAACATCTTTGCAAAAGGCCAATTTAAGCTCCTAATTTAACTTACATCCGACATCCAGACTATTGTTTGGGGGCCTGTAGATAACTCCCATGAGGGTCTTTTTACCTTCAGTATTTCTCAGCTCTATTCAAACTGACCCTACATCCCCTGATTCTAGGGCCCCCCACGCAAGGGACTGAATATCATCCCTTACCAACATGGCCACCCCACCCCTTTGCCCGTCAGTCTGTCCTTACGATAGCACGTGTAGCCTTGAATATTCATTTCCCAGGCCCTGTCCACTTGAAGCCACGTCTCAGTTATCCCCACAATATCGTATCTGCCAATTTCCAAAAGAGCCTCAAGCTCATCCATCTTATTTCTAATGCTTCGTGCATTCATGTATAGTATTTTTAATTTGTTATTGCCCTCACCCTTCCCATCAACTCCTATTTGACTCAACCTTACAGCATGATCCCTTTCTGAGTTTTCTGCCACATTGGTACAGTTGTCTTTCTTGACTTTCCTTGTTCTAACTTTCCCTTCAATTTCCTTCTTAAACATCCAGTTTGTCCCCTCCCCCCCGCTACTTAGTTTAAACATACTGTGTTGCAGTCGAAAACCTGCCTGCCAGAATGTTGGTCCCTAACCTATTAAGGTGCAAACCATCTCTCTTGTAGAATTTTCGTCCTTGAGGATTTCCTGCACTCTGTCCGCGATGTCTTTAACCCTGGCACCAGGAAGGCAACACACCATCCTTAAGTCCCATCTGCTGCCACAAAAACCCCGGTCAGTTCCTCTTACTATGGAGTCCCCTATTACCACGGCTCGGTGCGATGTCCGACTCTTCCGCTCTGTCTCCACACCAATTTTTAATTGACAGACCTGGCCGCCTCGTGGACTGGCAGTGTCATCTGTCTCTACTGTTTCCAGCAGGAGGCTGGAAGAACACAGCAAGCCACACAGCATCAGGAAGTGGAGAAGTCAACATTTCCGGTGTAACCCTTCTTTAGGACTTGGATGGGTGTAAAGGGAGCTACAGATAAAGGGGGTTGGGGAACGGTTTTGGGTGGAGAGAGGGCAGGGTGGTGAGGTAGTGATAGGTGAACACAGGTAAAGGGCACGGCCTGGTTGGACGATGGGAGGAGTGAATCTGGTTGGTAGCTGGAAGGTCGGGTAGATCAGAGGAATGGAAGGGAGGGCAAGTGGCTGGAAAGGGAGTCAGGGGATGGAAACGGAGGTTATTTGAAATTGGAGAATTCAATGTTGAGTTCTCCAGGCTGTAGGCTACCCAGGTGGAAGATGAGGTGTTGTTCCTCCAATGTGCAGTCTGATTCACTGTGGCATTGGAGGAATCCGAGGATGGTCATGTTGGAAAGGGAGTGGGAAGGGGAATTAAACTGGGCAGTGACTGAGAGGTCTGGTCAGCCCCTGCTGGCCCAGCTGAGATGCTTGGTGAAATATTCCCTTAGTTTATATTTGGTCTCCCTGATGTAGAGAAGATGATATAGGGGAGCACCGGATACAGTAAACTAGGCTGGAGGAGAGGCTGGTGAACCTTTGTCTCACCTGGAAGGACTGTTTGGGGCCCTAGTTGCAGGTGAAGGGGGTGGTGTGCCAGCAGGTTTTAATGTTCTCGGTGGTGGGATCTAACTGAAGTTGGTGGAAATGTTTAAGGATGATATATTGGATGCGGAGACTGGTGGCAAGGTGAGGGCAAGGTGGACCCTAGCTTTATTGTGTTTGGGGGGGGTTTGGATCAGTGGAGTGGGGAATGGAGGAGGTACGGTGGAGGGCTGCCTGGATGACAGAGGAAGGATAAGCACCTTCTTCAATATAGGTGGACATCTGGGATGTTTGGGAGTAGTATGTCTCCTCGTCCGAGCAGATGCAGCGGAGGTGGAGGAGTTGGATAAAGGGGATATTCGTCTTGCAGGATACTAGGTGGGAGGAGGTGTAGTCCAGGTAGTTATGGGAGTCTGTGGGTTTATAGTAAACATCCATTTCCATCTCTGGTGACAGTCTCCAGACAGGGTTCCCCCTTCTCCTCACCTACACTCCACCAGTCTCTGCATCCAATATTTCATGTTTAAATATTTCCGCTAACTCCAATTAGACCCCACCATCAAGAACATCTTCCCTCCCCACCCTTCTCTGCCTTCCACCAGGACCACTCCTTTGCCAATCTTTTCGTGCCACTCTCCCCACCAACTCCTCTGAATCCCCTGGTACCTTCCCCTGCAATCATAAAACATGCAAAATCTGCAGGCACGTCACCCCCATCACTTCCATCAAGGGCCCTAAGTCCTTTTCTAAATTTTCTAAATGGGGTAAGTCTTAGGAAATATAAAACACAAATTGACTTTGAAGTCCTGATTTAATTCTCTTAAGGTTAACATGCATGTTCAGTTGGCAGTTAGGAAGGCAAATGTAATTCTAGCATTCATTTCAAGAGGGAAGGAATACAAGAACAGAGATTCACTGCTGAGGTTGTATAAAGTTCTTGTCAAACTGTGTTTGTTATAAGGTGAGAAGTTTTTGGCCATGTATCTAAGGAAGAATGTGCTAGGGTTGAAGACATTTCAGAGGAGGTTTACAAGAATGATGCCAGGGATGAAGGGCTTGTCATATGAGGAGCATCTGGGGACTCTGGTTCTGTACTCGATGGAGTTTAGAAGGATGAGGGGTAAGATCTGATTCAAACTTACAGAATATTGAGAGGCCAGATAGAATGGATATGGAGAAGATGTTTCCATGACTAAGAGAATCTAGGATCCAAGGGCACAGTCTCAGAGTGAAGGGAGGACCCTTTAGAACTAAGATAAGGAGGAGTTTTTCAGCCAGAGGGTGGTTAATCTATGGAACTCATTGGTGCAGAGGTCTGAGGAAAGCACGTTATTGAGTGCATTTAAACTGAGATAGATTAGTTCTTGCTTAGTAAGGGGATCAAGTATTACAGGGAGAAGGCAGGAGAATGGGGTTGAGAAACATATCAGCCACGATTTAATGAACTGATTGGCCAAATTCTGTTCCTATATCTCATGGGCTGATGAATGAATGAGTAAATAGGGTCAAAACTCTCAGTCATTTTGAAAAATATGTGGTAATTTCTTTGAAACACATAACATTCCAAAGTTGCTTGACAGGATAGACTCTGAGTGATGATTTCTCCTGCTAGGGGGATCTGGAAGACATGGGCACAGTCTCAGGACAGGAAGCCAATTATTTTAGTCAGAAATGAGGAGAAATGTCTTCAGTCAAAGTGCTGTGAATCTTTGAAATTTTGTATTCCACAGGATATAAGATCTGGATACTCAAGTATGGGACATACTCAAGGCTTTTTTTTCCTCTCAGGGAATCAAGAGATATGAGTAGCAGGTGGGAAAGTGGAATTGAGTCAAAGGTCCATAATGATTGTACAGAATGGTGTTGTGGGCTCTATGGGCCATATGATCTATTCATGCACATGTTCTTAGATGGACCTGGGGACAGTTACATTACCTTGCAGTTGCAAGAGACAACTGACACCATCTATCATACAATTACTAATATCCTTGGGAAAGTAAGCTTGTTATATTAATTATTACCTTAATTATTACATTGCAAATCTCAGGCTGGAGACTGCTCGTGAGATCCACCTGGCAGCTTAACATTCAATATTTTGATGCATTTTTCTTTCACTTTTTGTCCCTTCTACAGCAGCAATGTGCCTGCGATTTTAATTTCCACTACAAAAGAGTTAGGACAAGGGAGGGACTGGCTGGACATTTCAGCTGCCAATAATAACAGTCAAATATACTCAAGTTAGGTTTCGCTTCTTGAAGCCTTCCTAAATGATTTCAACGGATTACGAATTTATCCTTCTCTCAGCCAAATAATTGTCCTTCTGCCTGTCAGATAGCCTGCGATCCCGAACGGGGACAAATATTTGCATTTTTATGTTTAAAATATTTTGAAAAGACATACAAATCGGGGAACTCAGGCCAGATTGCGAATCAAATCTGGGATCGTCCAGTCCAAATGGCTGAATGTTGGTCTAATATAACTTTGTCAACACCGTACACAGTAAACCTAAAATAGCACACAGATAAAATATTGCCAGAAAATGTTGAACACAATGCAATGTTCCAGGAACACTATAGAAATCACGAACAATAAATCGGAATAAAAATGAGCTTGATTTCTACATTAAAGGTTATCAGCAAAGTAACTCTGGAGCTGGCTGAGAGTTAAGTCATTCCTGCTAGTTGATAATTCCAATAACTAATTCCGCAACAGAAAGAAATGAACCAAAACACCAGAAGTAAAATATTTTAGCGCAACAAGTTTTCCAAAAGATTTGGGTTTACTGTAGTGCTTGAACCCGAGGACCAGACGATGGGACATTGACATAAATCAGCCTTCTATTCTCTCTAGAAATCCGATTGGATTGAATTTATTTTCCAAATAAATTCCAGATTTTCAAAACATTACCCCCTCCCATTTTCCAGCAACTTTTCTCGAATTGTGATTAAATTCTTACCAGCCGGAATTGCTTTTCACTTTCCCAATCTCTGCTCCTTTCTTCTCCTTCCCGGTTCTTATCCCGTTCCTTTTCAGGAAATGTTATCTTCCAGTTTTAACAGTTTGAGTCCGCGAGAAATGGTTGTCTTTGGGATACAAAACAACAGAATAGCTGCAGCGACCACACTTGGCTCAGCAATGGGAGTGTCCCCTAAAAGGTGGGTCAGTGACGGAATACAATTCCTCGGAGACCTGGCGCAACACAAGTCGCTGTGGGATTTCGCCAGTATGAGTTCACAGTCACAACTATTGTGAGGAAGGCATGTGAGTGGAATACCGAGCAAGGGCCAGCTTCAGTCCTTCAAATAGTCAAATAATGATCCATGTAAATAGTATGTGTTTCAACTAATGATAGGATTTCGAATCCTAACAATAGAATGGAAATAGTGAAGTTTCAACACACAGGGAATGTAGGGAGAACTAACCATTTGGATACAGAACTGGCTCAAAGGTAGAAGGCAGAGGGTGGTCGTGGAGGGTTGCTTTTCAGACTGGAGGCCTGTGAACAGTGGTGTGCCACAAGGATCCATGCTGGGTCCACTGCTTTTTGTCATTGATATAGAGTCATAGAGATGTACAGCTCGGAAACAGACCCTTCGGTCCAACCTGTCCACGCTGACCAGATATCCCAACCCAATCTAGTGCCACTTGCCAGCCCCCAGCCCCTATCCCTCCAAACCCTTCCTTTTCATATATCCATCCAGATGCCTTTTAAATATTGCAATTGTACCAGTCTCCACCGCTTCCTCTGGCAGCTCATTCCATACATGCACCACCCTCTGCGTGAAAAAGTTGCCCCTTAGGCACCTTTTATATCTTTCCCTCTCACCCTAAACCTATGCCCTCTAGTTCTGGACTCCCCACCTCAGGGAAAAGACTTTGTCTATTTATCCTATCCATGCCCTTCATGATTTTATTAACCTCTATAAGGTCACCCATCAGCCTTCGACTCTCCAAGGAAAACAGCCCTAGCCTATTCAGCCTCTCCACATAGCTCAAATCCTCCAACTCTGGCAACATCCTTGTAAATCTTTTCTAACCCTTTCAAGTTTCACAACATATTTCCGATAGGAAGGAGACCAGAATTGCATGCAATATTCCAACAGTGGCCTAACCAATGTCCTGTACAGCCGCAACATGACTTCCCAACCCCTGCACTCAATACTCTGGCCAATAAAGGAAAGCATACCAAATGCCTTCTTCACTATCCTAACTACCTGCGACTCCACTTTCAAGGAGCTATGAACTTGCACTCCAAGGCGTCTTTGTTCAGCAACACTCCCTAGAACCCTACCATTAAGTGTATAAATCCTGCTAAGATTTGCTTTCCCAAAATGCAGCACCTCACATTTATCTGAATTAAACTCCATCTGCCACTTCTCAGCCCATTGGCCCATCTGATCAAGATCCTGTTGGGATCTGAGGTAACCTTCTTTGCTGTCCACTACACCTCCAATTTTGGTGTCATCTGCAAACTTACTAACTATACCTCCTTATACTCACATCGAAATCATTTATATAAATGATGAAAAGTAGTGGACCAGTGCCGATACTTGTGGCACTCCACTGGTCACAGGATTCCAATCTGAAAAACAACCCTCCACCACCACGCTCTGTCATCTACCTTTGAGTCATTTCTGTATCCAGATGGCAAGTTCTCCCTGCATTCCATGAGATCTAACCTTGCTCACCAATCTCCCATGCCTTCCTGAAGTCCATATAGATCACATCTACCGCTCTGCCCTCATCAATCCTCTGTGTGATGTGAACATAGGAGGTACAGTTATTAAGTTTGCAGATGACACCAATATTGGAGGTGTAGTGGATAGTGAAGAAGGTTACCTCAGAGTACAATGGGATCTTGATCAGATGGGCCAATGGGCAGAGGAATAAATGTGAGGTGCTGCATTTTGGAAAGGTGAATCAGGCAGGACTTATACACTTCATGGTAAGGTCCTGGAGAGTGTTGCTAAACAAAGAGACCTTGGAATGCGGGTTCCTAGTTCCTTGAAAGTGGAGCCACAGGTAGATGGAATAGTGAAGAAAGCGTTTGGTATGCTTTCCTTTATTGGTCAAAGCATCCAGTATAGGAGTTGGGCGGTCATGTTGCAGCTATACAGGACATTGGTTTGGCCACTTTTGGAATATTGTGTGCAATTCTGGTCTCCCTCTTTTGAAAGGATGTTGTGAAAGGGTTGAGAAAAGATTTACAAGGTTGTTGCCAGGGTTGGTGGTTTGAGCTATAGGGAGAGGCTAAATAGGCTGGGGCTGTTTTCCCTGGAGCGTCAGAGGCTGAGGGGTGACCTTATAGAGGTTTATAAAATCATGAGGAGCATGGCTAGGGTAAATAGACAAGATCTTTTCCCTGGATAGGGGAGTCCAGAACTAGAGGGCATAGATTCCTTGTACGAGGGGAAAGATTTGAAAGAGATCTAAGGAATAAGATTTTCACGCAGAGGGTGGTGAATGTATGGAATGAACTGCCAGAGGAAGTGGTGGTAGCTGGTACAATTATAGCATTTAAAAAGTTTATGAATAGGAAGGGTTTAGAGAGATATGGGCTAAGTGCTGGCAAATAGGACTAGATTAGTTTATGATATCTGGTTGGCATGGGTGCATTGGAATGAAGAGTCAGTTTCCGAACTGTACATCTCTATGACTCAATTACTCCACGTCCTCAAATGTTGGAATATATTAATATATTACAGAGGAACCTTGATTATCCAGCATTCGATTAACCGAATATCAGATTATTTGGCAAGATCGCAAAGTCCCGATACATGGCTAAACTATATAATCCGGCACTTGATTATCCAGAATTTGATTAACCGAACGAAATACTCCCCGCCTGTGTTCTTCGGCTAACCGAGATTCATGCAGACAGTTACTCTCCCTGCAAACTATTATGACATGATGGAAGTACCTTACATTGATATAATAATATTATCGTCAGCACTGTAATGAAGTGCAGCTTTGAGAAGTCCTGCCAACACAGTGTGAATGGATGTGAGGTGATGGGTGATGTACTCTAAAATGAACTGATAAGAATAAAAAGAATTGCGTAACATTGCTCCTGTGAGTGTGCAAACGTGTAGTCTTCTCAGAATAGATTGCTTTGTAAATGATCAATACGACTTTTCATTGTAATCTTGGTGGAGCAGTGAAGAAAATGCAATACCACTGCCCATTGCATGCTTCTGTAAATACATTGGAATGCTGACATTCTTCCAGGATATGTGTACATGGTAAACATTAAATGGGACAAGTGACAAGTTCTGAGTAGAAGCCCAAAACATTTTTTTAAAATCTGTACGTGCCAGCGTCCTGTACGCTTGGATGGAGGACTTTGTCTCATAAACTTTAGTTTCCATCCACCTGTTGGTGCTATATTTGCTGACAGCAAATATCTGCAGATAACATCAGCTAATATGAGTACATACAAGGACGCATTATCAAAACCATATGTAGAAATTAATTAAAACACAGTTGAGACAATAAGTTATGGGAGTGTTTTAATCTAAGTATTGTAACATATTTCTTTCCTTTAATCTTTCGAATAGCTTGGATAAGAAATGGTCACACACTGCATACAATTGAGCACGTCACTATCTTGTATCATGCATTCTTGCATAGGCAAGATAAATATATTGCAGGAAGTAAATTCAAAAGCCACAGGAGGGATAAACTGGTGAAAAAACATGGATGAAGCTGAGGTCAATTATGCAGTAACCTCAGCACTCCCCCAGCCCTTTCATGAAGTCAAAGCTACCCTCAGTGTTATAATCTGGTGTCATGACCATGGGCCAGAACCCCATAATTCAGTGGATAATTTTAACTTAGCCTGCCAAAATGTGTTTTTAAAAAGGGGGCTAATACAGCCAAAATGTCCATGAATATAAAGTAAGTGGTTATCTAGAGAAACACACACAGAATGTTAGAAGGGAACTTCAATCAACAACTCTTCAAAGGAGAAGAGGCAATTTAAAACAGATTGGATTGTGATCTCTTTTGACTACAAAGATGATGAGGTGCAAGCTATCCCCTGCAGATTGTGTCCCTGCATGCAGATTTTTGTGGGGGGTTTTGTGAATATACAAGGACAGGGGCTAAAGAGTTAATTTCAACTCTATTGGACTGTGCTAGTGAGACTGAATGTTTCCATGTATGCCAGTGGGCTGAAATACATGTGTGTACTAAGTGTCTTAAGTGTTAGCATATTGTGAAGGTCACAGTCAAAAAACGATCTCCTGCGTTGGAGGTAAAGGGATCTTCTCAATCCGAATGTTAGCAGCTGGTTAGACAGTTAACCAGTCAAAAAGAAACAGGACTTCAAAGAGCAGTATCTCACCCTGAATGCTGGAATTTGGTAATCTTTAAAAGGAATCAGTACAGCAGACTCTCAACCAATTTGCAAAACTGAAAAAACTTTAAATTGACTGTACAACTATCAACATCAATGCTGCTGCTAACCTCCACTTTGCAACATTCACCTATCTGTTCTTCATGAACAATAGAGACTGATCAGTAATTCTTTTTTAAAAACTCTTTTTTGCCTCAATTTATTTCTAATCTGTACCATATGTGTTGCATTACTAATTTTTCTAGTAACTAATAAACTCACTCTTTGTAAACTGAAAACAAACTGGTTAAATTGGTTCCTTTTAAAACATAGGTTATTTTGGGCCTGAGAGAAAGATAGCCACAAGAAAAGGTTTCTAAATTAACTGTGTGACCAATGAAGGGGACAGGTAAATAAAGAAAGGGAGCTAGTTCAGCAGTCCTCACTTGGGAGCTTAACTGTCTGGGCTATCCCATCTGGAACAGTAACAAATTGGGGAATCTCCCCCAGGATCAGGGTTTAACATTTGTTCTAAATAGTTGGATTCATATCCTTTGCCATGCTGGAGAATCAGCCACCTCACAGCACTTTACTGCAGTGAGAAATCTGTCTTTGTGCAGATCTGTGGGCATGCTGAAGAAATGCTAACAGCTATTCATGTCACTCCCTCTTCCCATTGTGAGATCCCTTGAACAGCATGTACAAGAAATAGAAGACATAAACCATGCATTTTCAAGAAGAGGAAATATCACATAAAAGTGCAATGGACCCACACATTTGTGATGTGAGAAAAATTGAATTGCCTGAAACTGTAATGCATCTTGCCAGTTTTTCTTTGGTATGGGAAACATGAAGTTTATGAAGAAATGATGAACCATGGGTTTGGACAAAGAAGTGAGTTCAGTTGAAGGAAATTTCCAGTAGGACAGGGTATTGGCTCCATGGGAAAAGATGATTCTGTTTTTGGAAATATACTTCCACTGATTGAGTTCATGTTTAAAAAACTAATTTATTTAACATAAAGTTGACCTCTTCATTTCCCTCTCAAGCCCTTCTTACCCTTCTCACTGTATGGATAGTCTCCTTTGGAGTGAAAAAGTACTGAACACAGCAGTCTATAATTAACATAGAATCTTGGCTTGATTGTACTGGAGTACACCTCTTCATTTGTCAAGTCACCTGAGGTTGCTCGTAGCATGCTCCACTAAGATCCTGTTGGAAGTATGTACGAAAAAGGAAGTTAGTCACGAGTCAGTGATTTTGTACTCTCTGTAAAGCTAAAATCTTCCTACTGTAAGTAGTGAAACTGTACTTCAGGTGGGAGTGAATCAGGCCTCCTTACAATGTTACTTTTACTCCACAGGCCTAATTCCATGGCCTAAACACATAATTTCATTCTGTTGGTTAAAGACTTTAGATTATTTGTAAAACAAGAATTGCACGTAGTTTCATTGATTTCCTGTTGTTAGTCTCTTTCACTGTGTCTTCCCTTAAGCTGATTAATTGTTTTCTTTTACAAACCTTTGGTAAATATTTACCTTCAGCAAATTAACCTTTACACCAAGTAACAGAAGGCTATTCCAAAATGGACTTGCCAAATGAAGGCTTTGATCACAAAAAGGAAATACTCTATAAAATCAAAAACTAAATTTTCATATATTTCAAATCCATTCCTTTCGATTGCTTCTAATGTAAGCTATTAAGAATTGGAACTGATACTTAATATTCATTTTTGCTATAGAAGAAACTATTCTCAGATTCCTGTTTGGTTGCTATTGTTACAAAGGGTCTTTATGGATAAAATTCCTCAGAAAACTTAAGTTTTGAAGGACTGTGAAAAACAGATTTCTTTCAGGTTGTGTGAAAATACCTGGAATGATTTATTTTAGAAATGAGGGAATTGAAAGTTCACTGTAGACTTGGAGAATTTATTTTGGACAAGTCTTCCAGTAAACCACATGATTGGTGATAAGTGTTTGCTTTGCTATAGACACCTGCAGGGGCGATTCGAACATGATCTGGTTGAGTTAGCAGGAGGCCTGCAAAGAAGAACGAGCTGAATTGAAGAAAGCTTGCTAACATGAACTTGCCCATTTAATCTCTGATAACTCTGGGGGGAAAAACCCTGTTTTTGAGTTCAGAGCCAAACCTCTTTGATATTTTGCAAAAGTGATTAAAGAAACTGTAGTGATTGTAATTCAGTCAGCCAGATGGGCCTCATAGAATATGGGTTCCCTGATTGGGGCTGTTAATTTGGTCCAATCAGGGAGCCCTGGCTGACAGATAAGAACATGAATTTTCTCAGCGCTGTCACCCTGGGCAGGTACCGGGGCGGGCTGCCCCAGGGGTGGTCGAAAGGTGCTGAGGGTGGTTAGTGAAGCCGGAAGGTGGGTAGGCCATCCTGACCGCTGTCACCCCGGGCGGGTATCGGGGCGGGCTGTCCTAGAGGTGGTCGAAAGGTGTGTCAGGGTGGACCGAGACCTGGAAGATGCGTAGGGGCGGGCTGCCTTAGAGTGGCCGGAAGGTGGGAGGGACGAGGGCTTGCTGGGTCTGTATTGTATGCACTTTTTTATGTAACTGGATTGTCCTTTTATGTACAAATGTCACTGTCACTGTCTTTATATGTGAAACTGGGATTTGAGGTTTGTCCTCATCTCCCTGTAAACTGGTTGAACGGTAGGGTTTGGGGCCTAGCTTTGCTGCTCCTCTCCCTTGTAAAATTGCTGCTGTATACAGCTGTAAATGTTAACTGTTTTTTTTTGTAAACTGTTTTGTAATTTGTTTAATAAAGTAAAAGAACATGAATTTTAGACATGCTTTTAACTCAGAGCTAGCTTTGAGGGAGCTGGATCAATGTCAGGACTCTCCACAAGTAAATAAAGGGTGATTTGGTGACAGGATTCACTGGAGTTATTTCAGTGGCAATGAGACAAAAGCAGACTCCTGAAGAAATTCACTCGGTGCAGTCATTTTTGAGTTGGGGTAAGCATTTCTGGCATCAAGCTGTTATTTGGGAGGTCTGACACATTTGATCCTCCTGTCAAATACTGGGCTCAATTTTAGATTAGATTAGATACCCTACAGTGTGGAAACAGGCCCTTTGGCCCAACAAGTCCACACCGACCCTCCAAAGAGAAACCCACCCAGACTCATTCCCCTACATTCACCCCTGACTAATGCACCTAATACTACGGACAATTTAGCTTGGCCAATTCACCTAACCTGCACATCTTTGGACTGTGGGAGGAAACCGGAGCACCCGGAGGAAACCCACGTAGACACGGGGAGAATGTGCAAACTCCACACAGACAGTCACCCAAGGCTGGAATCGAACCTGGGTCCCTAGTGCTGCGAGGCAACAGTGCTTACCACTGAGCCACCGGGGAAAGAATGTGTTAATTTTTTCCAGGCAAGTGAATTTGGGCAGATGAGAAACAACAAATAAACCTAAAAGCTTGTGGAAAGGCAGCTTCTTCGGTTATTAGGAGCCTAACTTTGCCTAACACACCAGATACTAAAACCTTTCAAGAGTTGATGGATTTAGTTAAGGAAAACTATGATGCCGAGCCTCTTCTAATTCTGAGACACTATTGGTTTTACTTGGCAATTCAAGAACCAAAGGAATCTGTATTGGGATTTTTGACTAGGTTAAGACAACTGGCAGAGGCATGTGACTCTGATTTAATCCTTAATGAGATGCTAAGAGATTGTTTGGTATATGGGATTAATGATGTAACCATGCAAAAGCACCTACTGGATGAAACCCAACTGGACTTCAAATAGGCCATATAACTGGCTTTATCATTGGAAGATGCAGCAAGTAGAGCAAGTATTTCAATGGGAGTGAACACCCTCGCTAGTCTGAAGGTGTCCAAGGGAATCTCCCCCAAGTCCCTCCTCCCTACCTTTTATCTCAGCCCATTTGGCACACTTTCCTCATTCCTGAAGAAGGGCTCATGCCCGAACCATTGATTCTCCTGCTCCTTGGATGCTGCCTGACCTGCTATGCTTTTCCAGCAACACATTTTCAGCTCTGATCTCCAGCATCTGCAGTCCTCACTTTCTCCTAGATAAGGACAGCTCCATACCATCCATTGTCCAATGGCCTGGCAGTAAAAGCATTCCAAATTTTTGAAACACTGTTTAAAAAAAAACAGCCTACATCTTCACTAGAAACCAAATGGTCCTCGTTCCTATTTGATTACAGGAACACCCCTCATGCAACCAAAGGGAGAGCAGGGCATCTTGTATCAGTGACGAGTCTCCGCTGCCGCAACCACTCCCATGACTGCTGCATCTGTGCTGGAGCCATGGGCCAATTCTTACACACCTGGAGCCCCGATCGATGCTCATCTAGACAATGCTACCTTGACATTGGTCATTATGGTCCTCCGCCATTCACACCAATGATGCTGCTGCTCATTCAGCCGTCCAGGACTGGCTGTGGACCAGGAGCCTCAGCTCAGCCTGTAAGTCTGGGCTGGGGGATTCATCCTGAAATCTGCTCCTCATTCGTCAGGAGACCCTCAACTGGGGTGGAAATGTGTTTGTCTCAACCTGGTATTGCTAATGGAGAGAAGACTCCACACCAGGTTAAGTCTGATCTTCCCAGACCTTTGGGGAAGGGTGAAATGGCTTCAGGAATGTCAATGCCGGACACAAGACTCCACTAAGTGAGGAAAATAGTTTACTTGAGGGGATGCAGTTTGGTGTAGGAACCACAGGATTGGCTCTGCATGGTGATGAGGCATGGTCGAAGCAAGGTCTGATCCAGTGACCTATATAGTTTGGGTAGGTGCAACAGTCCTAAATAAACATGTGGACAATATGAAAGCTGCAAATTCACAAACAGTGTAGGGGGAAATGTGCCTGGCTCCTCAACAGCCTTTCTGACTCGTCCAAAACCCCTGGGTTCTCACTCTCTGTCAACTGTTGAAAGATACCTCAGAATCTGAGATGGATTCAGCAGATTTCGCTGTCTTGACGCCTTTGCTGAGGCCCAGTGAATGATAAAGGAGGAGGTGTCCGGTAGCAGCAGGAGCAACTCCAGTTTGAGATTAATGCGGTTTTACCTTGTCCAGGATCATCAGATGAGCAAAAAGCAAGACCCAGGCTGAATCGGCTAGCTCGGACTCACAGGCTGAGCTGAGGCTCCTGATCCACAGCCAGTCCTGGACATCTGAATGAGCAGCAGTATTGGTGAGGTGAACGGCAGAGGGCCACTATGACTAAGGTCTGACAACGTTGTATCGATGAGCATCAATGGGGGCTCCAGGACAGACTCGGCAATCATGGGAGTGGTTGTGACAGGGGAGGCCTGTAACCGATACTCAGAGCTCTGTTGGACCCTTGCACCTACCCAAACTATATATGTCACTGGATCACACTTTGCACTAGCATGCCTCTTATCCATGCAGGGCCATTCTTGTGGTTCCTACCCCAAACTTCATCCCTTCAAGTAGACGGCTCTTCTCGCTTAATAGAGTCTTGTGTCTGGCATTGGTGTTTCTGATGCCATTTCACCCTCCCCCAAAGGTCTGGGAAGGTCAGATTTAACCCAGTGCAGAGTCTTCTCCCCATAAGCAATGCCAGATTGAGGAAGACATGGTTCCACCCCAGTACAGGGCCTTCCAGATGAGCACGGAGCAGGTTCCTGGCTGAATCCCTCAGCCCGGACTCATAGGCTGAGCCAAGGCTCCAGGTCCACCTGAATGAGGGCACCATCAGTGAAGTGGACAACGACGGACCACTACAACTGAGGTCCGGTGGTGTACGAGCGTTTTCCCTGGTAGAGAATGAAAACTCGGGAGGCAGGCAGAATTCAGGCAAGTAGAAGTTTATTCATATAGAAACCGATTAAAGGGGAGAGGGTCAAAGGATCTTCCCTGAATTTGGCCTTGATATACAAACTCAATTATTCGCTTAATCCTTGGCTCAGATCAGGGATAGATCAATGACACACTCTAACACATATATAAAAATGTAGTATTATTTTTATACATTTCTGTATTACAATGATTACATACAACATAACTACAGTCCTTTCCTCCTAATCCATACACCCCCAATCTGATAAAACACTTAATCAATGATAGACACCCATTTGAACAGCCTTAGCTTCCCATGATCTCATGGCGTTTAACAGACATGATAATGTCCAGGCGTTGGTATCTTTCTATGTATCCTGTTCATTCACATTCCAAAGTTTATTGCTATAACTCCTTTGGGTCTCTCAGGTTGGCTTTATCTGGAAAGACAGTTTGAATTTGATTACTTATTGTATCTCATGTCCTGAGTTTATTAAATTCAGTTATTACTCTTATATTGCCCATTGTCCTAATTATTAATGCAAAAATACAAAAGACAGTTAGTTTCAACTGGTTGCTATAAGATTTGTAATTTGATTTTTGTTAGGAAGTTAGTTGTAAAGTATAAGGTTAAATATAGCTTTTCCTACTCCTAGCGCTTTGGGCACTAAGGATGGTATTTCCTGAAGATAATAACTTTCACATCGAGGTTGAATGCTTTTTCTTTAATACTTTTATTAAATGTTGGTTATATGCATATATTTTTAATGCTAAAACTATCCTTATGATTGCTAAGGGAATTTCGAACTAGAATCCATTGCAAAATAATTCATTTCAAATAAACAGCTACAAAATAACTGTAATTGTTGGTCTGGTAATGACTTAAGGAGGTGACTGGGCTTATCTCATGCCTGGTGTTCATTCATTCACTGGGGCAATTACTTTTCCATTAATGAGGGCTAGGATTAGTTGCTTGTCTATTTTAAAGACATGCAGTACTGTTGGGAATGGGGTAATCATGGCCTTAGTATAACTTTGTTCAAAGATGTTGTCATTTTTTTGAATTAAAGGCTGGAACAGACTATTCATCTTATTTATCGCCTGTCAGCCATCTTGTGTTTTAATACTAAGGCAGGCTGCCTCTTTCTGTTTGTTGGCCATTTTGTGTGAGAAGACATGGGCCATTTTGTTATAAGCATGTACAGTACACCCTACAGGTGGCTTTGCCTGGATGAGCATCAATGGAGGTGACTGATTTATAAGAATTGGACCATGGCTCCAGCACAGATGCAGCAATCGCGGGAATGGTGGTGGGGAAGGCCCGTAACCAATACCCAAAGCCCATTACAGAGACCACGAACAATGTCAAGTGGAGCAGTGGAGGAGCAACAAGAAATGGAGAGTAAGATAAACTGTACTTTAATAAAGGGAGAAAGTGAGGTCTGCAGATGCTGGAGATCAGAGCTGGAAATGTGTTGCTGGAAAAGCGCAGCAGGTCAGGCAGCATCCAGGGAACAGGAGAATCGACGTTTCGGGCATAAGCCCTTCTTCAGGAAGAAGGGCTTATGCCCGAAACGTCGATTCTCCTGTTCCCTGGATGCTGCATTTCCTGTACTTTAATAAAGTCTTTCAATATATATCGTAATTCAAAATGGTGCTGGAGTGTGGCGACACAACACTTTTCATAAGTCACTCAATTCAATTATTAATAATCCTGGTTGATAGATCTTGTTTAAAACCTGACATTCCATAGGGTTAAGGGTTTAAATGGAGAGGAATTTGTTAAGTGTGTTCAAGAAAATTTTCTGATTCAATATGTGGATGTGCCTAGAGAATGTGCAAAATTTGACCTACTCCTGGGAAATAAGGCAGGGCAGATGACAGAGGTGTCAGTGGGGGAGCACTTTGGGGCCAGTGACCATAATTCTATTAGTTTTAAAATAGTGACGGAAAATGATGGACTGGATCTAAAAGTTAAAGTTCTAAATTGGAGGAAGGGCAATTTTCACAGTATTAGACAAGAACTTTCAAAAATTGATTGGGGACAGATGTTCGCAGGTAAAGGAATGGCTGTAAAATGGGAAGCCTTCAAAAATGAGATAACGAGAGTCCAGAGACAATATATTCCTGTTAGGGTGAAAAGAAAGGCTGGTAGGTGTAGGGAATGCTGGATGATTGGAGAAATTGAGGTTTCGGTCAAGAAAAGGAAGGAAGCATATGTCAGGTCCAGACAGCAGAGATCAAGTGAATCCTTAGAAGAATATAAAGGCAGTAGGAATATACTTAAGAGGGAAATCAGGAAAGCAAAAAGGGGATATGAGGTAGCTTTGACGAATAGGATTAAAGAGAATCCAAAGGGACCAAAAGGGTAACTAAGGAGAAAATAGGACCCCTCAAAGATCAGTAAGGCGGCTGATGTGTGGAACCAAAGGAGATGGGGAGATTCTAAATGAGTATTTTGCATCAGTTTTACAGTGGAGAAGGACTTGGAAGATATAGAATGTGGGAAAATAAATGACGACATCTAGAAAAATGTTCACATTACAGAGGAAGGGGTGCTGGATGTCCTAAAATGCATAAAGGTGGGTAAAACCCCAGGACCTGATCAGACATACCCTAGAAGTCTATGGGAAGCTAGGGAAAAGATTGATGGGCCCCTTGCTGTGATATTTGTATCATCGGTTGTCACAGGTAAGGAGCTGGACGACGTGGTGCCACAATTTAAGAAAGGTGGTAAGGAAAAGCCAGAGAACTATAGACCAGTGAGCCCGACATCAGTGTGGGCAAGATGTTGGAGGGAATCCTGAAGGACAGGATTTACATGTATTTGGAAAGACAAGGACTGATTAGGAATAGTTAACATGGCTTTGTGTGTGGGAAATCATGTTTCACTAACTTGATGAGTTTTTTGAAGTAACGAGGAGGATTGACACGGGCAGAGCGATGGACATGACCTATATGGACTTTAGTAAGGTTCCTCATGATAGACTGGTTGGCAAGCTTAGATCACATGGAAGATGGGGGGAACTAGCTATTTGAATACAGAACTGGCTTGAAGGTAAAAGACAGAGGGTGGTGGTGGAGGGTTGCTTTTCAGTCTGGAGACCTGTGACCAGTGGTGTACCACAAGGATCATTGCTGGATCTACTGATTTTCGTCATTTATATACATGATTCAGATGTGAACATAGGAGGTATAATTACTAAGTTTGCAGATGACACCAAAATTAGAGATGTAGTGAACAGCGTTACTTCAGAGTAGAATGAGATCTTGATCAGATAGGCCAATGGCCTGAGGAGTGGCAGGTGGGGTTTAATTCAGATAAATGTGAGGTTCTGCATTTTGGAAAGACAAACCAGGTCAGGACTTATACACTTAATGGTAAAGTCCTGGGAAGTGTTGCTGAACAAAGAGACCTTGAAGTGCGGTTCATAGTTCCTTAAAAGTGGAGTCACAGGTAGATTGGATAGTGAAGGTGTTTGGTATGCTTTCCTTTATTGGTCAGAGCACTGATTATAGCACTTAGGAGGTCATGTTGAGGCTGTACAGGACATTGGTTCACCACTTTTGGAATATTGCATGCAATTCTGGTCTCCCTCCTATTGGAAGGATGTTGTGAAACTTGAAAGGGTTCAGAAAAGATTTACAAGATTGTTGCCAGGATTGAAGGATTTGAGCTGCTGGGAGAGCCTGAATAGGCTGGGGCTGTTTTTCCTGGAGCGTTGGAGACTGAGGGGTGACCTTTTAGAGTTTTATAAAATCATGAGGGGCATGGATAGGGTAAATAGACAAAGTCTTTTCCCTGGGGTGTGGGAATCCAGAACTACAGGGCATAGGTTTCGGGTTTAAAAAGGACCTAAGGGGCAAATTTTTCTCATAGAGGATGGTGTGTACATGGAATGATGTGCCAGATGAAGTGGGAGAGGTTGGTAAAATATAACATTTAAAAGGCATCTGAATAGATATATGAATAGGAGAGATTTAGAAGGATATGGGCGAAGTCCTGACAAATGCGACTGGATTAATTTAGGATATCTGGTTGGCATGGACAAATTGGACTGAAGGGTCTGTATCTGTGCTGTTCATCTCTATGACTCTATATATGAAATTTAAAAATGGATATGGACAGGTTTGGTGAATTGCCCAAAATTTCGTACATGAAACTTAGTGTGGTTAAATGTGATGTTATCCAATTTGGTCAGAGGAATAGAAAGGCAACTCGTTATCCAAATGGAGAAAGCTTCAGAGTGCTTTGGTGCAGAGAGAGAACTGGGTGTCCTTGTCCTTGTGAATCGCAGACTGTAGGTGTAGCAGGCAATAAGGAAGGCAAATTGAATCTTGCTAAATAAGTATAAAATAAAAAGTCAGCAAGTGTTGCAACTGTATAAAACAATAGTGAGACCAGAATTGGAGCATTGCATGTAATTCTGCATCCTTTACTTGTGGAGGGATGTAGATGCATTGGAGGTAGTTTAAAGGAGTTTCCCTAGATTGATTCCAGAGATGATGGGTTTGTCTTATGAAGAGAGATTGAGCAGTTTAGATCCATTATTTTGAGTTTAGAAGAATGAGATGAGACCTAATTGAGGTATGTAAAGAGTTTTGACAAAGTAGGCAGAGAAAAAATGCTTCCTCAAAGTAGAACAAGGAGTCCTAGATTTAGGATAAGGAGTGGCAAATTTTAAACAGAGATGAGGAGAAATTGCTTCTGTCTAAATGTTGGGAATCTGTGGAATTCATTACCCTAAGGATGGTGGATGATGGGACATTGAGTACATTTAAGGAGGAGATAGACAGATCTTTAATAAGTAATGGGTATAAGGGCTATGGGGAGTGGGCTGGAAAATGGAATTGAGGCTGAGATGAGATCAGTCATAATCACATTAAATGGTGGAACAGCTCGAGGAGCTGAATTGCCTACTCATTCTCCTGGTCCCTATGTTCTTATGCAATGTTTCATGGGATTTGAAGTGGGAGCAATTATATTACATTGGGAAGGAGGCTGTAAATGTGTCAGGATCAACCAAAGCGGGGCACAGCTTCTGACATGAGTATTGATACTGCACTTTCCTGGGGTTGTAGGAGGAACCAACTTTCTACTTCTATGAACCATAAATTATATGGCAATCCCAGCATAAGTGGATTATAGACTGTATAATCTTATTAATGGATGGAATGGGATTGGGAAACTTTGCAATACTTGCAACAGGGAAGAAAGATTGATCCAATGTTATTCATGGCCTAATTTTCATTCATTAGGAGGTATTAGCTGATCCATTGTGACATTTCATACAGTGAAGCCAATTTTAACTGCTTGCAAAAGGCAGGTTCAAAATCCATAGTTATATGTCCACTGCCTTGTTTCCACTTCTGATTTTTTTTTGCTAATTTGTTCAAAGTCTTCAGAAAGATGGCCTATGTTCCTGAAGATTCAGGTGGGAGCATCTTTAAGTTTTCAAGTGTACATCCAATGGCAAGACGTACTCCTAAGCCAGTCTCAGTTAAAAAAGAGAAGTAATACATTGCATTATTGGGCTGGTAGCACCAGATGCTGTAGACTCGAAATACCATTTGAAGATGTTATTTCAATGATCCTGACCTGACAGTATTCAGATCATTCACATCTGTTTACAATTCATCCACTTAGAATTTTTTCATTTGTTCTTGCTTTGGGAATCTGTCATTCTGCCATAGCTTGCTTCAAGAAGTTCAGGAAAGATGTTCAACAGGAGAGTCAACCTGGTCAACTTATTCTAATTGATGGAAGAAGAACAGAGTACTGTTGTGACAAATCTGGAAAATTCAGGGAAACTGCTATTGGAGCTATGAGGAGACTTCCTTACCTTTCCTACAGAATCTATTAAATCCAGAGACAGAGTCATCAATCTCTAGTTTTTAAAATACATGCTGTTGTTCAACAAAGAAGCTGTTACAGACCTGGGCAGTCTCTTCCAGCAAGATTTCCAACCCTGTCTAATAGTTCATCATGCATAACTTTTTCACACAGAGGGTGGTACATGTATGGAATGAGCTGCCAGAGGAAGTGATGGAGGCTAGTATAATTGTAACATTTAAGAGGCATTTGGATGGGTATATGAATAGGAAGGGTTTGGAGGGATATGGGCTGGGTGCTGGCAGGTGGGACTAGATTGGGTTGGGATATCTGGTCGGCATGGACGGGTTGGACCGAAGGGTCTGTTTCCATGCTGTATATCTCTGTGACTCTAAAACCCATAGCAGCAAAAATAACTGCAGCTTGCAAAAGTCAATATATCTATGTTTGTTCATTTGTAGTGTGTGATTTGCTATCTACCAATCCCTAAAAATTGCAAAGTGGAAAAGTTTATCTTGTGTATAAATCCACCCTTGAGTTTTGGTTAAGATTTCATAATTTTTCATGTACCTCACATCAATGTAGATCTTAGCTTTTCAAGGATCAAATCCTTGATTCTTTTAACATGTCCTTCTAGATGTCAGTCTTTAAATTATCATCAGTATTTATGTATTTACAACAAGATGAGTAAATAAATATTTAAAACATTCAAATATCTAAATTTTATATTTGTTTATTCAAATTAAAATAATCAGATTATGAATTTAATTAATTTAAAGACATTTAGTATATTGTTTCTTAAATAAAACTTAGATAATCAACATCAATTCTTTGCTGTTGCTTTTCCTAGTGCAGTAAACCTTGTGAAGCTGAGGGAGAAAAAAAATCAACAAAGTTTCATGTTATCTGGTCCCATGCATGTCATTCCTGAAAAATAGTATTAATGGAAAAGTCAAACCTTAAAACTTTGCTAAAAAATTGGTTTCAGGAATGTGACTGTTAAACAGGAAATGTGGTATTTATTCCAGAGAACTGAGTCATTATCAGAGATTGATACATTTTTGGTGACTAAGGAATATTGACATAATTTAATGATCTGTAATAGGGGAATAAAAAGAATTCAACAGAATGCAAATGCGTAGGTGGTGATTGATGTTAATTCAATTTCAGGATTCAGCTATAAAGAAAAGTGTGACACAATACTTTAAAAGAATAAAAATATGATTTAAGTAATACATTTTACAATGGAAGAGCAAGATACCTAAATTAATATGAGGTTAAGTATTTTTAATCAACCTCTTAATACATGTTCTGACACGCCTCCAAAGAGGTGGGACCATCGATTCTCCTGCTCTTCGGATGCTACCTGACCCGCTGTGCTTTTCCAGCACCACATTCTCGACTCTGTTCTCCAGCATCTGCAGTCCTCACGTTCTCAGAGTTGACTTAAACATGAACCTCTAGTCTAGAGATAGGGACATTACCATGACACTGCATAACTCTTTTAAATCACTACATACATAGACAACATTTGAGATCTAATAAAGGAGGAAAATAGTTTTAACCTGAAATGGGTGGAGGGAGAAAATAAAATCGGTCTCTATTAAATCTGTCCCTGAGGGGAAAGCCAAATAATTTCTTTTGACATTAACATTTCTGTTTCCTGTGATCAACAGCACAAAAACAGAACAGAGTAGTTGACAATATATCATAACCCTAATCTGAGGCAATGATAACTTGGAGATGTTCCTTGCAAATGTTTCTCTTATAGAGTTTACAATTTCACTTTGACTGTTTATAGTCCCATGATATCAGAGCTGCGGGATTGGGATTATTGGCTGGCAACTGCTTCTTGATTGCTGATTTATTTAGTTGGATAAAATCACCATATTTCAGACACGAGCTGGGGAGGGTGAATCAATGTCCTGTCCACATTACGCTGTGTAAACAGCCCTGATTCTTGTGAATTCTCAAGGAAAAGCCATCTCTTTCAGCTTTGTTTGTTTGACTGTCTGCCAGAGTTGTGACACACATCTTGCTCATCTCTGCCTCGCTTCCACAGCAAAACAAAAACCTCTTTATTTTCACTTATTATATCTGGTTGCTTCCAAAAGTTGATTTGGACGAGCCTACAATAATCTACTCTGATATATTGTACTGTTAATTTATCTCCTGACAATTGGAAGCTGAAATTGTAAATCATTCAATAATATAAATGGAACATCTTCACTTCTTCCATGCCTGTGTTTTTCTTCCTCAGCCTCTTCCTGTGTATCCTTTTTTTTAATCTTAGCCTGTTGTTAATCCCTGCTAGTGTCTGGCTATTGTTTTTTCTTTTGTTTTTGTCTCTTTTAGATGAAAATTCCTTAGTATTAGGATTAAAACACATGGCATTTACAGAGAGAAATTTACACATTAACAAAACCCCATTTAACCATGTTCTCAAAATAACACTCACCAACCGTGTAACTATGTACAGTTGTCAGTACCTAAAGAACTAATCACAACCTCATACATTGCACGTTCAACATTTTCTCAAACCCACACGGCACCATTCCATAATCTCACCTGCTTATTTCCTCTCTCTGCATCATTCAAGGCTCCTGACACACACATTCTAGATTTTGCAGCAATTTACTTGCATCTCATTCCAATTGGTCTACTGTATTCGCTGCTTGTAATGTGGTCCGCTGTACATTGGAGAGATGAAATTTTGACTGGGTGACCACTTTGCTGAACATTTTATCTGTGAAAATGACCCTGCTCCTAGTTGCCTGCCACTTTAACACTTGTTCCCGTGCCAATATTTCTGTCTCAGGCTTGCTGCAGTGCACCAATCAAGCTCAAGGCCAGCTGGAGGAACAACATCTCATCTTCCATCTAGGTGCTTTACTGCCCTCAAGACTCAACATTAAATTTAACAATTTCTCAGTACAGGTCATTCTGCTATAATGCATGTCTTGTCAACGTGAATTCACTGTCATGCGATTGACAAAGTGGGGACATTGTTTCTGAAGTGCAAACATTTAAAAAGTGTGTTGGCTGTAACATGATTACATTTTAAGTGCTGTTTCTAAAGCACAAGAACACAGGGATGCACAAGAACACAGCTATCACATTGTGATCCTCTTCCATGTTCATTATCCACGCCTACATCTCTGGGTCCTATTCTGTGTGGGCTGCTTCTCGCACAGGCAACCCATTTTCAACTATTCACAGTTCCCATTATCACCCACTCAGCATTTGCTTCTTCCCCGACTTATTAGCAATCCCTGTGTCAGCTTCCCTTTTTCTCCCTTTCTGAGCACTGTCTCCATCTATTCGATTCACTTCTTTCCCCATCCTCCTCCCTCTACTGCAACCCCAACTCTGTCATCAGCATAAATCCCACTATTTCCCAGCTGCTTTCAGTCTGACAAAGAGTCACTCGATTTGAAGCGTTAACTCTGTTTTTCTCTTTATAGATGCCGCCAAACCTGCTAAATTTCTCCAACAGTGTCTGTTTTTGTCTCAGAAATTGCGAGTTTTTCATATAGATTTTAGCTTCCTGTAACTTGTCTTCCCATCAAATCGTTAACCTATCCATGCTTGTGAACACAAAATGATCATCCCCAATAAGACAACCGACTTAAGGACATATTAGAAGCAATTGACAGAGAGGAAATACTAGAAGATTTAGCAGCCTTAAAAATGGCTCAGTTTGGGGGCCCAGATGAGATGTATCCTAGGCTGTTGAGGGAGGTAAGGAAGGAGATATTAGAGGCCCCGATTTTCAATTTTCCAAATTCTTTGTAGCCACAGAGAGGTATCAGATGACAGACAGACTTGTAATATTGTTCCATTATTGAAAAAGGGAGAATGGTTTAAAATACGAAATTACAGGTTAGTCAGTCTAACCTTGGTGGTGCGGAAATTATCAGACTCTAAGGGACAGAATATTTTTAAAGAATTAAGGGGGAATATTCAACATAGATTTATTTAGGGAAAGTTGTGTTTGACTAATTTGATTGAATGTTTTGAGCAGGTATCCAGAAGTGTTCATCAGAGTTATGCATTTGATGTGATCTATATAGACTTAAGAAACGTCCTTGATAAGATCTCTCATGGCACATTGGTAAAGTAAGTAAGAGCAATAGGCTCCAAAGTAGCACATTGGATCCAAAATTGGCTGAGAGGCAGGAAACAAACAGCAATGACTGGAATTTTACTTCCAATTGGATTCCATAGGGCTCAGTACTGGTGTCCTTGCTGCTTGTTAGTTGTACTTTAATTAGGTATACGGTTTGGATCAAGATGTTTGTACATGACACAAAAATTGACAGGGTGATACAGTCTGTTTTGCTATAATGCATGTTTCTTCAATGTGAATTGGCTTTAACACAATTGAAGAATTTAGACTTTTTTTTTGAATGTGAAATTTCCTGACCTGCATTGGCTACAACATGATTCCGGCTCCACTAGTTTAAATAGTGTGGCTATTGTGCAATTTTCTTATAATGCTTGACCACATGAGAACAGAACTATCAGAACTGTAAACTTCAGATAGCTGTAAACTTCAGGAGGTTAAGAACGGTCTGTTCAGTGGTAAATGGAACTTAGAAAAGTGAGAGGGAATGCACCTGGGAAGGGCTAATATCTCACGGTTAGATCTCATGGAATACAGGGAGAACTAGCTAATTGGATACAGAACTTGCTCAAAGGTAGAAGACAGAGGGTGATGGTGGAGGATTGTTTTTCAGACTGGAGGCCTTTGATCAGTGGAGTGCCACAAGGATTGGTGCTGGGTCCACTACTTTTCATCATTAATATAAATGATTTGGATGTGAGCATAACAGGTATAGTTAGTAAGTTTGCAGATGACACCAAAATTGGAGGTGTAGTGGACAGCGAAGAGGGTTACCTCAGATTACAACAGGATCTGGACCAGATGGGCCAATGGGCTGAGAAGTGGCAGATGGAGTTTAATTCAGATAAATGCGAGGTGCTGCATTTTGGGAAAGCAAATCTTAGCAGGACTTATAATTTGAGCTATAGGGAGAGGCTGAACAGGCTGGGGCTGTTTTCCCTGGAGCGTCGGAGGCTGAGGGGTGACCTTATAAGACCTCACAAAATTTTGAGGGGTATGGATAGGATAAATAGACAAAGTCTTTTCCCTGGGGTCAGGGAGTCCAGAACTAGATGGCATAGGTTTAGGGTGAGAGGGGAAAGATATAAAAGGGACCTAAGGGGCAACTTTTTCACGCACAGGGTGGTACGTGTATGGAATGAGCTGCCAAAGGAAGTGGTAGAGACTGGTACAATTGCAACATTTAAAATGCATTTGGATGGGTAAATGAATAGGAAGGGTTTGGAGGGATATGGACTGGGTGTTGGCAGGTGGGACTAGATTGGGTTGGGATAACTGGTCGGCATAGACGGGTTGGACTGAAGGGTCTGTTTCTGTGCTGTTCATCTCTATGACTCTTTGACTCTATGTGGCAAGGGATTCCAGTCTTAGTGGTAGGACCCTGGAAAATACTGAAGGTCAGAGGAACCATGGAATGCATATACACAAAAAGCCTGAAGCTGGGAGGACAGTTAGATAAGTGCTTAAGAGGCAAATGGGGGGATCCAAGATGGCGGCGACCCAGTAAGACTGAGTCTATAGTGCTCCTCCCAAGACTTGGGCACAGTGGGACATGTCTTTATTAGGCGAAAGTGAGGAAAATCAACATTTTGGGCAAAAGCCCTTCATCAGGAATGGCAAAGGGCTTTTGCCAGAAATGCCGATTCTCCTGCTCCTCAGATGCTGCCTGACTTGCTGCGCTTTTCCAGTGCTGCACTCTCGACTCTATATCTTTATTAGCTGAGGCACAGAATACATGAGCAAACAGGTTATGCTGAAGCTATATAAAAACTGGTTAGGCCACAACTGAAATACTGTATGTAGTTCTGGTGACCAATACTCCCTCTAGGCTCTGTGGCTGCACACACACCCAGTCACACCAAGGTTCTGCACACAGCTCACTGATCATGACAGCAGCTTCCAGTTCTGCTGTGGACTGGTCTTGAAAGTCTACCCAGCTGGTGAGGAAATTTGAGGGAACACTGTTGATACCACTTTATAGGAAGGAATCATATCCATTTTCAAAATGTTTTAATAGGTAACATAGAATCATAGAATATACTGAAGGATTTCATTCAACCTATAGTGTTTGTATTTGCTCTTTCCAAGTTCCATTTTTCCCATGTCTCTACAAATATTTTCTATTTTGAAATCCATAATTGGATCTCCCTACATTTTAATTTTCTCAGGCAATACATTGCAGATTCTTATTGCTGACTGCATGGAAAAGAAATTATTCTGGTTGCCTCATGGAGTCATAGAGATGTACAGCATAGAAACAGACCCTTCGGTCCAACCTGTCCATGCTGACCAGATATCCCATCCCAATCTAGTCCCACCTGACAGCACCTTGCCCATATCCCTCCAAACCCTTCCTATCCAAATGCCTCTTAAATGTTGCAATTGTACCAGCCTCCACCACATCCTCTGGCAGCTAATTCCATACACGTACCACCCTCTGTGTGAAAAAGTTGCCCCTTAGGTCTCTTTTATATCTTTCCCCTCTCACCCTAAACCTATACCCTCTAGTTCTGGACTCCCTGACCCCAGGGAAAAGGCTTTGTCTATTTATCCTATCCATGCCCCTCATAATTTTGTAAACCTCCATAAAGTCATCCCTCAGCCTCTGATGCTCCAGGGAAAACAGCCCCAGCCTGTTCAGCCTCTCCCTGTATCTCAAATTCTCCAACCCTGGCAACATCCTTGTAAATCTTTTCTGAACACTTTCAAGTCTCACAACATCTTTCTGATAGGAAGGAGACCAGAATTGCACGCAATATTCCAACAGTGGCCTAACCAATGTCCTGTACAGCCGCAACATGACCTCCCAACCCCTGTACTCAATACTCTGACCAATAAAGGAAAGCATACCAAACGCCTTCTTCACTATCCTATCTATCTGTGACTCCACCTTCAAGGAGCTATGAACCTGCACTCCAAGGTCTCTTTGTTCAGCAACACTCCCTAGGACCCTACCATTAAGTGAATAAGTCCTGCTAAGACTTGCTTTCCCAAAATGCAGCAGTTCGCATTTATCTGAATTAAACTTCACCTGCCACTTCTCAGCCCATTGGGCCCATCTGGTCCAGATCCTGTTGTAATCTGAGGTAACCCTCTTCGCTGTCCACTACACCTCCAATTTTGGTGTCATCTGCAAACTTACTAACTATACCTGTTATGCTCGCATCAAAATCATTCATGTAAATGACAATCATTTATTTAATGGAATAATTTTTTTCCAATTAACCTTATCCAGGTGCCTTATGAATTTGTACATCTTTAACAAATCATCTCTTAGTCTTCTCTTCTTCAAGGAGAACAACCACAGTTTTGCCAATCTACCATGTAACTCATAGAATCAAAAAATGATGAATTGTATGACACAAAAGGCAGCTATGCGGCTTGTAGTGGCAGTTCTCTGCAAGAACACTTCACTTTGTACCACTTCATTACTTTTCTTCTCTTCAGATAACTATATATTTCTCTTCTGAAGGTCTAAATTGAAGCTCTGTTTCAGAAAGAAGGGAGGCAGAAGAAGGAAACTATAGGCAGAATAGCCTGACTTTGGTCAAAAGTAAGATTTTAGAGTCCATTATTAAGGATGAGATTGCAGAATGCAAAGTGCATGATAAAATAGGGCTACCTCAGCAAGATTTCATCAAGGGGAGATTATGCCTGACAAACCTGTTAGAATTCTTTGAGGAGGTAATGAGCAATGAAAGGATAACCATTGGATATGATCTGTTTAGATTTCCAGAAGGCCTTTAATAAGGTGCAATAAAGGGGGCTGCTAAATAAGACAAGAGCCCACAGTGTTAGGACAAGTTACTGGCATGTATAGGGGATTGACTGACTGGCAGAAGGCAGAGAGTTGGGATAAAGGGGTCTTTTTCAGGATGGCAGCCAGTGACAAGTGGAGTTCTGCAGGGGTGCATGTCGGAACCACACTATTCATGTTATACATGAACGATCTGGATGAAGGAACTAAGGACATTACTGCTCAGTTTGCAGGTGGATGTCCTACCTCATGCGATGTCCATAACTGAGACTAATACTAGGAAGAAGGATTGATGGCAAAGCTTCTCAATACTACCATTACAATATGCTGCACTAAATTTTACCTGCCTCTTGTCAGCCCAACGCATCAGTTTGTCTTATCCTCTTGAAGTTTATCACTATCCTCCTCACAGTTCACAACACTCCAAACTTTTTACAAATTTTTGAAATAGTCATAAATATCTGTCAAGAAAAATGGTTGTCTTCACATTGACTCCTGGCGACCCCTCCCTTCAGTCTGTTTGCTACATTCTGTCTTTCACTGCCCCTTTCGTTCCACAGACTTCAATTACTACTTTTTGTCTTCACCATAGTCCCTTTTATTCCAAGGACTCCAAGTTGGCTCAGAAGCCTGTTGTCAGAAGCACATTACCAAACATCTTTTGGAAGGCCATGTATTCTACATCAAGTGTATGATTCCCATTCTCCCTCTCTGATATCTCATTGAAAAAATTAATTAAATTAGTTAAACATGATTTGCCTTTAACAAATTGTGCTAGTTTCCTTTAACTAACCCACATTTGTTTCAGTGAGTGCTAAGTTTGTCTTGGATTATTGCTTCCATAAGCTTTCCCAGCACTTAAAGCAGCTCTTTGCTTGAGCTTAAATTGTAGCTGCTGGGCTTACCGTTAGGTCAATTTTTGAAAAAGCCAAGGATGTAAGATTTTAAATTCTCTAGTCTCAACCTTTTATAAAACTTTAGTCAGTGCCCCTGCCATTTTTGTGGTTACTTCCCTGTGTATCTTTGGATGCATTTGATCAGTCTCGGAAATGACAAAGATATGATGCAAATTAAAAATGCAAACCAGGAATGAGATAATTGGGGTTGTATACTGCAGACTGGTGATGAGAAAACTCACCCTGAGTCTTTCAGGTTAAATTTATAAGGGTACGTATTCAGGAAGAATATATTAGTGATACAGGGAACACAGTGCTTTGGAAACAGATACACAATGAAATGGTGATGTGTGCTTGTTTGCTTACAGGTGAAGTGGGAGTCACGCTGGTGGGCACATGGGAAACTGCATGCATCATTTGCCAGGTCACCCTGTGTGCTATGTTTCTTCTGAGACTTTAGTTTGATATAGAGCTGGAAATGTGTTGCTGGAAAAGCGCAGCAGGTCAGGCAGCATCCAGGGAACAGGAGAATCGATGTTTCGGGCATAAGCCCTTCTTCAGGAAGGGCTTATGCCCGAAACGTCGATTCTCCTGTTACCTGGATGCTGCCTGACCTGCTGCGCTTTTCCAGCAACACATTTCCAGCTCTGATCTCCAGCATCTGCAGACCTCACTTTCTCCTTTAGTTTGATATACACCTCCTGGGTTTGAAGCAATACTGCCTCTGTCTGACAGTTTGCTATGTGGATAACAATAATCTCCAATACCCAACTTGGTGTGACTGCAACTTAGAAATACAACAAAAGTAAATGTACTGAGAGCATTGTCTGCTTGGACAAGCTTTTTGGCAGACCTAAAGTTAGAATTTAGGAAGAAATTTACTCTATTTTGTTTAAGCCAAGCAAATTGACCCACTAATATGGGGACTTATTGAAAGTTCACTGTTTTTGTATTATTAGGCAAAGGCAGGTTGAGGTTTATTGAAGTGTGAATCCAATCATAATCTTTGCTTTGTATGTTCACATCCCGGTGATTTAAAGCAGCTCAATGATTCCTATCTGGCCTTGTCTGACCAATTGTTTTTGAAAAGTTTGGGATTGTCTGTGTGATGACCCATGACTAAATCCAAGTTCAGATTACAACGACTTGAGTTATGCTGCGAAGTAATGCAGTGATATATTTAGCTGTTAGGCAGAACATGGATAATCCGAAGTGCAACATGTTCAGACTGCTTGGAGGAGTTTTTGAGAGGAAGGCTAAAGAAAAATCCAAATTTATAACCTTCCATGTTACTATTCTCCTTTAAGTACTTACCTCTTTATTTGCATAGTCTTTCTATCTGGATAGTCCCACCACCTGAAATATTGTATTCAAGGAATGCATTCAAATAATCTAAAAGACCTAACCCAAGGAACTACAGAATTGATATCTTTGTTGACTGGCTCTTCAAACATAAGAATGGGAAGAAGAAAATCCAAGGATTCAACTGGACTATATTTTATATTCTCATGAAATCAATTTTCTCCACTTCCAACTGAATCAGTAACCGATGCTTATTGTAGACAAATTAGAGCATACTGTCAGAGGGTAAACACAACAAAGCTTTTTTTTTAGTCTTTACTCAACTTTCTTTGTTTATAATCATCTCATCAAATTATTTTTCCTTACACAAGATAATTCTTTTTGTTTTAACATACCCCAAATTATGTTCCTCCTCTCAAGTGTTTTTAAAAAAAATTAATTCAAGAAAATATTGTCTATAACTCTATTGTACAGATTTAAAAATTAATAAATAATATGATTTCTCTGCTTGAAGATATATTAACATTTCCAACCTGCAATGGTAAACAAATGGTGTTTGAATCAAAGATGAGTAAACAACTGATTTCTGCATACATATGGTATGTGTCCATCGACACAATTTGCTCTTTCCTCACAGAAGGAAGAAACTGATTGTGTTCACACTAAGTGGCAATTTTACTCAACTTTGACCCTATGTTACAGCTCATTAGGAACAATTTAAAGCTTGTGGTTTTGTTGTTCAGAGTGACGTGCAAGACGTGATTTTCACAAACGCTTTTACATTGTATCACAGCCAGAAAACAAGTGAAAAGAATAGGAGAGAGAGTCCATTGGAGGTTGGCATAGTATGAATGCTTTTTTGCAAGAAAGCACAGTTTCCTGCTGGGCTTTATTCATGGCCTGTGGCCTTTCAGAATTACAAGTTTTATTAACATAATCTTCTCCTAAACTTCTTTACAAGTACCAGTAAATGCCTGCACTTAGATGGAAGAAAATAAAAAGTCTATAGCCATCACCATAAATACTAAACGGTTTTCAATTTTAAAAGCCACAGTTTTGAGAGTTTATTTATGATTTGTGTAATTGTAATATGTTTAACATGTACAGAACTTCAATATCTACTGGGTGATAAGAGATACCCATATTATGGAGTTTTGAAGTCTAAGGTCTATATTTCTAAACTATGCTAATGCTTTGAGCACAAATAGTATGCATATTGACTATGCATGAGATTTATTAAAACCCCAGATTTAATCAAATTAGAATATCCAGCTGGATTGTCTGGAAATGTTTCTAGTTGCTTAATAACCTCAAGGGAGGTCTAATTATACCTTTTCCCATGAGTATATAACATCACCAAGTCTGCCACCTGGCCTTCCTATTGAAGGTACGCAGAAATTAATCTTTTAGGAGAACATTATATTCGTAACTTGAGCCACACATCAGAACTAACCATGGCAATATAGTAGTTTGTGAACTTTAAAAAGTGATTTCCATGCTTAAAGAGGTAGCTGCGGAGATAGAGTATATACATTGACTGTGATCTTCAACAAGTCCACACCAAGAAATTGAAAGAACAAATGTAATACAACCATTCAAGAAAAGATGGAGAGAAGTAAGGGAACTAGGGAACCACAGGTCTGTAAACCTGAAATGAATTCTAGAGAAATTGCTGGAATCTGTTATTAAGGAGATTATAAAAAAACACTTGGGAAACCATAATATGACTTGGCAGTGACAACATGGTTTTTAAAAAAAGGGGAATTGCATCTGAAATATATTAGAGTTCTTTGAGGATGTACCTAACAGGATAGATAAAGAAGAATCAGTGAAGGAAGTAAATTGCTCTTTCCAATAGGCATTTGAGAAAGTGCCACACAAGAGTTCATTGATTTGGAGTTGCGTATCAGCAAAGAATGATGTTTGGTTAAAGTACATGAATAAAATGGGGTGTTTTCAGGTTGGCAGGCTGTAACTAGTGGAATGCCCCAAGGATAAGTTCTGCAGCCACAGTTACTTATTATACATATTAATGACTTTCGATGAAGATACTGAAAGTAATAACCAAGTATGATGACAATACAAAGTTGTGTTTCAGTAGGCTGTGAGAAGGACGTAAAGAGGTTGTAAAGTGACAAAGAATGAAAATGAAAGTGCAACCAGGTGGCAGATGGAATATGAGGAAATTTGAGGCTTTTTACTTTTGGAAGAAGAATGAAATATCAGGACTCCTGACTGTTCCTCAGCTAAATCTCAAACCTAGTCTGAAAATGTCCTAATAATCCACAACTATAAACAATCAGATCTCATCAACCAGAATTCAAAAAAGCTGTGAGAAATCAACTTATTTTAGTCATCTGAATTCACTCCTTGAATTCACTTCAAAACACCTAGTAGGATCTTTTTCTATTTTTGCCTAATTTATCCCAATCCATAATACCGTTGCAGAGTAGTACATGATTTTGCCCTGTCAGTGTATGAATATGTGTGTTTGTAATTAAGGAGGATATAACTTCATTCACAACATAACTTAGTTTGCCACTTGTCTGAAGAACAGATTTGCCTGAAATAAGCATGTTAGTTTTGAGTGCATTGAAAAGCCTGGTGAAAGTCTCTTTGGTTCCAGCTGACAGTAATAAATAGGGGTTGTGGGGCTGGGGAGAAGGTAGCAAAGAGTACAATAGGTGAATGGGGGTGGGGATGGAGATGATATGTCAGAGAGGAGGGTGGGGGAAGGTAGCAAAGAGTACCACGTTCAGTGACTTCCGCCCCCTCTACTGCTGTGTTCACCACCACTTCTGCCCCCACCAATGCCACTCACCTGCATTCTGTTGATATGCCTCCCACAGATCCCACTGTCACCATCCCCGCCCCCCAGAACCCTGAGGGGAACACCACCCCTGCTCATGACTCCACCCCCACACCCCCAATTCACTGCGAATTAGTCATCACAGAGTATATCACTTCTACTCTGCTCTTGAAGGGGATGCAATGATCTAGTGATATTATAACTGGACTCTTAATCTGGAGACCCAAGTAATATTCGAATATTACTGGGTGCGAATCCTGCCATGGCAGACGGTGGAATTTGAATTCAATAAATATCTGAAATTAAGATGACCATGAATCTATTGTTGATAGTCAGGAAAAACCCATCTGGTTCACTAATGCCCTTTAGGGAAAGAAAATGCCATTCTTACCTGCTCTAGATTATACATGACTCCAGATCCAGAGGAATTGATGACTCTTAACCACTCTCTGAGAAATTAGGTATGTGCAATAAATGCTGGCCTTGGTGACACCAGTATCCTGTGAAAGAATAAAGGAAAAAAAGTTGCAGTAAGAATGTAATTAGTCACATGAACTTTATGTGGCATTCAAGCACAAATGTCGTAAGTTGCTTATCTTTGCCATTATCATGCAAACAAAAGTTAAGTAAAAGCATACTTCAAAACTTTAGAGATCCTGTAGAATAAACCCCAGTGTTTACTGAATCATCACGGTCTGCTCTATTCTCCATAACACTATGAATAAAAGATACTCATGTGGAGCTGCTGTCAAAAGGCTTCAGAAAAGCAACTTGAGAATGTACAAACATATGAATTACAAGCAGGAGTGGTTGAATTTTACATTATTGATAGGAAAGGAATACTTTGTGGCAGCACTAACTATTTTTAGCCAAATGGCTGAGGAGATTGAATAAAGGATTGGTAAAAACACCATTGTCAGTTGCAAGAAATCTCTAACAGATCTTAATCTGCTCAAGGACTTGAAAAAACTTGTCCAGATTTCAGCCATTGTCTGTTCAGTCACAGAATCATAGAGTCATAGAGATATACAGCATAGAAACAAACCTGTCGTCCAACACGTCCATACTGACTAGATATCCTAAATTAATCTAGACCCATTTTCCAGCACTTGACCCAGATCCCTTTAAACCCTTCCCATTCATATACCCATCCAGATGTCTTTTCAATGTTGTAATTGTACCAACCTCTACCACTTCCCCTGGCAGCTCATTCCATATACACACCACTGTGTGAAAAAGTTGCCCCTTAGGTCCCTTTTAAATTTTTCTCCTCTCACTTTGCCCTGTAATTCTGGACTCCCCCATTCCAGGGAAAAGACCTTGTCTATATAACCTATCCATGCCTCTCATGATTTTATAAGCCTCTGTAAGCTCACCCCTCAGCCTCCATCGCCCCAAGGAAAACAGCTCCAGCCTATTCAGCCTCTTCCTCTAGCTCAAACCCTCCAACCCTGGCAACAGCCTTATAAATCATTTCTGGACCCTTTCAAGTTTCACAACATCCTTCTGATAGCAGGAAAACCAGAATTGTACACAATATTTCAAAAGTGGCCTAACCGATGCCCTGTAACATAACCTCCCAACTCCTATCCTCGATGCTCTGACCAATAAAAGGAAGCATACCAAACGCCTTCTTCACTACCCGATCTACCTATGACTCCACTTCAAGGAGCTATGAACCTGCACTCCATTCTTTCATCATTTGATAAGGTCATGGCTAATCTGATTTTAGCCTCAGCTCTTCTGCCTATCCACGATACAATTTGACTCATTTGTTAGTCAAGAATCTATTGCTACTGCTGTAAAAATATTCATGATCCTGCTTCCACCACTCTATTGGGAAGAGAGTCACACAGATGTTTGACTCTGAAAAAAATAATTTCTCTTCGTCTCAAGTTTAAATGGGATGTGTCTTATTTTTAAATGGAAATGCCTAGCTCTAATCTCTTCCACAAGGGGAAACATTTTTTTCACCCTATCAAGTATGTTCAGAATCTTACATGTTTCAGTAAGATTAATTCTTATCAACACCAATGGACATAAGTCTAACCTGTTCAAACCTTCCTCCTAAGATAAACCCATTAACCCAATGGCTGGAGTATGATACCTTGGACCTTTCTGGGTTGTATCTTAAACTGCTATCAATCATTATCTATCGAAACAGGGTATGATTCTTTCTATAGGACTTTAGTAATTGAAAACAGCAGTGATAGCAGTAAGTATTATATATAGATTTACTATGAAGCTATCTGTATATAGTCTAGCAATCTGTCAATCTTCCTTCCCTTCTACCTGCTCCACCCTCCTCTCCTACCCATTACCTTTACCTCCATCGACCTATTGCACTCTCAGCTACCTTCCACCACCACCCCCAGCCCCACCCCCCTCCCATTTATCTCTCCATCCCCGAGGCTCGCAGCCTCATTCCTGATGAAGGGCTTTTGCCCGAAACATTGATTTTCCTGCTCCTCGTATGCTGCCTGACCTGCAGTGCTTATCTGATAGCACTGTAATCTATCTGTATACAGTCCTATATTCAAATGAAGAAACTACATTATTGTTTCACCAATCCTTGTGTGCAATTGGTCCAGTTAAATCCAAGAGAATGTAAGAGAGGAATCATCCAAGTGAATTTTCTCTGAACTCTCCCAAACACAATTATGTCCTTTCTTAAACAAGGAGACTCACATTACTCTAGATGTGGTCTCTGTAAATTGTAGCAACTGCTTTTAAATTCCATTCCTTCTTCAAGAAACAACATTCTATTTGCCTTCCTAATGGCTGAGGAGTCAAAAGCAAAGCTACAGTAAAACCGTTTACAATTTGTTACAGTGCATCAAATTGAATTCAATTGAACTGAGTTAGCTTTCTTGTCATATGCATTCAAATGAATACAGTGAAATGTTTATGTCGCCACTTACAGTGCCATCTTTGACACAAATGTACCTCAGTCGAATCCTTAGTCACAAAATAGAGAAATGGAGGGAAAAAGTTACATTTCAGCTATACACAGTATGACCAAAAAAAAAGTTAAAAAGACAAACATTACAGTCTCTCATGAAAGGTTAATACAATGTTAATACAGAAATCTTTTCAAAGCTTTCAAGAACCTGTTCTACTTCCATGAATTCCCAAACCTCCAATAAACCAAAGTTTTCAATAATGGGTTGACTACTCCATTTGTCTGGATTAGTGGTGCTGGAAGAGCACAGCAGTTGAGGCAGCATCCAAGGAGCAGTGAAATCGACATTTCAGGCAAACGCCCTTCATCAGGAAAAAAGGCAGTGATCCTGAAGGGTGGAGAGATAAGCTAGAGGAGGGTGGGGCTGGGGAGAAAGTAGCATAGAGTACAATGGGTGAGTGGGGGAGGGGATGAAGATGATAGGTCAGGGAGGAGAGGGTGGAGTGGATAGGTGGAAAAGGAGATAGGCAGGTAGGACAGGTCCGGACAAGTCATGGGGACAGTGCTGAGCTGGAAGTTTGGAACTAGGGTGAGGTGGGGAAGGGGGAAATGAGGAAACTGTTGAAGTCCACATTGATACCCTGGGGTTGAAGTGTTCCAAGGCGGAAGATGAGGCGTTCTTCCTCCAGGCGTCTGCTGGTGAGGGAGCGGCCTGTAAAGGAGGCCCAGGACCTCCATGTCCTCGGCAGAGTGGGAGGGAGAGTTGAAATGTTGGGCCACGGGGCAGTGTGATAGATTGGTGCGGGTGCGGACCAGGTAGTCACGGAGGGAACGGTCTTTGCGGAAGGCGGAAAGAGGTGGGGAGGGAAATATATCCCTGGTGGTGAGGTCTTTTTGGAGGTGGCGGAAATGTCGGCGGATGATTTGGTTTATGCGAAGGTTGGTGGGGTGGAAGGTGAGCACCAGGGGCGTTCTGTCCTTGTCATGGTTGGAGGGGTGGGGTTTCCAGCATCTGCAGTCATTGTTTTTACTCCATTTATCTGCATTTGCTTTTTCAGCCTCACAAATAACCAATGCAAACACTGCAAAGGCCACATGGCTATCATTTATGAAAAAGCATGGTGTCTCTTATATTAGTTCCTGTCAACAGAAAGTTTTCTTTTCCATTCAAAAGTGGAAAACACCATTATATAATCCTTCAGCTTCTTAGCCCAACCACTGGGCAGCTGTGGATTTGGGAAAGGTTCCTGGTATCCAATAGTTCTTGAATTCTGTTAATTTGGTTCTGAAACTGGTCAGTTTTAGGATGCTGCTGATTTTCAGCGTTGAAGACAGCCTAATCCTGACCTGTTGCTGATACATGTTCAGAAGTGCAAAGTGGTGACTTCCTCCTGTTTGCTCTTGAGTTTCATGTCATCATACTCACTGATGTGGACATGGTCTTCCGTTAATGGGAGAGTAGCAGAGAATAGCATGGGAACATTTACTGGGTTCATGCATAGAAATCATTTATGAAATTCACCAAAATTGACACAATCAATTTCCAGTAAAATCCAGCCCAGGTGTCAATGTTTTAAAAATAAAGGTTCAGCCATTTATGATAGAGAAAGAAAGATTTTTTTTTCTTAGAGGGTTATGAGTCTTTAGAATGCTCATCTTCCAAAAGATAATGGCAGCAAAATCTTGAATATTTTTAAGGCAGACATAGGAAAATTCTTCATAACTAAGGGGTGAAAATTTTTCATGGGTAGGTGGGAATGAGTAATCAGATTAAGCAGAGCAAGTTCAAGGATCTGACTGGCCTACTGCTGTTCCTAATTCATGTGTTTGTTGACAAATAATTTGGAATACTTCCAACTCCATTTTGATTTAGACCCCCACCCCCTCTTACCACCTCTCCCTCACCTTTTATGGTTTGTATTGCCCTTAAAAGGCTTTACACATACATTATTCAATTGGAAAATAAGTGATTTACTGGTGATGGTTAATAGATGGATAAAAATGCCACTAATGATTGGTGATGGGGAAAACTGTTCAGTCATGTAAGACCATTTCTATATAAATGAAAAAAATAAAGAGCACGGTGGCTCAGTGGTTAGCACTGCTGCCTCACAGCACCAGAGACCCAGGTTCAATTCCCACCTCGGGCAACTGTCTGTGTGGAGCTTGCACATTCTCCCCATGTCTGCATGGGTTTCCTCCGGGTGCTCTGGTTTCCTCCCACACTCCAAAGATGTGCAGGTTAGGTGAATTGGCCATGCGAAATTGCCCTTTGTGTTAGGTGAAGGGGTAAATGTAGGGGGATGGGTCTGGGCGGGTTGCTCTTCGGAGGGTCAGGGACTTGATGGGCCGAAGGGCCTGTTTCCACACTGTAAGTAATCTAATCTAATCTTTAAAAAAAAGTTACATGGCCTCCACCTCAAATGGAGCCAGAGGACTCAAAGCTGCTGCTCCCCATCAATTTGCTGATATCTACCCACTATTACATCTCCTCCTATTACAATTCTTAATTGTGACCGACAGTATGAAATCTTCCTACTCCCATGTGTTGTGAATAATCAATGAATGGTGCAGCCTTTTACAAAAGGAAGTGAAGCTGGCAAAATGTAAAATACTGTTGTGGGAACCAATGGTATTTCGGGAAGGAAATCTGTCATCCTTACCCAGTCTGGTCGATAGATAACTCCAAACTCAAAGCAATGTGCTGACTCTTTTTAAACTGTCCTTTGAAATAACCGAGTTAAGATCCTTTTGCTCATACTGAAAAGGTAAAAAGGAAAATAAAAGTGCACAGACCACCTGATCAGAAATGTTATTACACATCTATAAAGCAGGCAGGCTTGGACACATGCCTCCTGGTGTAGAGGTAAGGACACTACCACTGCACTACAAGAATTCAACATTTCTCAGGGCAATGTTCTAGTCTGATAATCTTCAGCTGCTTTATTAATGATTTTCCTTCCCATAGGATAGAAGTTTGCACCTGATTTGTAGATTCCAATGTAATCTATGACCAGACTTTCAACATTTCAGATGTAAATTGCATATTGACAAATAGCATTCATTCTACACAAGTATAAGGGTACTGCCATTTCAAACAAGGGACAATGTAACTATCAACCGTTGACATAATGGCAATACTGAATCACCCAAAACATCCTGGGTGTCATCATTGACAAGAAACTTAAGCCAACTAGCTTATGTACGCTGCCTACAAGTGCAGGTCAAAGGGTAAGATATTCTATGGCAAGTGATTTGATTCTTAACTCTCAAAAACATCATCCACAAGAAGCAAATCATGAGTGTGATAGAATACCGCTCACTTATCTAGATGAGTACAGCTCCAAGGACATTCAAGAAGCTTGACACCATCCAGGACAAGCAGCCCATATGATTGGTGTATATTCACAAACAATCAATCCCTGATGTTCTGTAGTAGCAGTAGTACCACCTACAGGATGCACTGCAGATTAACACCTAAGCACATTATACAGCATCTTCCAAAGCCATGACCAATTCTATCTAAAAGGGCAAGAATAGCAAACACATGGAAACACCACCACTCGCAAGCTCCCCTCTAAAACCCTCACCAACCTGATTTGGAAGTTGTAGTGATTGGGACCTGGTGGACCTTGTTGACATTGAGGTTTTTGATTGGGGCTGTTAACCTGGGCCAATCAGGAAAACCCTGGCTAACCAAAATAACCAGGAGGCTCCCTCATTCACCGCCCAGACATGTCTTGGCATGCCCATTTGCCACCGGATGATGGAGACCCCCAACAGAGGAGTGGAGGGTGCTGCACACAGTGGTCCTGCAACTGCAGTTGGGCTGGGAGTCACGGACCCCCAGCCCAACCGCTTATTCTATGGTGCTGTGGAGTCCGTGGACCACATATATATTGGGTGTGGGCGTTTGCACTGCCTTTTTGATTTCCTGAAAAACCTTCTCCTCTGTTTTTGGCTGCACTTCAGTCCCACGCTCCTGATCTTTGGGCACCCGGTACGGAGGAAGGAGGGCAGGTCTGAAGACCTCCTCGTGGGTCTGCTCCTGGGCCTGGCCAAACTGGCCACCAACAGGTCCAGGCAGCGGGCCGTGGAGGAGGTCGTTAAGGCCGACTGCCTGCCCCTCTTCCGCGGTTACGCTAGAGCCCGGGTGTCCTTGGAGAAGGAGCACGCGGCGTCGACCAACACCCTGGAGTTGTTCAGGGAGGTCTTTCACTGTGTCTCACACCTGCACACACACACCATGGGTGCTGGGGATAAAATAAGCACAAAGGAAATACAAAAAAATAAAAATAAGAAAAAAAAAATAACCAGGAGGCTCCCTCATTCACCGCCCAGACATGTCTTGGCATGCCCATTTGCCACCGGATGATGGAGACCCCCAACGGAGGGGTGGAGGGTGCTGCACACAGTGGTCCTGCAACTGCAGTTGGGCTGGGAGTCACGGACTCCCAGCCCAACCGCTTGTTCTATGGTGCTGTGGAGTCCGTGGACCATGTTATATTGGGTGTGGGCGTTTGCACTCCCTTTTTGATTTCCTGAAAAACCTTCTCCTCTGTTTTTGGCTGCACTTCAGTCCCACGCTCCTGATCTTTGGGCACCCGATACGGAGGAAGGAGGGCAGGTTTGAAGACCTCCTCGTGGGTCTGCTCCTGGGCCTGGCCAAACTGGCCATCAACAGGTCGAGGCAGCGGACCGTGGAGGGGGTCGTTAGGGCCGACTGCCTGCCCCTCTTCTGCGGCTATGTTAGGGCCCGGGTATCCTTGGAGAAGGAGCACGCGGTGTCGACCAACACCCTGGAGTTGTTCAGGGAGAGTTCGGCGCCGCAGGGAGTGGAGTGCATCATTTCTCCCTCCAATTCTATTTTGATTTAGTCCCTACCCTCCCCTTCACTGTTTTGATCACACAGCACTAACCTTTGATGTGAAGGGCAGTGCTTGTCACTGGCCACCCGGGTGTTTTCCTATCTTCCTGGTGGTGGAAATTGAATAAAGATTTGTGCACTTTGTGTCTTTCACTGTGTCTCACACCTGCACGCACACACCATGGGTGCTGGGGAAAAAAATAAGCACTACCGCACTTAGGTGGTAGTGTGGGGGTTTTAAAAAAGGGGGAAAAAAAAAACTGGCTAAATAATTCAGCCAGTTCAGGAATCAGGTTTCCCCCACACAAAAAACAAGCAGAAACCAACAGTAACACACTAACTGTGACCCAGCCAGCACAGAGTCAGTTCCCTAAATTGAGAAGACCGCTGAATCTCCTGTTTATAAATTTTATTAAACAGTTACAAAATAGTTTACAAAAACAGTTAACAAAAAGAAAAAAAAAACCAGGAGGCTCCCTCATTCACCGCCCAGACATGTCTTGGCATGCCCATTTGCCACCGGATGATGGAGACCCCCAACGGAGGGGTGGAGGGTGCTGCACACAGTGGTCCTGCAACTGCAGTTGGGCTGGGAGTCACGGACTCCCAGCCCAACTGCTTGTTCTATGGTGCTGTGGAGTCCGTGGACCATGTATATATTGGGTGTGGGCGCTTGCATTCCCTTTTTGATTTTCTTAAAAACCTCCTTCTCTGATTTTGGTTGCACTTCAGTCCCATGCTCCTGATCTTTGGGCACCCGGTACGGAGGAAGGAGAGCAGGTCTGAAGACCTCCTCGTGGGTCTGCTCCTGGGCCTGGCCAAACTGGCCATCAACAGGTCGAGGCAGCGGGCCGTGGAGGGGGTCGTTAGGACCGACTGCCTGCCCCTCTTCCGCGGTTACGTTAGAGCCCGGGTGTCCTTGGAGAAGGAGCACGCGGTGTCCACCAACACCCTGGAGTTGTTCAGGGAGAGGTGGGCGCCGCAGGGAGTGGAGTGCATCATTTCTCCCTCCAACTCTATTTTGATTTAGTCCCGACCCTCCCCTTACTGTTTTTGATCACACAGCACTGCCCTTTGATGTGAAGAACAGTGTTTGTCACTGGCCACTCAGGTGTTTTCCTGTTTTCCTGGTGGTGGAATTCGAATAAAGATTCGTGCACTTTGTGTCTTTCACTGTGTCACACACCTGCACACACACAGCATGGGTGCTGGGGATAAAATAAGCACTACCGCACTTAGGTGGTAGTGTGGGGGTTAAATTTAAAAAAGGAAAAAAAAAATAACCAGGAGGCTCCCTCATTCACCGCCCAGACATGCCTTGGCATGCCCAATTGCCACTGGATGATGGAGAACCCCAACAGAGGGGTGGAGGGTGCTGCACACAGTGGTCCGGCAACTGCAGATTGCAGTGGTTCATGGACTCCCAGCCCAACTGCTTGTTGTATGGTGCTGTGGAGTCCGTGGACCATGTATATATTGGGTGTGGGCGCTTGCATTCCCTTTTTGATTTTCTTAAAAACCTCCTTCTCTGATTTTGGTTGCACTTCAGTCCCATGCTCCTGATCTTTGGGCACCCGGTACGGAGGAAGGAGGGCAGGTCTGAAGACCTCCTCGTGGGTCTGCTCCTGGGCCTGGCCAAACTGTCCATTAACAGGTCCAGGCAGCGGGCTCGTGGAGGGGGTCGTTAGGGCCGACTGCCTGCCCCTCTTCCGCGGTTACGTTAGAGCCTGGGTATCCTTGGAGAAGGAGCACGCGGTGTCGACCAACACCCTGGAGTTGTTCAGGGAGAGTTCGGCGCCGCAGGGAGTGGAGTGCATCATTTCTCCCTCCAACTCTATTTCGATTTAGTCCCTACCCTCCCCTTCACTGTTTTTGATCACACAGCACTGCCCTTTGATGTGAAGGGCAGTGTTTGTCACTTGCCACCCGGGTGTTTTCCTATCTTCCTGGTGGTGGAATTTGAATAAAGATTCGTGCACTTTTTGTCTTTCATTGTGTCTCACACCTATACACACAGACCATGGGTGCTGGGGTAAAATAAGCACTACCGCAGTTAGGCGGTAGTGTAGGGAAAAAAAAAGAAGAAAAAAAAGAATAACCAGGAGGCTCCCTCATTCACTGCCCAGACATGCCTTGGCATGCCCATTTGCCACCGGATGATGGAGACCCCCAACGGAGGGGTGGAGGGTGCTGCACACGGTGGTCCTGCAACTGCAGATTGCAGTGGTTCATGGACTCCCAGCCCAACTGCTTGTTGTATGGTGCTGTGGAGTCCGTGGACCATGTATATATTGGGTGTGGGCGCTTGCATTCCCTTTTTGATTTTCTTAAAAACCTCCTTCTCTGATTTTGGTTGCACTTCAGTCCCATGCTCCTGATCTTTGGGCACCCGGTATGGAGGGGGAAGGGCAGGTCTGAGGACCTCCTCGTGGGCCTGCTCCTGGGCCTGGCCAAACTGGCCATCAACAGGTCCAGGCAGCGGGCCATGGAGGGGGTCGTTAGGGCCGACTGCCTGCCCCTCTTCCATGGTTACGTTAGGGCCCGGGTATCCTTGGAAAAGGAGCACGCGGTGTCCACCAACACCCTGGAGTTGTTCAGGGAGAGGTGGGCGCCGCAGGGAGTGGAGTGCATTATTTCCCCCTCCAACTCTATTTTGATTTACTCCCTCTCCTCCCCTTCACTGTTTGATCACACAGCATTGCCCTTTGAGGTGAAGGGCACTGCTTGTCACTGGCCACTCAGGTGTTTTCCTATCTTCCTGGTGGTGGAAATTGAATAAAGATTCGTACACCTTGTGTCTCTCACTTTGTCTCACACCTGCACGCTCACACCATGGGTGCTGGGGAAAAAATAAGCTCTACCGCAGTTAGGGGGTAGTATGGGGGTTAAAAAATAAATAAACAAATAAATAAATAAATAAAAATAACCAGGAGACTTCCTCATTCACCACCCAGACATGCCTTGGCATGCGCATTTGCCACCGGATGATGGAGACCCCCAACGGAGGGCTCTGTACATGGGAGCCCTCCCCCTTTCTTTCAGGGATCTGGGGTGGAGGGTGCTGCACACGGTGGTCCTGCAACTGCAGATTGCTGTGGTTCACGGACTCCCAGCCCAACTGCTTGTTCTATGGTGCTGTGGAGTCCGTGGACCATGTATATATTGGGTGTGGGCGCTTGCATTCCCTTTTTGATTTTCTTAAAAACCTCCTTCTCTGATTTTGGTTGCACTTCAGTCCCATGCTCCTGATCTTTGGGCACCCGGTATGGAGGGGGAAGGGCAGGTCTGAGGACCTCCTCGTGGGCCTGCTCCTGGGCCTGGCCAAACTGGCCATCAACAGGTCCAGGCAGTGGGCCGTGGAGGGGGTTGTTAGGGCCGATTGCCTGCCCCTCTTCCGCAGTTACGTTAGAGCCCGTGTGTCTCTGGAGAAGGAGCATGCGGTGTCCACCAACACCCTTGAGCTGTTTAGGGAGTGATAGGCACCGCAGGGAGTGGAGTGCATTATTTCCCCCTCCAACTCTATTTTGATTTAATCCCTGCCCTCCCCTTCACTGTTTGATCACACAGCATTGCCCTTTGATGTGAAGGGCACTGCTTGTCATTGGCCACTTGGGTGTTTCCTTTCTTCTTGATGGTGGAAACTGAATAAAGATTCATGCACCTTGTGTCTTTCACTGTGTCAAAGAATAAAAAAGAAAAAAGAAAAAAGGAAAAAGAAATAACCAGGAGGCTCCCTCATTCACCGCCCAGACACACTTGGCATGTCCATTTGCCACCGGACGATGGAGACTCCCAAAGGAGGGTTCTGTACGTGGGAGTCCTCTCCCTTTCGCTCGGGGATCTGGGGTGGAGGGTGCTGCACGCAACGGTCCCCTGCAGCTGCAGATTGCACTGGTTCACAGACTCCCAGCTCAACTGCTTATTCTATGGTGCTGTAGAGTCTGTGAACTATGTATATATTGGGTGCGGGCATTTGAACTCCCTGATTGATTTCTTTAAAGATCTTCTCCTCTGTTTTTGGTTGCACTTCAGTCCCATGCTCTTGATCTTTGGGCACACGGTGTGGAGGAGTGAGGGTAGATCAGTGGACCTCCTCATGGGTCTGCTCCTGGGCCTGGCCAAACTGGCCATAAACGAGTCCAGGCAGTGGGCTGTGGAGGGCTCATTATGGCTGACTGCCTGTCCCTCTTCCATGGTTATGTCAGAGCCCGGGTGTCTCTGGAGAAGGAGCACGCAGTGTCCACCGACACCCTTGAGCTGTTCAGGGAGAGGTGGGCACCGCAGGAAGTGGAGTGTATTATTTCCCCCTCCAACTCTATTTTGATTTGATCCCTGCCCTCCCCCTCACTGTTTGATCACACAGCATTGCCCTCTGAGAAGGGCACTGCTTGTCACTGGCCACTTGGGTGTTTCCTTTCTTCCTGGTGGTGGGAATTGAATAAAGATTTGTACACCTGCTGTTCTTCACTGTGTTCTACACCTGCACACACACAACATGGGGCTGCGGAAAATATAAGCACTACCGCAGTTACATGGTAGTGTGGGGAATTTAAAAAGAGAGAAAAAAAACATATATCCTCAGTCAAAAAAATTAAAACTCGGAGACATCTCTTTTATCCACTGCCCAGACACACTTTGGCATGCCCATTTGCCACCTGGTAGTGGGGATCCCCAGTGGCGGGTTCAATATGTGGGGTCCTCTGCCTTTCTCTCGGGGATCTGAGGTGGAGGGTGCTGCCCCTGCAACCTCAGATTGCGGCAGTTCATGGGCTCCCAGCCCAACTGCTTGTTCGGTGGTGCTGTGGACCATGTACATATCGAGTGTGAGCATTTGCACTCCTTTTTGATTTTCTTAAAAACTTTCTCCTTTGCTTTTGGTTGCACTTCAGCCCCATGCTCCTGATCTTAGGTCACCCGGTGCGGAGGAGGGGGTGATGCTAGGTCAGAGGACCTCCTCGTGGGTCTGCTCCTGGGCTTGGCCAAACTGACCATAAACAGGTCCAGGCAGCGGGCCGTGGAGGGGGTCGTTAGGGCCGATTGCCTGCCCCTCTTCCGTGGTTGCGTTAGAGCCTGGGTGTACCTCGAGAAGCACGTGGTGTATTCCAACACCCTTGAGCTGTTCAGGGAGAGGTGGGCACTGCAAGGAGTGGAGTGTTTTATTTCCCCCTCCAATTCTATTTTGATTGAATCCCAGCCCTCCCCTTCACCTTTTGATCACACAGCATTGCCCTTTGTTGAGAAGGGCACTGCTTGTCACTAGCCATGCTATTGTTTCCTTTCTTCCTGATGGTAGAATAAAATAAAGATTTATGCACTTGTTGTTCTTCACTGTGAAAAAGGATATAACCAGGAGACATCTCTTCTCTTTTATCCACCGCCCAGACATGCCTTGGCACTCCCATTTGCCACCTGGTGGTGGGGATCCCCAGTGGAGGGCTCTCTATGCAGAGGTCCTCCCTCTTTCACACAGGGATCTGGGGTGGATCAATGCAGACTATGGGATTCGCAACAACGCAGAGTGAACAAACAGAGGCTGATAGCCAAGTTTGGTAGCCGAAGATGGCCTCAACCGGAACCTTAGGTTCATGTCACACTACAGGTGACCCCATTACAGTATACATACTCACACTTACATACTCTCACACTCATGCAGACCCTCTCTCATATACATGCTCTCCCTCAGACAGACACACACACCCCCCAAACTGTCACCCACACACACCCTCTCACTGACATATACTCCGTCACACTCATGCACACACTCTATCAAGCATGCACACATTCATACACATACACACACAACATACACACCCTCACATGCACGCACACACACATAGAAGTCTATGGGGTGAATTTGCATTTGCAGAAACATTCTATTTGTGTGCTTTTTGAACAAATCTGTATACAGTCAATCTGATATTTTATAAATTCCCACTTTGGAAATACAACCAGTCTGACTCAAGATTGGAATACAGACAGATTCTAACCACACACCTTTAATACATCGCCTGAGCTGAGATGTCTTTTTTTTAATAAAACCTAATGTTATCTCAAGAATGTGACTTTAAAGAAGTTCAGGGTTTACATACTAATGAATTGAAACCTGCAACCTATTCTAAAAGATGAAAGATTTAACAGCAAACTAGGTTTGTTCAATATATCACATCAATTGTATGACACTATGATCTTTTGCTATAAATTCTGTGTTCTGTGACCTATCCCACTAGCTACCTGAAGGAGCAATGCTATGAAAGTTTTTACTTCCAGATAAACCTGTTGGACTATAACCTGGTGTGGTGTGATTTTTAATTTCCTATGATTGTTGCTCCTAGATTCTCACTATCACTCCTTCTTCCACCCCCCCATCAGATGCTTCTTACATGCCCCTGAATGTGTCTCTGGTCACAAGCCTCTTACTAACTAACTCTGGATAATTTGATCAAACCACTTCTTGATCTAATTACCTACCTAAAGAGTATTGTGTATTTCTTCATCTAATCACCGGCCTGTTAGGAGTATTGTAGTACATCATCTTGTAGTTGCAGCTGGAACCTTGTTTTATGTCTGTAGGACAGTTCCTCATTCTGGTCTAGGTTGAGCTAAGCTATTAAGTTAAATTCTTGGTTCCTCTATTGCATGCTGGTTAGTTTGGTCAAGCTAGAACTATTCCTTCCAATTGGTGCCCTGCAGTCGCCATGTCTACCATGGCTGCCATGGATTGCTACATGTGATAGGTAGATTGGTGAGCACCACGCTTGGTAGGATTTCCTTTTTATAGAGGCATACAACACAGAAACAGACCTGTTAATCCAATCAGTCCATGACTAAACATAATCCCAAACTAACTAGTTCTACTTGCCTGCTCCTGGCCCATATCCATCCAAACCTTTCCTATTCATGTACAATTCCAAATGTCTTTTAAACATTGTAATTGTACCCACATCTACCACTTCCTCAGGAAGTCCTTACCAATATGGACCACCCTCCTTGTGAAAAAAAGCCTTTTTAAAATCTCTCTCCTCTCACCTTAAAAATGTGCCCCCCTTGTCTTAAAATCCCCCATCCTGGGGAGGAAGCAACTACCATTAACTCCATCTATACTGCTCACTATTTTAATAAACTGCAGGGTCACCTCTCAACTTCCTAAGCTCCAGCGAAATAAGTCCCAGCCTATCCAGCCACTCTTTATAACCCAAACCTTCTAAACCTGGCAACATCCTGGTAAATCTATTCTGAACTCTCTCCAGCTTAATAATATCCTTCCTGTAACTGGACAACCAGAACTGGACACAAAATTCCAGAAGCGGCCTCACCAATGTCCTGTCCAACCTCAACATGACTTACCAACTCCTATACTCAAATGACTGAGCAATGAAGGCAAGTGTGCCAAATACATTTTTAATCTGTCCCTCAATCATTTGCTGCAGTCTGACAACTATGTTCTTCATAATTTGGCCAATTGGAATAGAGCAGGTGTTACAGCACCATGACCAGTGATAAACAATGAAGGCACTTTCCATGTTTCCTCCACATGGTGTTTAACATGGAGGACTACTGATTCATCAGCTGAGACAGAATGGCAGGAAGTAATCAATAAGAAATTTCTTCAGTATATTTGATCTAATGTGATGAGATTTCACAGTGTCCAGAGTTGTGTTTGCAGAACAAGACTCAAATGAGGCGAAGTACAGTAATTATAGATTTCATTCAAAAACATGTACTGCGTAACAAACTTTGCCTTGGATATTTTTTCCACAAATACAAAAGTTTCAGCACTGTTTATAATTCTGAACTTAATGCATGGACACCCTCTTATGTCAATCTCAGACTTGGGTTTGTTGGTTTTCATGCAACTCAACATGCAATTTCCTCTTATCTCCATGGTCTGTGTAGCAATGGATGATTAATAAAACTTACAGTCTTAATTAGTTTCCCCACAGGAATGGAAACACATCCTATTTTTCCTACAATTTTGGTTACATTTCCTATCAAGCATGAAGAAACTAATCAGTTACATTGTCTTCTGTAAGATGTTAAAGTGTATTTGAAAATCAAGCTTAATCAATTGTCCATCAGTACAGTCAAGTTGAAGACTTCAAGAGCAATTCTGTTCATAAGTATATAACTCTACCCCATCTTAGATGGGTCTGTTCCATCAGCGGGACAGGTGGAGTTGTGAGAAATTTTCTGACATTTGTATGGAGAAATTTGCAGCAACGAGAGAGTTGGGTATGCCCCATTTTACTTCCAATTCTTACTGAGCGAGGGTCTGAGAGCTAATAATTTAAACACCCAAAAAGAGCAATTTGCCTCATAATCTGTTAAAAAGTGTGGTTAAACAAAAGGAATCCTTGATACTCATTTTATAAACAAGCAACAATTTACTTATTTTACCCCAACAGTGAACAAATTAACAGAATTGCTAACAAACCAGACAATTCTCCCCTAATTACTAACTATTCCCTTACTGACTAAATTCTACGGGGTATGCTGTTTCAATAAACACAAATCCCACTTAAATCCAAAGAATAAGAAAACAATAAATTAAAACTTAGTCTCTCAAAACTCATACAGAATGTATCTTCCAGAATGCTCTGCCTTCTCCTTTTCTCTGGGAATTCTTCTGTTCTGAACATCTGTCTATCTAACAGAACCATGTACCTTTATGAATAGGTAAGTTTTTTAAGAGCATGTGGAGATTTCTGCAAGAGCAAAATGGCATGTGCTCTCTCTTCAGATGGCTATTGGTTCTCCCTGATTTTCCAAAAGACCCTCATCTTTATACCCTTGATATCCAATTTTGTTTTACAATCAGATTGGTTCAAGATTGTCAACACCATCAGATTTAAATTTGATATGCTTTTAGTATCTAAGGGCTTGGTTTAAATTGATTAGCTAAATTTGAAAAGCCTTGTTGCCTTGGTAAAAATGTTGCTTGGAAGTTCGGTACAAAATGTTTCAATTTGGACACTCTCTGTATCTGCACTTTGAACTGTTGTTCAGACATTCATCCTTTTCAAATCGCTAAGCATGGAAAAAAAAACATCTTTTATAGGGACCACACATTATTCCTCCATTTTACAATTTTACACACAAATTCTAGCTTCCTGCCTTCCACTTCATGAGTACACCACACAACTCTAACACAATGCTAATTTGGTGTCACCTAGTCCATCCATTGGATTTTAAAAAAGGGAACAGCTTGGTATAACTCAATGGCTTGCCTGAGGCACTTAGAAGACAGCCACAGTGCTGTGGGTCTGCTATTTTCAATGCTATTTGTCACCTCTTGTACTTTTTTTTACTCCTTGCTAAGAAGCCCAATAGCTGTCATGGGACAATACTTCACAAAATGCATATCCTCCAACAAAATCTCTATTGCATTACCAAAAAATGGAGTGAAGACCAAAATACTGTGGATGCCAGAAATCTGAAATGTAAACAGAAAATGGTGAAGAAATTCAGTAGGTCTGGCAGCATCTGTGGAGAGATAACAATTAACATTGAGGTCAATATGACTTAGTTGTACAGTCAGAGATATACAGCACAGAAACAGACCCCTTCGGTTGAACTCCATGCAGACCAGATATCCTAACCTAATCTCATCCCATTTGCCAGCACTTGGCCCATATCCCTCTAAACCCTTCCTCTTCATATATCCATTCAGATGCCTTTTAAATGCTGCAATTGTACCAACTTCACCACTTCCTCTGGTAGCTCATTCCATACAGACACCATTCTCTACGTGAAAAGTTGACCCTTAGGTCCCTTTTATAGCTTTCCCCTCTCACTCTAAACCTATGTTCTCTAGTTCTTCAGAATTTTAAAATATGAAACTCTGCTTCAGATATCTCTGCTAAGTAACAATGCATATTTAATTGTTGCAAACGGCCCATCAATGTTGTCCCTTTGTTAGTTATACACTCAGACTCCAGTGGTACTATACACAGTATGATGTTGAAAAATTTCTCATCATTAAAAAAATGATTTTGAGAGAGCTGCTTTTAGCTCCAAGTTTTAACTCTTACTGACAGAGAGTGAGAAAGAGAAAGGCAGAGCATGCTCCAGAAAAACATCTCCAGCAATTGCTCACAGCTTTAAGGTGAGCTTTGAAAAAAATACCCATCAGCTCAGTCCAGATGCTGATGCTAGTTGACAGTAGCACAGATACATTCACGTTTTCAGATCTGTTTATTAACAAGCAATAAAATTCTACTTTTATCTTATATCCCATAAATGTACATGTTTAGTTGTATAATCTGTTGTGGGTGCATATTTCAAATAAAACATTTTTTCCGAAGGTGAGAAAAATAACCTCAGAAAAATAAAAGAGAATATAAATGATTTGCTGTACAAATCTACTTTCAAAATGTAACTGGAAATTCTACAACTCAAAAATCACAGGCATTTATTTAAACACTGGTATCAGCAAATAGTTCAGAATGGAAGGCCACTTGGCTACAATGATGTAAAGTCAAGCCTTCTGCAAATAAATTCTTGGGTTCATAAATGTTCCCTCAAGTGGTCTGAGATCCTTTAGATTCAGAATGCCAGGATGCAAGATTAGCACCCTCTTTTGTTCAGGACTAGATTCTCACCTCTTTCACATGTGAATTTCTTCTGTAAACTCACCATCACCAAGTGGTGAGACAATGCTTGGTTTGTATCATAAAATATACCTTCTTTACAATAAGATAATGATATTAGGCATTCATTCACAAACTCCATCAACAAACACATCGACCTGGACCCAATATACCAAACACTACAGCGGACAGCTGAAACTGACAACCGGAAGTGGCAGGGACAGACCACTATAAACACCGGAGGAAACATCAAAAAAGCGCTTCGCAGGAGGCTCCCAAGCACTGATGATGTCGCCTCGCCAGGGGACGAAACGTTTGCAACAAAAACTTCCAGCTCAGCGAACAGAACCACAACAACGAGCACCTGAGCTACAAATCTTCGCACAAACTTTGATATTAGTTCTATTCAAGCTGTAGGTTCTATTCAAATTTGTCTATTTCCATCAAAGAACTTGTCTGAACAACACAGCACAAAAACAGTAAAAGCATTTAAAAAATACACTGAACTGGGGCAGTATAATTTGTCCAAAGGACATATGTCACTAACAAGGCCAGTATTTATTGTCAATCCTTGTTTATTTTTCATGGCACGTGGGCTATATTGACAGTATTAGCATTTATTGCCCATCCCTAGTTGTCCTTGACAAGGTATTAATGATCTGCCTTCTTGGATCATTGCAGTCCGTGCACTGCAGGTAGATGCACAATGCTACTTTGGAGTAAGTTCCAGGATTTTGGCCTGGCAACACCGGACAGGTGCCGATATATTTCCAAGTCAGGATGTTGAGTGGCTTGGAGAGGAACTTGCAGGTAGTGATGTTATCATGTATCTGCTGCCCCTGTCCTTCTTGATGGAAGTAGTTGTGTGGTGCGAGATGCTGTCTATGGAGCCTTGATGAATTTCTGCAGTTCATCTTGTAGACAGTATTCACTGCTGCTGTGGAGCATCAGTGGTGGAGGAAGTGGATGCTTATGGATGTGCTGCTAATCATGTGGGCTGCTTTGTTTTGGATGGTGTCGAATTTATTGAATGTTGTTGGAGCTGGTCTCATCCAGGCAAGTGGAAGATATTCCATCACACTCCTGACTTGTGTTTTGTAGATGACCATCAGGCTTTGGGGAGTTAATGAGTCATTTGCCATAGCATTTCCATCCTTTGACTTGCTCTTGTAGCCACCGCATTTATGTGGCTGGTTCAATTAGGCCGCCTCTAGACAAGTGCTTCTGATATGTTTCTCCTTTACCTTAACTTCACTTCACCATAGCAAGCATCTCTGTTGACCATATCTTCTCAATTTATTGCACTTTTAGAATTCAGTTCTTCCCCTTTCTCCTGGAACCATGACAGAACTCTTGCCATTATTTTCCATGCCACAAACCTCCATGAATTATTTACTACTACCTCCAACATGATTTTACTAACGTTTGCTTCCAATCCCTTTCAGCACTCTGCAGGGACCATACATTCTGTAACAATTTGTTTCATTCCTATGTCTTCCTACAGCATTTTCCCATGCAAGCACAAGAGATGCAGAAGCTGCCATTTTATTACCTCCCTCTTCACCATCCAGACCTTAAACTCTTCTAGCAGTGAGGCAATGATTTTCTTGAACTTTTTTCAACTTAGTACACTGTATTCACTGCAGATGATGCAGTCTCCTCAAAACTGGTGAGATCAAACAGAGAATGGCTGTTTGGCTGCTTTGTTACAATCAATCCACAAGTGTCACTCTAAGCTTCCACGTGTCAGTCATTCTCAGTGTCAGTTCCACTCAGTCTGATCTCTTTCAACCTCCTATACTCTTCCCAAGAAACTCAATGTAAGCTTGAACAGCACATAATTTTTCCACTAGGCATGTCATACAATTAATATTCAATGATTTCAGCTGATAATTGCTGACCCTATTTTTTCAGATCGTAGCTGTTGCTGATAACGTTGCTTTAAAAATTATACCTCCTCTGCAGCTCTAGGATTTTCTTTGTTTGGTCCAAGACTACTTCTTTCAGTTTGCAGCATCAATTTTGTAATTTCAACCTGCCTGCCTTCATCCTATCACAGACATTTCATTTTGGCTTTTCTACCTTTCTTGCACTTGTTAAGAAGTTGAAGTGGGCACTGGTGTACTGTAGCTTTGAGAAAGAATGCTTTTCTGAACGGAGAGATTACAAGCACCTGTGTCAACGACTAAATGGTAGTCCCAGAGTGTACCGGAAATTTGAAAATGTATAACATTTGGCTGTGAAATGGATACCTGAGTTTTGGTTGCTGTTTTGACAACAATTTGAATTTAACCAATCAGTTTAAATTCTGCCCCAGTATACTAAAACCCAATCGGGTTTGAATTTATTGTTTTGCCAACATTGAACCAATGTGACAATCCTGTGCTGGGGAAAAAGAATGTGGACATCTTGAAAATTGGTCAGAGAGCAACTGTCGTAGAGCCAGAGAGCTAACTGCTAATATAATATCTTGCTCTCAAAGAAATTAGAAAACACTCTCTATCAAAGGTATCTTTTCACATGAAACATACTTGCAGTAAAAATAAACACAATGACCTGGGGAGATCAGCTGGAAGACTGAAGACACAGAAGAAGATTTTGAGATTAAGTTAATGTAACTTTAATAAGTGTCATATTGGAACAGCCTATTCTTACAGAGTTGGAGTCAGATAGTAAGCAGTTAAGACTGCCAATTCCAGCCTTGGGTGACTGTTGGTGTGGAGCTTGCACATTCTCCCCATGTCTGCGTGGGTTTCCTCCCACAGTCCAAAGATGTGCAGGTCAGGTGAATTGGCCATGCTAAATTGCCCATAGTGTTAGTGCATTAGTCAGGGGGGAATGGGTCTGGGTGAGTTACTCTTCGGAGGGCCGGTGTGGAGTGGTTGGGCCGAAGGGCCTGTTTCCACACTGTAAGGGAATCTAATCTATCTAATCTAATCTAAAACTTGTTACAGGTCTTACATTTCCGTTTCTGAAGGGTGAAACATCAACTTTTTCTCTCTCCATAGTTGTTACTTAATCTGAGTATTTCTAATCATTTCCTAGTTTATTTCAGATTGGGCTTGCATTTCTATAGCACTGTTAATAATCACCAGATATAAATGCCAATTAACTCCTTTTTGGGAATCCTTGCAGTAATACAGAAAACACAACAGCCATTGTGTACATAAATTTCCACAAGATTCGAATGACCAGATCATCTGCATTTTCTGATGTGATCGAGGGGCAGCCCAGTATTTTTTTTAAAATCACTGAGACTACCTGACTTTCAGGCAAGCCTAGAATTGGATGGCCAGCATTCTCACCAGAAATAGGAGAAGCCTACTTAATGACAACTTTCAGCATCAATGGATAGTGTATGCCAGTATATATTTCACAAATTGCTATGAGGCATCAAGTGACTTACCTTTAAGGTTAGAGGTTGTTTCAATAGATTTTGAAATACTGGGAAATAGTGGGATATGGGAATAGTGCAGGTAAGTAGTATTAAAAGGTGGATCAGCTAAAATCTTGTTGAATGATGGAGCAAGCTTGACAGGTCAAATGGTTGATTCTTGCTCTTATTCATTATGTTCACAACATGGTCACTGAAAATGAATGCATATCAGGACAGAAAACTCTCCACAAAACACAAAAGTATCATTATCCACAACTGACCATTTAGTGAGTTGTCCTGGCAGGCCTCTCTCCCTTGTCTTTTAAAGTTTTCTTCTGGCTTGGCTTTAATGTGGTATTGCCAAACTTTTTGTTCTCTTAATTCAGTGAATTGTCCATAACATCATTCAGTATTCTTGACAATATATTTTGCAAATTATGTCCGAAGTCCAAAATGATTTATGTTTCTTGTTACTGTGGATGGTCCACCATCACTTCCTGAAGCTTTCCTATGGATCCCTGACCTGGATCCCAATATTTCTAAAGATTTCCCAGGGCAGAAATGACTAACACGAGGGGTCATAGTTTTAAGCTGGTTGGAGGAAAATATAGAGGGGATGTCAGAGGTGGGTTCTTTACACAGAGAGTTGTGAGAGCATGGAATGCGTTGCCAGCAGCAGTTGTGGAGGCAGGGTAATTAGGGACATTTAAGAGACTCCTGGACATGCATATGGTCACAGAAATTTAAGGGTGCATACATGAGGATCAGTGGTCGGCACAACATCGTGGGCTGAAGGGCCTGGTCTGTGCTGTACTGTTCTATGTTCTATGTTCTGTTCTATTTATTTGCGCCAGTCTTTCTTGACTGAGGAGATTTACAGCAAACATTCTTTTCCCACAATTAACAAGATCATCTGCATCCTGTGCCCATCCAAGTGAATGTTGTACTGTTAATGGATCCTTTTATCATTCAGTGAAAAGTATTGTCGATTGAATGTCATTATAAAATTTTCCAAGTTTATACTATGAGATAAATATACCATAAAAGTCTACTGTTAGAATGCAGGAAGTTTAGGAAGTTCCAACGGAATAGATGATGTCATTCTGAAAACTTACAAATTCATCTTACTGCTGATATTCTTTTCAGCTTCTATGCAGATGGAAGGGTGACATCATCTGCAGTGGTAGATAATTTATTCTTCTAAATTAATTGTTATATCAGGAAGTGCCTTGATGGTCATTCAGAATTTGACAATGATATTTAGTAGTTAATCACTGAAAAGTAGTTCAAATAATTAATGTTTACATGCTGACTGCAAAGAGCTTTTAGATTTTAGAGCTCATTAACTATCCCGCAAAATGCTTACAACAGATGGTGGGTAGTTAGAACTGATTTTAGATGAAGGTTAGAGGAGGAGGGTTGTGAACAGACTGTTTTGTGCATTTCACTGATCAGGAGCAAGGAAGACTTCTGAACATAGCTGGCAGTCTTACCAATTAAGAAAGACCAGACCGTGTAATATCATTAGAATTATTAAAATTCAGATCAGGGAAGCCATGTGAAAGCTGTTCGAAATAATGCTGTGTCAATGGCTCTACTATTTTCAACTCTCAGCAAGGCAAAAACTATCCTATGAAATTATTGTGTTGTTTCCCTAAATTTTCAACTGAAAGATTTTTCATATCATTAAAGGAACTTAACCAATTTTACTAACAATAGACTGGGTAGCCCCCAGGACTTCACAGATTAGCAAAATCATTTCAAGATAGAATACATCTATAGCTTCATTATAGCAGAAACAATATGCCTAAGTTTATTATTATCATCACTTAGAATTCCAATTTAAGAATTTTTGGATATTGTTATCCATATGTGGGCTTGTAAAGGTTTAATAATGAGATGACAATCTTATAATTACTCTCTTTACAATGAGTTTCTAGCGGGGGTCCTGAATTTGTTATGATGCCAAATGGGATAGCCCCTGAATGGTTATGTTGGGGTAGAGGACAGACAAATTCTTTACTCAGTCCTTTCCCCCCAGTTAATCACAACAAGGAAAGGATCCCTTCCTCTGACTTAATTATATTGGTCTGGGAAAGAGTATGTTTTAAAAGGAGCTCATTTAATCTAACTTTCTTGGGTTAAAGAAAGGTGAGTTTATCAGCCACTAAATTATGCAAAAAGATAGCAAAGAACAACACACAAACACATAGATTAGAAATGAGAGGCCAGTCCAAAAAGTAAAAACAAGTCTTTGGTTTGTCCATTATGAATAAGTTGTGAAACGTATTGGCCATTAAAGTGGATGATTCCAGTAGCACTAATTTAGACAGTTGAGTGGTTGTTTGCACATTCTTGGCCTGCTGTTGGCAGAATGTTTTTCTAGTTTCCTTCTTCAGCAGCTTAGCCATATAGTTCCCAAACTTTCAATAAGGCATACTTTAATGAGACAAACAATTCCATGGCAGACCCATTTTTGCTCAGCAAACTGATTTCTCGTAAACATCACATTTACTTGCATTTACTATGCTATGGTAAAAATGAAGACAGAGTGATTGATGAGGAATCCCTGTGTCCTTCTCACTCCCTGCCCACCATCCATGCATCCATCACCCAGTTACCTCTCACAACTTGCATTCATCTTGCAGAGGTCAACAAGTGAGCCAGTCACAGAAAGGAAGCCCAGCAGCTGCCTCCCAACATGTGTGCTTTTAGGTGAGGCAATGATCTGAAGCTCCCTCCTTTATACTCAGCTCCAACAAATCACTGGGTCTTGCACTGCAGGTCCAGTACTCACCATTTTCTCAGCTCTGTTCTGGCACAATTCTGACACACTAGCAGTGGTGAACAATCTGACTATCTAAGCCCAACAAAAGGGACAAAAGCTAAAGGTGACAGACTCACTGGCCCTGCACACTATGTGACAGTGCTATGCACCAATCAGATGTTGGAAGCTGCTCCCTTCTATACCTGTGATAGTGATGTTATGGAAGAGAACAGACCCCCTCAAAATATTTTATGATGATAGCCTGGACCCACCTTCTTATTTTTAAAGGCAAATGTGAAATGCTTATTCCAGATGCAATGCGACTGGTCAAACTACTTGATGTTAAGCAAAACAACTTATTTAAACGCATAGTTAAAATACAATCAAAGAAAGAGGAACTTAGAATAACTTGACTCGATTGGAAAACTTAACAGAATAATAGATACAGTAACTATTACTAATTAACTGTTCCAATATAGTAACATCCCATAAACATAACTCTCAGCAAAAAAAGGAAAATACAGACATTCTCACATGCAATTCTCCCATTCAGGAGGAAAAAAAAAACAAGAAAAAAATTCAAAGGGAGTTGCAGCCAGGAGACATTTACTAAAGCTTCCAAATCTGTCGAGACACCAACAGCTTCTCATGCTACTGAAAAAAAGCCAAAACCCACACCATTCAGGCTATTAAAATAAAACACAAGGTCTCCCAAGCTCTTTATTCAAGGGCTATTAACTAGCCAACTTGGTACCTCTGCCTTACAACCTCTCTTCAAAACAAAATCAAATTACTTCTTAAAGTCATACCATTGTCACAGTGACACCTTGTGTCAGCAGATGAAACAGTATTGTTTCCTGAACATTTTCCAGCACACTTTTCACCTTGTCATGGGATAATGACTGAAAACCACTGGCTTACTTGTTTTCAGAATTACAGAGAGACATTTCACCCCCCTCTTCTTCCTTGAACAGTGTGAATAATGGTGAGAAATGTGGGGAAAAATGGTGAGTTCAAAAAAATACAGAATCTCAACATCCAGAAAAACACTATAGATATTTGATTTAAAGTTTTAAAGGCAGGTTCTGAATCTCACTAACGAGTGGCAACCACTTTATTTTCATACATTTGCACCTCATTAATTAATCTCCCCTAATTTATATGCAACTTTCAATTTTCCAAGCCACTGCTAGGAAACTAGACAGCACTAATGCCTAATATGAAAATCAGATTATCTGGCAAATGCAGCTCAATAATTGCTGCTTCGATCTTCTATTTTAAGGTGAATTCATCAATACTGCATGGCAGGCTCAATGGACAGTGTCTGCCTCCACCTTTCGTTCATGTAATTTGACATCAGCAAATCACGAGTTTCACATCATAATGGCTGACTTTGAATTAATTCATAATACACTTCAGTGTTTTACCATTAAAGTTGGGAGCTCATGGACATCTTACATTTCAATGCTGCTGCCAGGTCACTTTGTGTACAGAAACACATGTGCATCTACTCACGATGCACTGTATTGGCTCTTAGTTTACTTTATTAACTCTTACATCAAATCACAGCATCTCCAGCTTGCTTTGCTTTTAAGTGCATTGGCACTTCAATTCTCAGCTTGCATCGATTTTTAGTGCTGACAGAATGTCGACATGGTTGGCAGTACTACATAAACATGTCATAGAATCCCTCCAGTGCATAAATGACCATTTGGCCCAACAGGTCTGCACCAACCCTCCCAGGAGCTTCCTACCCAGAACGCTGCATTTACTTTGGCTAATCCACTCAACCTGTACATCCCTAAATGCTACGGGGCAATTTAGCTTGGCCAATCCACTTAAGTTGCACATCTATGAACTGTGGAAGGAAACGAAAGGAAACCCATGCAGACATGGGAAGAATGTGCAAACTCCACACAACAGTCACCTAAAGCTAGATTTGAACACGGGTCCCTGGTGCTGTGAGGTAGCTGTGCTAACCACTGAGCCACCGTGCCACCCCGAATCAAAGAGTGGACAGGCTGCTGTGTGACACCAGGCTACAGTAATATCACACAATGTGCCAGCAGCTTATGCAACAAACACACTTCATTTCTTCAATCAAATGGCCATGACTAAAAGTAAAAGGCAACCAGTCTTTGATGGAATGCCAACACAATCAGTCAAGGGACTTGCATGGTCTCAGTCCAAAGGGTTCGCCACAAACAGTCAAGCACTTGGTCTGATCACGGTACAACTAGTTTTTGGATTACAGATAGTTCAGTCTGGGTGCAATGGTGACATCAGTTTGGAGGTTGGGCTGTCCTTACAAGTCAGTCAGTCTGGAAGGTGTGCTATGGTCATTGCTGGAGGTTTGAAAATTAACAATCTGAAGGCTAATTTGGGGACCATCTGTTTAACCTTGGGGAAAAAGGGAAAGTTGAAGTCTGGCTTGGGATTCATTTGACTGTGTAGCTGAGGGAATTATTACTATGAAGGGGACATGCAAGATAGAGAGGTGGGACTTTATAGGGCATAGGAGGGGACAGATTGATGTGGCTGAGGATATTCTCACAAGTCACTGTTGCTCTTGCTTCAAAATGAGAAGAGTGGCTCGCTAACAAGGGCTTGGCAATTTGCAAAGTCTTAGGCTCATGGGCTAAATGCATAACATTCTCAGTAAAAAAGGTTGACTGGAAATGAGGAGGCAGAAAAGTCATGGGGAACACAGAGATAGTAACAAAAAAAAGGGAAAATGAAGGATAAAAGAATAATTGTTAGTCTCAGAGGACTCTGCAGGTTACAAGTTAAGGACATGGGGCTGAAATGTTGTCATCTTTGCCTCAAATTTACCTGCACTTTAAAGGGACAAAATAGTTGTCAATGCATACACCATGGATGATGTAAGTTACTGTTTTTCACTTTAGCAGTGCAGTGCATTGCTTTGCATGTGTGGCCCTGCTATGGGTAACTGAATTAATCATCTGTACACTGAACCTATAATGACATCCATCTGGCATGAAATTAGATTTCACTGAAGAGTCAACATTTTGGGAACAATAAATACTACAAATTATGGTTTGAAGGAGTCAAGACCATGACAAATGTTGCTTACATTGGGTCCCTGTCATGTCAGATTTGTAAATCCATGAAGATTTCAACTAAACTGTCTTATCTGGCTTTGCCATTTCTACATTACTTTTCATGCCTGATACTGGACACACAATGTTTTGGAGCTGCCACATTCTCATAATTATTTATTTTATTGCAATAACATGGGCTGAGAGATTCAAGGGCAGCATTTTTTTTAGGAGAGGGATCTGTAGTGTATATCTGCATAAACTTACCCACCTTACAGCTCCATATGGAGCCATGACATTGGCCTCCTTACAAAGGTGAAACCTCCTTGTTACATTGTGTGAGGCCAACATTTCTCAATTCATTATGATTAATGAGAGGATCAGGAATACTATTACTGAAATATTGTCCTAATTCCAACATTCCCAAAAGAATATCTGATCACTCGTAGGAGATTTGAAAGTTTTTGTCTATGAGATGACAGTGTTGCACAAGACATCAATTACGTTTTCATAAAACCAAGCAACATCCAGCAAATGCCATGCAGTCTCTGGAGGAAAAAGCACAAGGTGAAGATCCATAAAGGAGATGGTACAAAATGACCAGACTTCAAATTGACCAGTTTCCCTGACATTATCTATAGCTGTTGGAAAACGAGTGCAGGTAGAGATTAAAGATGTTCTTAGCCATCATCACCGAAGTGTCACCAGTGCTGTTTATGTGCCTTCAATGAGATGTTCTGAGGAGCTGGCATAGCAGTAGCACTCTTGCGAGATGAAAATTAGTTCATTGACTGGAAGGAACATCACAGACCACGGCAGGTCATGGGGGGAATAAGATAAGCAAAGCTTCATTGATATCTGTTTCCAAGATGTTTGAACTGGATGAAGACATGACTCAGATTTGTACATTTTCGTTGCTGCAGAGGCAAGCAGCCTCTGTTTATTGACAAAAGCAAATGCAGCATTTGGATTTGGTTTGTCTTTACCTTTCTCATTCTTCAGTAAAAGTTTCTTTATTATCTGCTTGAATTGGTTAAATCATCTGCTGTTCCCACATTCAAAAGTGTACTTTCTGATGACTGTTTGGGAAGTAGTAGCAGTCATTCAGACAGGATCATAATATTGAATTACACTCAGCAAAGTTAGCTCTTGAAGTTTCATTAATGATCCTGCATCTGGGAGCTGCCTCATGAATCATGAATTGTTCTATTGTCAGTTTCAGCTTGAGGAACATCCTAAAGGACGTCCTTTTGATATTCCCATCATCATTCAGACTTCAGCATCTGCGATTTCTCAAACAAAACTGAATGAGCATGCAATACTTCAGTATACTTCACTCCAAAGTCTAAACTAACAGAGACAAAGTTGTCCTCATTAAAGTGTGAAGCCTTGGTTGCATTCATGAATGTAAGGTTAAAAGGAACCCTGACAGCTGCTACTATACAGGATGCTTCCAGAGATGAGCTATGCTTCACCAATATAACTTCTATCAATCTTGAGATAGAGAGACTTCTTAACACTGACATGGTAGCCACTTTACCAAGTCCTGGAGCTAAAATAACAATCAAACAAACTTGATGATTGAAAATGCACATATATTAACAGATGTGAAAGTGTCTTTACAATGATGTGCCACCCATGCTACCAATATGCACTCAGAGCACGTTTTCCCTTTCTGTTCCCACTAGGTCAATGTTTAATCCAGAGTCTGCAGCTGGGGAATTTGGGGGTGGAGCCTTTTGTTATGGAGCCTGTTGACTTAGAAGATCTGGGCAAGTGAGCCGGGGTTCTTTTGTGGATATTTGACCCAGATTTACTAAGAATGTCCTTTCCGGGTGCAGGTTCATCCTCTGAAGCTGCAATTTCTACAGGTTTGTGAATCACAGGCAGGGTGGAGGTGGAGGTGAAGGGGCCTGGTGCCTGCTGCCTGGTGTTTTCTGACAGGAAAGTTCTGGGTGCCAGTATGTGGTTTCTCCTCATTCTGGGTGCCTGCTAGCATCATCCTGTCTCTTTGAAGGAAAGGATACTTGAACTGAGGTTGAGGTCCTTGGTCCCTCTTTTGCCTTGTGGTGATGCTGAGTAGGATGGCTAAAGCAATAGAATGCAGGTCTGTGTGCATTTCCGACAGCCACTGAACATTCTGCTGGACTTGGCTTTCCATCATGGCTAACTTTTCCATGGAGATTGAGACACACATATGATAGCTCCAGCATGTTACTGATAATGTTGATCAAGTCCTTCAACCTTAGATCCAGCTAAATAAGTGTCTCTGACAAACCTGCCTGCTGCTCCTCTGACTATGCATCTGCATGAAAATATTAATGATGGCCGACATCATGCGATCATCTTCTACCTGAACACAAGTAGGTAACTGGTTTCTGGCTGTCCTCTGAGGGCCAGTGACCTGGGTATTTCTTCTTCCACCATAAATGGAGATGTGCCAGTGATGTGCAGGTCATGTGAATTGGCCATGCTAACTTGCCCATAGTGTTAGGTGCATTAGTCAGAAGGAAATGGGTCTGGGTGGGTTACTTTTTGGAGGGTCGGTGTGGACTTGTTGGGCCGAAGGGCCTGTTTCCACACTATAGGGAATCTAATCTAATCTAATCTGTTATTTTCTGCAGTCTTTCTCTATTTAAATAATATTCAGCGTTGCTACTCTTCCTGTAAAAATGCATTACTCCACATTTTCTAACACTATCCACTAGGTTTTTGCCGATCACAGCATATCAATATCTCTCTGTCAACCCTTTGAGTCATCCTCACCACTTGCCTTCTCATCTAATTTTGTTATCTGCAAACTCAATGATAGTAAATTCACTTTCCTTATCCAGGTCATTAGTACATGTTCATAAATAATTGTAGTCCCAGCACTGTTCCCTGTGGCAGTCCACTAATTAAAAGTTGCCTTCCTGAAAATGCCCTTTTATTCCAATTCTCTGTCTTCTCATAGTGAGTGAATCCTCAATCCATTCTAACATACTATCCACAACACTATAGGTTCTTATTAAGTAGCCTTTTGTGATACCTTATTGGATGCCTTTTGGAAACCTAAATATGGTATATCTGCTGCTTCTCTTTTATCTGCTATGCTTGTTATCTTCTCTAAGTATTCTAATAAATTTGTCAGGATTGATTTTGTGAAAACATGCTGACTCGGTTTGACGATATTGTGCTTTTTTAATACTCTGCTATTACATATTGATGAGAGTTTGCACATTCAGCCAATGACAGATGTTGAGCTAACTGGCCTATTTTTGCCTCCTTCCCTTTTTGAAACTTTTGGAGCTTTACCAGAATGAATGGATTTCCATGCATCCACTCGCTCTGTTGCTACTTCCTTTAATATCCTATGATGCAAGCCATCAGTCCTTGGGACTTAATCAGCCTTGAGCCCCACTGGCTTCCTTAATACTTTTTAATCTTGTGATAGTTGTCGTATTTAATTCCTCACCTGCTCTAATCCCTTGGTTTAGAGTTCTTGGAATGCTATTAGTGTCTTCAGAAGGATATCGTGAAACTTAAAAGGGTTCTGAAAAGATTTACAAGGATGTTGCCAAGGTTGGAGGGTTTGAGCTGGAGGGAGAGGCTGAACAGATTGGGGCTGTTTTCCTTGCAGCATCAGAGGTGGAGGAGTGACCTGATAGAGATTCATAAAATCATGACAGGCATGGATAGGGTAAACATACAAGGTTTTCTCCCTGGGGTGGGGGAGTCTAGAACTAGAGGGCAAAGGTTTAGGGTGAGAGAGGAAAATTTAAAAGGGACCTAAGGGGCAACTTTTTCATGCAGAGGGTGGTGCATGTATGGAGGGAGTTGCCAGAGGATATAGTGAGGCTAGACTTGCAAGTAATATCAAGATAGACAGACAGAGTGTTTTTAGATTTATAACAGGAAGATAGAGCCAAAATGAACATTGGTCCCATTGAGAATGAGGCTGATGAAATATTAATGGGGAATCAAGAGATGGCAAAGGAAGTGAACAAATAAAATAAAGAGCTGCAGATGCTCACAATCAGAAACAAAAGCAAAAACTGCTGGCTAAACTCAGCAGGTCTGGCAGCATCTGTGGAAAGAAAGCAAAGTTAACATTTTGAGTATGGTGATTTGTCACCAGAACTGACAGCAGCTAGGAAAAATGTTTATGCTGAAGACAAGGTTGGGTGAGAGGGGTGTGTGGATAGGTGTAAAGAAGCCCAGAAAGAGAGAGCTATGAAAGGGGTAAGTAAATGAGTGGATTATGGATGACAGGCCAGGACAGAAGAGAAGCTGAATTAGTGGTAGTGAGATCTCAGGATAGCAGAGAATGAGTAGTATGTACTGAAAGCAACCATGTCATAACAGGACTGGGCATGGGGGGAGGGTAGAAAATATGACAGAATGGAATCAGGCTTTGAAGTTATTGAACTGGGTTCTGATAAGTACCAGAGGTTGGCAAGATATCAATGTAACACCCACTTTTTGAAATAAAGGAAACGAGACAAAAAAACTATAAACCAATTAGCTTAACACCTGTTATTTGGAAAATGTTAGAGTCTATTCTAAAAAGGTGCATTGCTGGCATTTGGGAATACATAATATGAATACATAATACATATCATCCGTCGTGGCTGATGGAATTTAACGTGAGCAAGTGCGAGGTCTTGCACTTTGGCAAAAAGAATAAAAGCATAGACTACTTTCTAAATGGTGAGAAAATTAATAAAGCCAAAGCACAAAGGGATCTGGGAGTGCTAGTCGAGGATTCTCTAAAGGTAAACATGCAGGTTGAGTCCGTGATTAAGAAAGCGAATGCAATGTTGTCTCTTATCTCAAGAGGGTTGGAATATAAAAGCAGAGATGTACTACTAAGACTTTATAAAGCTCTGGTTAGGCCCCATTTGGAGTACTGTGTCCAATTTTGGTCCCCACACCTCAGGAAGGACATACTAGCACTGGAACGTGTCCAGCGGAGATTCACACGGATGATCCCTGGAATGACAGGTCTAACATATGAGGAACGGCTGAGGATACTAGGATTGTATTCGTTGGAGTTTAGAAGATTAAGGGGAGACTTAATAGAGACGCACAAAATAATACATGGCTTGGAAAAGGTGGATGCTAGGAAATTGTTTCAGCTAAACGAGGAGACTAGGACCCGTGGACACAGCCTTAGAATTAGAGGGGGTCATTTCAGAACAGAAATGCGGAGACATTTCTTCAGCCAGAGAGTGGTGGGCCTGTGGAATTCATTGCCACGGAGTGCAGTGGAAGCCGGGACGCTAAATGTCTTCAAGGCCGAGATTGATAGATTCTTGTTGTCTAGAGGAATTAAGGGCTACGGGGAGAACGCTGGTAAGTGGAGCTGAAATGCGCATCAGCCATGATTGAATGGCGAGTGGACTCGATGGGCCGAATGGCCTTACTTCCACTCCTATGTCTTATGGTCTTATGGTCTTATTATGAATACGAATTGTGATAATGGGGTGACCCAGTGGTTAGATTAAGAGTCAAACTTGTCGAACGACAATACAATACTGAGAATGTGAATGTAAACCAAGTCAATTACTATCTGGATTTATAATCGTTCATCAAGACTCTGTTCTACTGCTGAGACGGTAATTGTGCAGTTGTACAACAAGTTTGAAAGTATCGATCTTTTATTGCCATTACATATTCTTCCTTTACAGGGGCAGTATGAAATGTTTAGAATCAGATTGGAGCATTGGCATATCGTGCTCCCTCCCGCACTCTGCTTTTGTGTTTAGGATAAATATCTCAACGCAGGAAGAAATAAATTTGGTGTCCGGCTACTAAATGCATGTACAATGAGGTTGAGATTTGCAATTGCGTCACTGTAGGCACACACAAGCCAGAACAGCGGGATTTGGTAACAAGAGGAGACCCGAGTCACTGCTGCCCAATCCAGCTATGGACTTTTTCAATAAGTTGGCTGTTTGGCTGAGGCTGAAGCGCAGGGACGTGAATGTCCTTTGTTTGGGGCTGGACAATAGCGGGAAGAGTACGATCATCAACTGCCTGAAGCCTACTAGTGTGAGTATGGAAGACAATCCCCACTAATCTACTCATTATTATGAATAAACCCTGTACCTGCCGATTAAAGATGGATAATTTATCCTGCCGCATGTATAATTACAAATGTATTTTGCAGAACTAGCACTAAAATTTCCGCAATCCTCTTCATCTAAGAACTCCAAAATTCTTTAGTTTAATGTCTGATATACTGCACTTCAGAGAAAGAACCTGAGCACGCGTGTATTTCGCTTTTGTGCATTTTTTTCAAACAACCCAGCTTTAGAATACGCCTGGCCCCGGCAGACAAGTGTCAATATTTCCTCTCTCCATGTTTTCATCAAGCCAGCTGCACAGCAATTACGAATGGAAAAACTGTGGAAACTCCACTATCTGTCCCCACACCCTTTTGGTGTCAGAGTTCTTCAAATGCTTCTGTGATCTTCCAGCCATTATATAATTTCCTTCCCTTCCAATGATAATTCAGTTTTCAGCCCCTTTTTCATTGTGGGGAAGGAACCCTTTAGGGAACTGCTAAGTTTCTCCTGCTGTCTGCTCAGATATGGGGTTGTCACATTCCCACAGAAGCCAGCAGCTCTCTGGCGTGAGAGAAATAATATGAGTGAATTGGTACAGGTGGTGAATGCCTACAATACAGAGTTACTGACATTATCAGGTCCAACCTTTGAGAGACAAGGCCAATCAGCAACTTCAAGGTGAACTATTTTTGCCTCTCACACCTCATTTACAGATCTCAGACAAGTAAGATTAGTGCAACACATGAGAAGTGTTCACCTCTGGGGAAAAGTCTGCCCAGATGATGTCCTGTTTGGGGATCTTTCAGTTAAGTCCTGAATGTGGCAGAACTACAAGGAACAACAGCTGTTTCTTAATCCTGATGACAAAGCAGATAATACTGCCAACGCTTTCTTTTTAAAAGTTCCCAAGATCTCTTATGCAGACAAGTGTCTCCCTGTAAAAGCCTAAAGTAAATCAGAATAAAGTGGTCAAGTCTACAGGGCTCTGACAATCACATTTTTTGATTTTATAAAAAATATGAACAAATATAGAATAATCAAGAGATTTACACTGGCTGGGAGTCTGGATCTCTACATCCAGATTTATCCTAGGTTGCTCCAGGAAGCGAGAAAGGAAGTTGCTAAGCCATTGGTGAAGATCTTTGCTTTCTCACTCTCCACAGGAGTCATAATGAAGGATTGAAAGGAGGATAATGTTGTTCCCCTTTTCAAGAAAGGTAAAAGGGAAATCCCTGACAATTAACAGACCAGACAGTCTTAAGTCTGTAGTCTGCAAGGTTTTGGAAAGAATTCTGAGGGATAGGATTTATAACTACTTGGAAAAGCGTAGTGTGATTAATGGCAGTCATCATGGCTTTGTGACGGACAGGCCGTGCCTAACTAATCTTATTGAGTTCCTCGAGGAGGTGACAAGACAGGTCGATGAAGGTGGAGCAGTGGATGTGATGTATATGGACTTCAGCAAGGCATTTGATAAGGTTCTCCATGGTAGGCTCATTCATAAAATCAGGAGCTATGGGATAAAGGGAGATTTGACTATCTGGATTCAGAATTGGTTGGCTGACAGAAGGCAGAGAGTGGTTGTAGATGGAAAGTATTCAGCCTGGAGGTCAGTGTTGAGTGTCCCATAGGGCTTTGTTCTTGGGCCTCTGCTCTTTGCAGTTTTTAGAGATGACTTGGGTGAGGAGGTTGAGGGGTGGGCTAGTAAATTTGCAAAGAATTACACAGGTTGGAGGTGCCGTTGATAGTATTGAGGGCCATTGCAGGCTACAACCTGGATAAATGCGAAGTAATGCATTTTGGAAGGTCAAACTCGAATGCTGAATATCAGGTTAAAGACAGGATTCTTGGCAGTGTGGAGGAACAGAGGGATCTTGGTGTTCAAGTACATAAATTTCTCAAAGTTGCCACCCAAGTGGATTGGGTTGTTGAGAAAGCATATGGTGTTTTGGCTTTCATTAACAGGGGGATCGAGTTTAAGAGCTGCAAGGTTTTGCTACAGCTACAGCTTTGCTACACCAGTCCCTGGTGAGACCACACTTGAAATATTGTGTCCAGTTCTGGTCTTCCTACTATAGGAAAGATACAGGGGCTTTGGAGAGGGTGCAAAGAAGGTTTACCAGGATGCTGCCTGGACTGGAGGGCTTGTCTTTCGAAGAGAGGTTGACTAAGCTTGGACTTACCTCTCTTCCTCCAGAGAGAAGACCGGATTGAGGTATACAAAATAATGAGAGACATGGTTAGAGTCAATTGCCAGAGACTTTTCCCAGGCAGGATTGACTGGGATGAAGGATCATAGTTATAAGATTTTGGAGGAAGGTATAGAGGAGATGTCGGACGTAGGATCTTTACGCAGAGTTGTGAATGCATTGCCAGTGGCGGTGGTGGAAGCAGAGTCGTTAGGGACATTTAAGCGTCTGCTGGACATACACATGGACAGCAGTGAATTGAGGGGTGCGTAAGTAAGGTTATTTTCTTTTACATTAGGATTAATCCTCGGCACAACATTGTAGGCTGAAGGGCCTGTTCTGTGCTGTACTTTTCTATGTTCTCTGTTTTATGTTCTTTTTGCCTTGTGACAGGCACTGACTTCTCTTTGTATTTGCTTCCACTTTTAGTCTGTTGTGTTCACTGGTATTCTGCTTTTTTTCAGTTTTCTATTCCCTTAGAAATCTATTTGCCTTTTCCTTATGCTGCTTATGGATTTTTGGTTTACTTCTGCACTCTCCTTGGATTAGGACATAGACTAATCTCTGAACATCCTCATTCTTGAGCTTCTTATGGAAGGAAGGTCATTGGGGAAGTAGCTCAAGACAGTTGGAACAAGGACAGAACACTGTTCTGAAGAACTCCTGCAGAGATGACCTGAAGCTGTGAACTGACCTTGAACAACACAACTATTTTCCTTTGTGATGGGTATGACTCAAACCAGCACTTTTCCCCTTGATTCACATTGTCTCCAGTTTTGCAAGGGTTCTTTGATGCACAAAAATTGAGTTCCTCTACAGATTCTGTTCCTCTTTTTCTTATGAAAATCAGAATCCAATTAAGGAATCCATCTAAAAGAAAGTCAACTTGGTTAATCCTGTTTTCTGCAAGTGTGAGGTCCAGACAATTGATTGCCAGTTGTGGGATGAAAGACCTGGTACACAAGTCTTAATCTTGTGTTGGGGTGTTCCATCATAGAAGAAAGTTACAGAAAAGGACAAAATTATGTGGTGGAGAGTCTAGAACTAGCATAGTCTCAGAATAAAGGGCTGATCATATTGGAATGACTTGAGAAACTTTTCCTCCACTCAGGCCTGTAAATAATTGGAATTTCCTACCCTAAAAGGCTATAGATGCTCGGTCATTGACTAAGATCAAGGCTTAAATTGATTGATTTTTGGACTCTTAAGGGAAAGTAGTGATAATGAAGGAAAAAACGTTTGAAGAATAGATAGATATCATCTTATTAAATGGTGGAACAGGCTTCAGGGACTGTATGACATACTCTAACTGCAATTTCCATCCTTAACATAGAAGCTGAGCATCCAAAAGTACATCACTACGACTCTCTGGAAATGATCAGCGCCATATAGAAAATAAGATATTGATAGCTATACCTATTCAAACAAAAGCACAAGTAAGTGTGAAATTTATGCCCGAAACGTCGATTCTCCTGTTCCCTGGATGCTGCCTGACCTGCTGCGCTTTTCCAGCAACACATTTTCAGCTCTGATCTCCAGCATCTGCAGACCTCACTTTCTCCTGAAACTATTCAAAGGCAGCCACCTGAAGCTGGATCAAACAGTGCTGAAGGAGGGTAGTGTGTCAAAAACTGCAAGCTGAGGAGAATGAAGAGGGATAATATACAAATTAGGAGCAGAAATCGGCCATTTGATTCCTCAAGCCAGCTCCGCTATTCAATAAGATCATGGCTGATTTCTCACATTCCACATTGCCATCTACATCTTATTACCTTTAACTTCCTTGCCGAACAAAATCCATCTCTGCTTTAAAAATATTCAACAGCACCATCTGCACCATCTTCTGAGGCAGAGTTCCAAAGTTGTAAAACCTGAGAGAAAAAAAAACACAATTGCTGTCCTAAAGGATTGATTCCTAATTTTACAACAGTGCCCCTTAGTCCTGGACTTACCCACAAGAGGAAACATCATTTTCACAACCACCTTAAGACCCTTCGTATATACTTTTGTGAAGTCAAACCTCACCTTTTATAAATTCCAGTGGAAATAAGCCCAGTCTATCCAATCTTTCCTTATAAGACAGCCTGCTTATTCCAGATATCAATCTAGTAAACCTTCTCTGAACTGCATCCAGCAAATTGTACATTTTTCTATAAATAAGACTAAAACTACACATAGCATTCAAGATGTTGTCTCACCAATGCCTTTATAACTGAAGCATAACATTGTTACTTTCATTATCAATTCCCCTTGGAATAAAATATAGCATTGTGGTCCTGATTAATTGTTGTATTTATATACTATATTTGAATAACTCTGGATTCCTCTGCACTGTAGTATTTCGTAATTTTTAAAAAAATCATCCGACTAAAACAACCAATTTCATGTTTTTCCATATTTCATTGCCACATTTTTGCCAACTCTATATGTTGAATTGAACTAAATCAGCTTTATTGTCACATACTCAAATGAATACAATGAAAACTCTATAAGTCGCCATTTACAGCGCCATCTTAGATACCGAGATACAGCTTTTTCAGTTACAGATTAGTTACAGTGTGAAAATGTCAGCAACACACAGAGCTACCTTACTTACAGAGTACCTAGGTACAGGTTGAGAGTTTGCTCACTGAGCTGGACGGTGTCTTCAGATTTTTGTCACCATACTAGGTAATATTATCAGTGAGCCTCTGGTGAAGGGCTGGTGTTATGTCCCTCTTTCTATTTATGTATTTTGGTTTCTAAATGTGGGTGATATTTGTTCTGTTTTATGATATATGTGTGGGTCTGCGACGTGGATGACACCTTTGTCATCACAAAACTGAACAAATTAGAGGAAGCCTACAACACCATCAACAGCGTCCTTATTGGCCTAAATTTCACAAAAGAGGAGGAGAACAATGACAAACTCCCATTCCTACATGTCACAGTAGAACAAACAGTTAGTGGAGAACTTCAAACCAATGTCTGTATGTGTTGTTTTCCTGTAGACCAAATTCTTAACTACAGAAGCAATCATCCCAACACACATAAACAGAGCAGCATCACAACATTATTTCAACAAGCTACAATATACTGCAGTATCCAGGAACTACGGACAGCAGAAGAAAAATACCGCTACAGCATATTCAAGAGTAATGGGAACCCAACAAACAGTCCTCCAATTCTTAAAACGACAAACTCAGCACGCCCAGAAACTCTAGCCACAGTATCTTCCATCAAAGCCACCTCTGAAATGGCTTCCAGATGACTCAGACCCCTTGGCATCATGGTAGCTCACAAACCTACCAACACACTTCAAGACTAATTAACCTAAAAGGACCCAAAACAAACAACCAGCGAAACAAATGTCATTTACAAAATACCATGCAAGGACTGTAACAAACACTACATCGGACAAACAGGCAGGAAACTGCCACCATGATACATGAACATCAACGAGCCACAACAGGACAAGACCCACTATCACTAGTACCCTTACACACAGGCGAAGGAGGACAATATATCCACCTTAGGACAAGCTAAACAGAGACATGCACGAGAATTCCTAGAGGCCTGGCATTCTAACCGGAACTCCATCAATAAACATCGATTTGGACCCATCTGCCATCCTCGGAGAAAAAAAACTGAAAATAATATCACCCACCCTAAGAAACCAAGACACAAATCAAAAGTGGGACTTAACACCAGCCCTTAACTGGAGGCTCACTGACCTTAGTTACCTAGTAAGGTGACGAAACATCTGAAAACAAATCTTCCAACTCTGCGAGCAAACTTACAATCAGAACCTCAACCTGAGCTACAAATCTTCCCTGAGTTACAGAATAGAAAAATGAAGAAAAAAGTTTCATTACAAGCAAACATAGGTCAGAAAAAAACAAGCAGCAAGTTAAAAGATAAACATCGCAGTTTCTCTGGAAGAAAGATAGTGACTGCAGATGCTGGAGATCAGAGTGAAAAAGTGTGGCGCTGGAAATGCTCAGCAGGTCAGGCAGCACCTGAGGAGCAGGATACTCGACAGTTTGGACATAAGCCCTTCATCAGGAATGTGTTGGGTATCGAAATGTTGGGAGAAAGGGGGCTGAGAGATAAATAGGAAGGGGGGTGGAAGGTAGCTAGGAAAGTGATAGGTAGATGCAGGTAGGGAGTGATGGGGTGATAGGTCGGAGGGGAGGGTGGAGCAGATAGATGGGAAGAAAAATGGATATAGGTGGACAGTGCCAAGTTGGAGGGTTGGATCTAGAATGAAGTAGGGGAGGGGAGATGAGGAAACTGATGAAATCAACATTGATAGTATGTGGTTGGAGTGTCCCAAGACAGAAGATGAGGCATTCTTTCTCCACCCCGCAGAAGACTAGCACAGGTTGGCCTCTGCGTGGTCTGGTCACTGGCTGCTGCCACACTCCACACCGGGCTGCTGCCGCCGCCATGCTCCACGCAGGGCTGCTGATAACCCCACTCAGGATTACATGGCACTGGTGTCTCCGCTTTGGGCTGCTGATTGCAAACCGTGGTTTGGAGGCTGGGAGTCGGAGGCTGGGGCCAGGTGTCCAAGGACATCAGAGTGACAGCAGGGAGGAAAAGAGGGAGAAAAATAGAAAAGTGAATGGGTGGAGTAGATAAGCTCTATTCTAGTTTCCTTTGGAAAGGCAAAAGGACGGGATCTCAAACTGCAGGTTTTCAGAAAAGGTGAATACAGTGGAATCTAGAGAAAATGATCAGAAATGAAAACCAAACCTAATTTTCCTTCTCCTTTCCAAAAAACACATCCATACTTTAGGCAGAGAGGATTTGTACTGACTGAGAAATCAATCTGGTTTACATTTCAGGAAATTATTAATATAACAAAGTAAGTTTGGTGTCCATTAAATGGCTTTGTGATACCTGGCATGAGAAAGAATGGATAGCTAAATCAAATCTCAATACTGTACACTGTTTTGAATTGGTCACAATTTTCCCCTTGATTCTTCAGGCACAAGCCAAGGACCTATTTCCAACAATTGGATTCAGTGTGGAGAAATTCACTACATCTAGGTATAGTAAATATATATGTAAATTATTGTCTTTCCTTTCCCACATTCCTGACTCCTTTTCTTTTCATTGTCCATGCAGCTTTGAGAATGAAATATTCCCATTCGTGACCTTTTAAAGTGTTGAGTTTTGATGATTTTGCCAAAGACTTGTACAATTGCATCAAGACTACCCAAATCTATTTTAGTTGGAATAGATCTGGGCAGCCAGAGAATTCAAGCTCAAGCCCAAAAGATAAAAAGAACAATATACTAAAGATAAAAGAACAATATACTCAACCAAAGGCAACACAAACTTCTGGTTTACCACTACTAGCATTTGCTGTCTGGTCTTACTGACACATAGCTAGATGGAGAACAGAAAAACAAGCATTCACTAACCTACAGTAAGCATGCATTCTCTCCTGTGTTTATTTGTATTACTTTGTACAATTTCAGGTTGTCCTTCACTGTGTTTGATATGTCTGGCCAGGGAAGATACCGAAACCTGTGGGAAAAATACTATGAGTAAGTGAGATGACAGAAAATAAAAAGCCATGTAAAACATAAGTTAAATTGTATGTTTGCACAGAATCTTTCATTCAATGTATTTGCTCTGACTTGTAGATATCTTGTTGATATTCCTGAGTATGAAGTAATGAGTTGCAACAAGAAAAGGATACTGATTGGAGAAATAGATTGCAATCATGGCAAACAAAAAAAAACAAAAATAAAGAGGGGGATATGCTGGGAGTTCTGCTTCGTGTGGGAGAAATAGGGAAGATTTTGGTTTGAATGCTCTGTGGAAGAATAAACAAAATGATAGAGAGAATGAGAAAGGGTTACAAATTAGGATTACTGTGGATACATTCTCGAGCTCAGTGTATCTAGTTACTTGCTTGAGTTGGGTAGAATAAGAATACAAGTAGTTGGAGTATTCTGTTTCTGAGGGACTACTGTCTACTTTTGCTCCTCTCTATTTTATAAAATTCTAACATGTGTTGGGGAAAATGTTGCAGTCTGTGCAATCAATGATGATGTAACTGAACACCTTGAAAATTTTCAGTTAATCAGGGAGAACCAGCATGAATTCATAGCAGGTAGGTCATGCTTGACAAACCTCATTGATTTTTTTTGAAGATTTGACTAAGGTAGTGGACAGGGAATGTCTATGGAATTTATCAACTTCCAGAAGGCATTTGATAAATCCCATATAAGAAACTATTAAGAAAGGTAGAAGCCCAAGGAAATAAGGGCAAATTATTGACATGGCTGGGAAACTGGTTGTGTGGCAGGCAACAGAAAGTAGGGGTAATGAGTCGGTACTCAAATTGGCAGAACATGACCAGTGGTGTCCAAAAGGATCTGGTTAAGGCCTCAATTTCTCACATTATTTATGAACAACTTGGATAATGGTATTGAAAATCATATGTCAAAATTTGTTGATGACAATGTTAGGCAGCTTTGTAGGCACTGTAGTTGATAGCATAAAATTACAAAAGGGATATTGATAGGCAAAGTGAACGGCAAAATTGTGGCAGATGGAGTTCAACGTACACAAGTATGAAGTTATACATTTTTACTGAAAAAAGGATAGATTAGAGTACTTTCTAGGTGATACTAAGTTAAATACAGTGACCATCCAAAGAGATTTGGGGGTTTAGATGCATATGCTTTGAAATGTCACAAAAAAGTTAGAGTCAGAGTATTACAGATGAAAACAGACCTTTCGGTCCAACCAGTCCAAACTGACAAAATCCCAAACTAAACTAGGCTCACCTAACAGTACTTGGCCCACATCTGTCTAAATATTTCCTATTCATACACTTACCTAAAATGTTTTTTAAACATTAAGTGTACTCACTTCCTTAGGAAGTTCATTCCAAACATGAACCACTGTGTAAAAAAAAATTAATTTTTCTCCTCTCAACTTAAAATAAAATCCCTCACCATAGAGAAAAGGCACTTGCCGTTTACTCTATCCATTCACTTTATGATTTTATAAACCTCTAACTTCCTACACTTCAGTGGAAAAAGAAACTCCCAGCCTATCCAACCTCTCCCTATAACTCAAAACCCTCCATTCCTGGTAACATTCTGGTGAATCTCTTCTGAACTCTTTCTAGCTTAATAATAATCTTCCATAACACGGCGACCAGAACTGGGTAGAGTACTTCAGAAGTGGTCTCACTAATATCTTGTAAAACCTCAACAAGATGTCCCAACTCTTCTACTCAATAGTCTGAGCAATAAAGGCAAGCACGCTAAATGCCTTCTTAATCACAATATCTGTATGTGACACACACTTCAAAGAATTACGTATCTGAAACCCTAGGTGTCATAGTCATAGAGATGTACAGCACGGAAACAGACCCTTTGGTTCAACACTATCCAAGGCTCTACTTTTAAATAAGTCCTGACTTGTCTGTTTTACTAAGTGCAATACCTTGTTTATATTCAAATTAAACTCCATCTACCACTCTTGAGCTCATTGACTCAATTGATCAAGATCTCTTTGTAGCTGAAGAAAGTTGATAGAATGCTGGCCTTTATATCGTGAGGACTGGAGTACAAGAATGTGGATGTTATGGTGTAGATACACAAAACCCTGGTTTGACTCCACTTGGTATAGTGAGCAAGTCTTGGTATCACACCTTCAGAAGGGCATGTTAGCCTTGCAAGAAGTACAAGGCTAGTTTACAAGAATGATACCTGGACTTTAGGAGCTATGAGGAGAGATTATATAAATTAGGCCTAATTTTCTCTTGAACTTAAGGGGTGATCTGATTGAAGTCTTCAAGATATTAACAGGAAAAGGTGGGGTAGTTAAAGATAAGCTATTTTCACCTGTAGGGGATTCTAGAATGAGGGATCATAGTCTGAGAATTAGGGCCAGATCATGTCACAAGGATCTATCAAAATCAAATACCAAAGAAGATCATTTCTGCATTTAAATCTTTGAAAAAAAAAGGTTTTACAGTTAAAAAATAAATCTTGCTTCTGATTTCAATCTATCTGCTGATATAGGATTGATCCTGCACATATGATTTCATGATCATAAGAACATAATAATAGTAGTAGGCCTTTGTCCTTTGTACCTGCTCCACCATTCAATAAAAATCATGGTTGATCAGATTGTGGTTGCAGCTGCACTTTTCTGTCTGCACTACTCAGCCATTCACTACCTTATTTATCAAACACATGATCAAGGAAGAGGAATAGGCCAATCAGCCATTTGAGCCAGCTCTGCCATTTAATAAGATCATGGTTGATCTCATTGTAACCCAAATCCATATTCCAATCTACTACTGATTATCATTCCCTATCAGCTGTATGATTGCTTAGCTACTCCAAGGTTTCACGCACAGTGGCTGATGTCCCAATGTGCAGCATTGTAGTTACAGTTGTTGCTGCTATACAAGGACTTTGGATGTCCATCCAGATGAAAATAATATTAATATGACCACTATCCCTGCTAATTTTTCATCCCTTTGTTAAGTAAGAAATCTTAAAAAAGAACATAGAATAGTACAGCACAGGAACAGGGCCTTCAGGACCCACAACGTATGTGCTGATTATGGTGCCATTCTAAACTAACCTCATTTGCCTATACATATCCCTGTATTCCCTGGTTGCTCACATATCTGTCTAAATACATCTAAAACACTGCAATTGTCTCCCAGAGAAGAATCTTTGAACCTAAATCATTAACTGTTTCTCTATCCACAGATGCTGCCAGACCTTTTGGGTTTCTCCAGCATTTTCTGTTTTTATTTCAGATTTCCAGCATCTGCAGAATTTTGCTTTTCAAACAAACAATCTATCCACCTCTTAAAAATATTCTGAAGTTCTGCTTCCACTGCCTTTTCAGGAAGAAAGTTCCAACGACTGTCAACCTTTTGGGAAAAAAAACATTATTTTTAAATGGACAACCCCTTATTTTTAAGCAATGATCCCTAGCTTTATATTCTTCCATCAGACCACTTCCACATCTATCCTATGAAGACACCTCAAAACCTACATGCTTAATCAAATTGTCTCTTAACATAAACTCCAGAGTATACAAGCCTTGCCTGTCCAAAATTTTGTCAAAAGCCTATACCGGGTAATAGTCTGGTAACTTTCTCTGAACTGCTTTCAATGTTTTTACATTCTTCATTTAATAAGGTAATCTTACTGAAATAACTCCATGAAGGCCAGTATCTCCTCACAAAGTCATCCTTTACCTAAGCAAGTATAGTACATGACACTGACACAGGTACATCAGATGGCTCCTCCAGTGAATAGAATCCTGTTTTTTTTCTCCAGAATCAGTCCCCCTTTTCCTGAAACAATCAAGAGGAGAGTCCTTCACACACACTGGTCCAACTCCCTCAAGAGCCAGCTCTCAGAGTGAGTAGAATCTCTGACACTCCGGTTTATGTATTTTTTTCTTTTTATTTCCAGAGTGAATAGAATCCCCGACCCTCCTGTTTCTCTTTTTTTCTTTTTTCTCCCACACTACTGCCTAACTGCGGTTAACACTTACTTCCACATTGAAACCTTTCAGTCTGTGCTGCTGTCACTGTTCCTGGGTGAATCTGCCGAATCTCACCATCAGAACATTCAAACCACTTGGAGCATTCAGATACTGTGGTTTAGAATCCTGTTTTTATCTGTCAGCCAGGACTCCCTGATTGGACTGGATTAACAGCCCCAACCAGGGAACATATTCTGTGAAGTCCATCTGGCTAACCTTGTTACTATCACTACAAATTGGGTCATTTCTCCGAACGTAAAAGAATGATGGTTGGCAGAGGGGAAAAAGTATAATCAGCTAAGATTTATATTGCTTATCACCATCTACAAATTCATGTTGGAACAAACCTAGAATAGAATTTGAATTTACCTCATAACCCAATCATTGAATGGCTTATTAATGCTAGCATTCTAGCGTTGTATGAAAAATGGACATAGGACATCTTCCTGCAGAAATCTGTTGAAAAGAAAGTTCACGTCATTGACGAAACAATTAAAAAATCTGGTTAAAACTGAGATTCTTCACTCAAACATGCGGTTGTGTTATTTAGTTTCTAATTATTATTGTAAATATCTAGTTCATAGTTTATCTATTTTAGAAACTGTTAGGAATAAAAGTTTTAACTGGATAAATGGGGCCATTTAGTTGAGAAACTGTTAAACGCAATGGTGATGTAAATGCAACTCAAACAAGCCTGGGTTTATTTCATTTAGAAGGTATTTATCTTGAAGGGTGTATTTATCTTGAAATATCATATTTGATGGTGGAAAGACTTATATGGTGCTCTCTAAGCTAGTAATGACTTAGGCATTCAATAAGAATGTACAATATTTATATGCATTATAGAATCAAATGCTTCTGTTGAGGTAAAGTAATTTTCATTTCTGTTTGAGGTCATCCCAAAGTATGCCACATTGAAAACAGAAGTATGGAAATTAGTGTGACAATTTCATTCACAATAAAGATAGCACACTTGCTGTACCTGCATACTAGCCTTTTGTGATTCATTCACTAGGACACCCAGACCTCTCAGTATCTCAAGAGTTAATGCAATCACTGACCATTTAGATAAATATGCTTATTTTTAATTCTTTCTGCCAAAATAGGCAATTTCACATTATTCCACATTATATTTAATTTGCCAGATCTTTGCCACTCACTTCACCTTTCAATCTTTTCGTAGCCTATGTTCTTCACAACTTAGTTTCCTACCTTTGTCATCAACAAATGTGGCAAGTATTCTTCGTACCTTCGCCCAAAATCAAGAATCTATCCAACTCAGCCTTGAATAAATTTTTCAACCCAGCCTCCAGAAGAGAATTGTAGGATGTAATGACCCACAGAAAAAAAATTCTCACCATCTCTATTAAATGAGAGCTCTCAAATTCTTAAATCATGTCCCCTAGTTATAGTCTCCATTGCAAGTAGAAAATTCCTACTGTTATCCACCCTTTCCAGTCCCTTTCAAGATGTTATATGTTTTGATAATATGATCTCTCATTTTGCTGAACTCCAGTGGATATAGTGAACCCGTTCAATCTTTCTTCACAAAATAGCCCCTTCTTCCCAATCTGATGAGTGAACGTTTTTTGAACTGCTTCTAGTGCAATTACATTCTTTTTTTTAAAAAAGGACACCAAAACTGTACACAACTCCAGATGCAACTTCAGCAACACCATATACAGCTTCAGTAAAGTTACTGCAGTATTTCACTTATTAAAAATTCCATTCCCCTTTCAATAAATGATAACATTCCATTTGCCTTCCAAATCACTTGCTGTACCCTTCTCCCAACTTCTTGTGATTCATGTACTAGATGTCTCTGTACCACTGAGTCCTGCAATCGTTTTCTAATTAAATGGAATACTGTTTTACAATTCTGCCTGCTAAAATGGACAGGTTCATATTTAACCACCTCAATCTGCCAAATTAGTGCAACCTATTTATCTGTCAATATCAGTCTCTCTTCCTGCTCTTGACAATGCCCTGCTTACCTATTTTGGTGTCATCAACAAATTTAGCTAACATACATGTCATCCCATCTCTAAATTATTGTAAATAGTTGAACATGAAGCGCTGATCTCTCTGGCACTCCACTAGTTACAGTTTGCCAGAGTTATCCATTTACCCCATTCTGTGTTTCCTGTTGCTAACTAATTCTTCATCAATGCTAATATTTATTGGTTTCACAATGTGTTCTTATTTTGTGATCCATTATAGCAATGGAAGCCTACTATTTTAACTTAATTAACAGTAACAAATGTTAACATATGCTTTGAAGTGGAACTATGACTTCCTGATAAAGGGCTTATGCCCGAAACATCAGTTCTCCTGCTCCTTGGATGCTGTCTGACCTGCTGTGCTTTTCCAGCACCACACTTTCAACTATGACTTTGATACTTGTTATTATGAGGGACTGTACATTTGAATGAAATATCTGTTGGTGTGATACTTTAAGTAGTTGAACAATTGTTGGTATAACAAATTAGTTTTTATGAATGAGAATTATTTCAGTATAGTGAAGCCTGAAATAGTCACTCAAAACATTATTTTGTACAGCTTAAATCATCTCAACTCTGCACAGGGTACGTAATTGGTGAATTGACATGATGGGGTCAAAAGCAAAACGCGACTGATGGGGCACATGAGTTAGCCCTAAATAAACATGAGACTATAAAGTGCCAAGATGGCATAGGCAAAGGGTTATGTGCTGGCATAGGGGCTGTAAGGGACCATGGGGAATTGAGATATCGTTCCTCAAGCTTACAATCGGCTTCACTGGAATAGTTGAGATTTGAAGAATGAAAACCCCTTTAGTAGGCAGCTCCACAAATTTTGTTTGATTTACAAAGCTACTGATATAGAAAAATATAAAAACAAAAAAACAGAGTACAAGAAGGCCATGCAGGCCACCTGTCTGCCATTCAATATAATGATGGTTGATCCTATATCTTAATTGCAGTTCCTTTACTGTTGTTGGGTCAACTTCCTGGAATTCCCTCCCTAAGGGCATTGTGGGTCAACCTTCAGTATGTGGGCTACAATGACTCAAGGCAGCAGCTCACCATCACCTTCAAGGGCAGCTAGGGATGGGTAATAAATGCTGGCCAGCCAACAACGTCCACATCCTATGATTAAATTCTAAAATTCAATTTTCTTGTTTTCTTCCCATACCCCTTGATGCCTTTTTTAATATTTAAAAATGTAACTCTTTATTGACTATATTCAATGTCTTGGCCTTCACAGTCTTCTGTGGTTGAGAATTCCACAATTTCACTACCCTTGAGTGAAGACACTTTTTTCTCATTTCAGTCCTGAATGGTCTCCCAGTATCCTGAGACTGTGTCCCCTGATTATAGACTCCCCAACCAAGGAAAACAAGATGCAGAGAGGATGTATGACCAACCCTGTTAGAATTCTAAACTCGAGTGAATAAAGGCCCAATTGAACTAATCTCTTCTCATAAGACTGTCCTGCTACCCCCAGTATCAGCCATGTGAAACTCTGCTGCATTCCATCAATGTCAAGTATATTCTTTGCGATGTAGGGATGCCGAAACTACATATAGTGCCTAGGGTTGGTCTCAAAGCCCTATCCAATTGCAATAAGACATCCCCACTTTTGAACTCAACTTCTTTTGCCACGAAGGTCAATATACCATTTACCTTTCTAATTGCTTGCTACACCTTCTCTCTGCTTTCATTGGCTGATGTACAAAAACACTAGATCCCATTGTACACACACACTGTCCATTGTATCATTCTCTAAATATTACTCTTACTTTCCTGTTTTTCACATTGGTGTGTAACTTCACATTTCGTCACATTGTACTGCCTCTGTCATGTGTTTGCCCACACAACTTGTCTCAATCACCTTGAAGCCCTCTTGCATCCTTTGAACAACTCATAGTCCCACCTAGTTTTGTGTTCTTAGTAAACTTGGAAATGTTACATTTGGTTCCCTCATTCAGGACTGAAATATGTTGTGAATAGCTGGGGCCCAAGTACTGATCGTTGAGGTACCCAAATAGTTAGTGCCTCAGAAAATGAGCCATTTATTCCTACTGTTTCCTGTCTGTCAACCAATTCTCAATCTATGCCAATATATTGCCATTGATATAAGGGACATGCAGGTATCTGACTGAAATGAAGGTTCGATTTTTCTGAAAATTTGTATAATTCTTTTCCCTAAATTTTTTTTAACATTTCATTCATTGCAGGGGTGCCGATGCCATTATTTTTGTCATTGATTCTGCAGACAAATTAAGAATTATTGTGGCTCGACAAGAATTAGATGCCCTTCTCATTCATCCAGGTAATGTAGGGCTCAACATCTGCAATCTGGTTTCAGCAATGGACTCACTTGGAGAGATTTGAGTTTGGATAAAAAGTACAGATTTCCATGTCAGATTATGTTTGCACCTTTTAATATCCTTTTGAATGTACTATTCTTTCCGCTCTGGCAAAATCTTGAGATGTGTTTTGCGTACTCTGACTGATAGAAGGGTGCTTGATTTTAGTCAAGGAGTCATAATGCTATGCTACAACCCATTATAGAAGATCTACTGTTTTCCTTTAACATAACTGTTCTGTTGGGCCCTCTAGCTCCACTTCACTTTGGGGCTAAATGGTCTGAGATGTGTCACTCCTGCCTTTATTTTCTCCAAGAAGTGCAATTGTTGACATCAATTGGAAAATCAACAATTGAGGACATCATCACTCAAATTGTTTAACAGCTTGAAATTTCTTACTGTCTAGATTTGAACATGATGAATACCTACTCGAGCAAATGACTAATGGCTTACTATGCTCTCATACTACCACACTTTTACATGTGAATGTTGTCAGGTGAAAACAGCGGAACATTTTAAAAGAAATATGTGCTAATATGGTATGAGAAACTGGATACTGTGATTTTGGGTTCAGACTTAAACTCCTTTTGCACAGACACTAAAAGAATGTCACATTTACGTTTGCAGATATTATGCAGAGACAAATCCCTATTCTCTTTTTCGCAAATAAAATGGACCTGAGCGACGCTTTGCCATCAGTTGTGGTGTCCCAGATATTGGGGCTTAATAACATCAAAGACAAACCTTGGCATATATGGTAGGTTAATATGGACTGGAGGAACATGTCATGTAGTTAGCCTTGGTAGATGTAATTAATTGACCTTTGGTTTTTTTTACTGACCTTCACTTAAAAAATTGTAGGGTTGTTCCCAGTTTTAAACCTGGTTTGGACAGGTTTAGCTGACCTCTGCTGGGTAACGTTTGGAATAATATAAAGGCATACAGCATGAAAACAGCCCCTTTTGGACAACTAGTCCTTGCCGAACATAATCCCAAACTAAAGTAGTCCCACCTGCCTGCTCTTGGCCCATATCCCTCTAAACCTTTCATGTACTTATCTGAATGTCTTGTAACTGTGTCACATCCAGCACTTCCTCAGGAACTTTATTCCACATGAGAACCAGCTTCAGTGTAGCACATGTGCCCTTCATATCTTTAAAATCACTCTCAGTCTAGTCTTGAATTCACCCGTCCTAGGGAAAGGATACTCACCATTAACCCTATCTATACCTGTCACAATTTCAATAACTTCTATAAGGTCACCTCTCAACCTCCTATGTTCAGGTGAAAAAGGTCCCGGCCTACCCAACCTTTCTTTACAACTCAAAACTTTCATACTCGGAACATGCTGGTAAGTCTCTGCTGCTGAACTCTCCAGCTTAATAATATCTTTCTATAACTGGACACTGTACTCCATAAGAGGCCTCACCAATGTCCTGTAAAAACCTCAACATGACGTCCCACTCCTACACTCAAAGGACTGAACGATGAAGGGAAGTGTGCTAAACGTCTTATTAACCACTCTATTTGGGATGCAAATTTCAAATAATTCTGTACCTGCACTCCTAGATCCCTCTGTTCTACAACACTATCCAAGGCCCTACCATTAACTGTCTAAGCCCGACCCTTGTTTGTTGTATGAAAGTACAATACCTCACATTTATTCAGATTGAACTCCATCTGCCATTTTACAACCCATTGACCCATTCCATCAAGATCCCTTTGTAACCTTGAAAATCTTCTTCACTGTCTATTATGCTACCAATTTTGGTTGACTGCAAACCTACTAACAATTCCTTTATATTCTCATTCAATCATTTCCATAAGTGACAAACAAAAGAGGGCCCACAACTAATTCACGTGGAACACCGTTGGTAACAGGCCTCCAGTCTGAAAAACAACTTTTCCCCCACCACTTTGTCAACTGCTGTTGAGCCAATTATGTATCCAATTGGCAAGTTCATCCTGAATCTCATGTGATCTAACTTTACCAATTAGTCAACCACATGGAACCTTGTCAAAGGTTTTACTAAAGTCCAAGTAAACAACGTCTGTTGCTCTGCCCTCAATCAACTTCCTCAAAAAACTCAAATTCGAAAGGCACAATTTTCCTTACACAAAACCATGCTTACTATTCCTAATCAATTATTGCCAATCTAAAATGTCCATAAATCCTATCTTTTAAAATCACCCCCAACAATTTATCCACAGCTGAAGTCACTCTCACAGGACTACTTTTGGACTGGTCAAGCCTGGACTATCAGAGAAGAAAAATTGACCTGGGTTTCTTTGCCAGTAAAAAGGTGAATGGAATGTTGGTCTTTTGTCTTAAATTAATGGCAATATAAAAGTGAGGAAGTGATCCTTTAGCTGTATAAAGATTTGTCAGATCTCATCTGGAATATTGTAATTTTTTTTAATCCTGGTTTCATGAAACGTATGTTGGTCTTGAAGGGAATTTTTAAAAAAAAATTGTTTCTGCAGGAGGAGGCTAATTCACAAGATATGGGATTTGCTGACTGGGCAAGCATGTATTGTCCAGCAATGGCTGCCCTTGATAAAGTGATAGTGAGCTACGTTTCTCAGGTGTTACAGTCCATTTTGGGTGATAATTGATTTGCTATAGTTTTGTATTCATTCAAACAAATGGAGAGTATTCCATTCCAAACTTGTGCAGAGTAGGGGGTGGACATGCTTTGGGGTGTTAAGAGGCAAATTACTTGCAGAATTCCCAGCTTCAAACCCAATATTCCAAAAACATTTATATGGCTAGCCTAGTTCAGTTTCTGGTCATTGATAAGTCTGAGAATGATAGTTGGGGATTCAGCATTATAATGCCATTGAGTATCAAGAGTGACTTGTTGGAAATGGCCATTGCCTCACATTTTGTGATGTGAATGCTGCTTGCCACTTGTTAGTTCAAGACTATCTATTGATATACTATATTTGTGACAGACTGCTTCAGCAACTGAGGAATCACAAATGACGCTGAAGCAATTATCTGTGAACCTCTTCACTTCTGATCGTTTGATAAAGGGAAGATCACTGAAATAGGTGATGATGGTTTGGCCTAGGACACTACGTGGATGAACTCCTGCAGGGGTGTCCTGAAGTAAAATCAGAATCACCAGTAAAATGCCAAGTTGACAGTCGGCACAACCTTGGTTTGTATTCCTCTGAATTTAGAAGGTGAAGGAACAAATTGTTTAAAATAACAAAGGAATCTGACAGTGTAGAAAAATCTGTTCCTCTGTGGGAAAGTCCAGAAAAAGGGGGATATTAGAGTTTGACCCACTATCTAATAAAATTGGGAACTATATTTTTTCAGATAAAGAGTAGAGGAAATCTGGAATTCCCTCTGCAAAAGGCTGTGTAATGCTGAGTCAAATATAATTTAAGCTGAAAATGTGTTGCTGGAAAAGCGCAGCAGGTCAGGCAGCATCCAGGGAACAGGATGTTCCCTGGATGCTGCCTGACCTGCTGCGCTTTTCCAGCAACACATTTTCAGCTCTGATCTCCAGCATCTGCAGTCCTCACTTTCTCCTCAAATATAATTTAAGACATGAATTGGTAATGATTTGGATAAGTGAAATGCATATATTGGGAATAGCTGGTAAATGAGGTCAGAAAAAACAGATTACTATCAACTAATAGAATGACAGTATGGTTTCAAGGGACTATGAATGGTCTATTCTTGTTTCTACATACTGAAAACTGTTCAGTGACTATAAAAAATGTAGGTATCAAATGATAACTGAATGGTGCTTTGCAATACTGAACACATCTGAAAAACAGGTTCACCCTCAACATCTGGACTTGTGTGGAATGAATACTGAAGACTGCCTAACAGCCTTTGAATCATAATCTGGCACAAAAAATTCTCAACAATGAAAGGTATTACATTACTATTACTTGAGAGGGTCAAAACAGTCATGGTAAAATGTTAGCAGGAGCCAGCTATTTTTTGAGAACTCCTTTTAAATGTATGTCTGAGAGGTGAATGAGAAACTTGTGTAGCTCTCTCATCTTGTCCATTCTCATCTCTGCAATTTCTCCACCCAACTGATCTAATACTATGTTCTTCAAAGGCAAAAGAAAACATCCTTAATAGCAAGAAAAAGACAAAACAAAGAAAGTGAAAAATAGTGAGACAAGAAAAAAGTCTAAATTGAGTGAATAGGAGAGTGGGGAATGAGAGGGTAGCAAGATTCTGTTTTATCAAGACAAGCTTAACTCCAAGAACATGAGATGCCTGTAAAATATCATACGCAATAGTCCCTAACAAATTGGTGGTGGGCAAGTTGTTGGAGGGAATCCGGAGGGAAAGGATGTACATGTATTTGGAAAGGCAAGGACTGATTAGGGATAGTCAACATGGCTTTGTGCATGGGAAATCATGGGGTGTAGGTTTGCTCGCTGAGCTGTAGGTTTGATATCCAGACGTTTCATTACCTGACTAGGTAACATCATCAGTGGCGATCTCCAAGTGAAGCGAAGCTGTTGTCTCCTGCTTTCTATTTATATGTTTGTCCTGGATGGAGTTCCTGGGGTTTGTGGTGATGTCATTTCCTGTTCATTTTCTGAGGGGTTGATAGATGGTATCTAGATCTATGTGTTTGTTTATGGCATTGTGGTTGGAATGCCAGGCCTCGGGGAATTCTCTGGCATGTCTTTACTTAGCCTGTCCCAGGATAGATGTGTTGTCCCAGTCGAAATGGAATTCCATGCAAGGACTGCCAGAAACACTACGTAAGACAAACAGGAAGAATGTTAGCCACCAGGATACACGAACACCAGCTAGCCACAAAAAGACACGACCCTCTCTCCCTCGTAGACCTACACACGGAGGAAAAAAACCACCATTTCGACTGGGACAACACATCTATCCTGGGACAGGCTAAACAAAGACATGCCAGAGAATTCCTAGAGGCCTGGCACTCCAACCACAACGCCATAAACAAACACATAGATCTAGATACCATCTATCAACCCCTCAGAAAATGAACAGGAAATGACATGACCACAAACCCCAGGAACCCCATCCAGGGCAAACACATAAATAGAAAGCAGGAGACAACAGCTTCGCTTCACTTGGAGGTCGCCTTTGATGATGTTACCTAGTCAGGTAATGAAACGTCTGGATATCAAATCTACAGCTCAGCGAGCAAACCTACACCCTAAACCCCAACCTGAGCTACAAACCTTACAAAAATGGGAAATCATGTCTCACAAACTTGATTGAGTTTTTTGAGGAAGTAGCAAAGAGAATTGATGAGAGCAGAGTGGTAGATGTGATCGATATAAACTTCAGTAAGGCGTTTGACAAGGTTCTCCACGGGAGACTGGTTAGCAAGGTTAGATCTCATGGAATACAGGGAGAACTAGCCATTTGGATGCAGAACTGGCTCAAAGGTAGAAGACAGAGAGTGGTGGCGGAGAGTTGTTTTTTTGGACTGGAGGCCTGTGACCAGTGGAGTGCCACAAGGATTGGTGGTGGGTCCACTGCTTTGCACCATTTATACAAATGATTTGAATGCAAACATAGAAGGTAGAGTTAGTAAGTTTGCAGATGACACCAAAATTGGAGGTGTAGTGGACAGCGAAGAAGGTTACCTCAGATTACAACAGGATCTTGACCAGATGGGCCAATGGACTGAGAAGTGGCAGATGGAGTTTAATTCAGATGGGTGCGAGGTGCTGCATTTTGGGAAAGCAAATCTTAGCAGGACTTATACTCTTAATGGTAAGGTCCTAGGGATGTTGCTGAACAAAGAGACTTTGGAGTACAGGTTCATAGCTCCTTAAAAGTGGAGTCGCAGGTAGATAGGATAGTGAAGGCGGCGTTTGGTATGCTTTCCTTTATTGGTCAGAGTATTGAGTACAGGAGGAAGGTCATGTTGCGGCTATACAGGACATTGGTTAGGCCACTGTTGGAATATTGTGTGCAATTCTGATCTTCCTATCGGAAAGATGTTGTGAAACTTGAAAGGGTTCAGAAAAGATTTACAAGGATGTTGCCAGGTTGGGGGATTTGAGCTATAGGGAGAGGCTTAACAGGCTGGGGCTGTTTTCCCTGGAGCGTCGGAGGCTGATGGGTGACCTTAGAGAGATTTGCAAAATTATGAGGGGCATGGATAGGGTAAATAGGCAAAGTCTTTTCCCTGGGGTCAGGGAATCCAGAACTAGCATAGGTTTAGGGTGAGAGGGGAAAGGTATAAAGGAGACCTAAGGGGCAAACCTTTCCACACAGAGTGGTACGTGTATGGAATGAGCTGCCAGAGGAAGTGATGGAGGGTGGTATAATTGCAACATTTAAGAGGCATTTGGATGGGTAGATGAATGGGAAGGGTTTGGAGGGATATGGGTCGGGTGCTGGCAGGTGGGACTAGATTTGGTTGGGATATCTGGTCGGCATGGACGGGTTGGACCGAAGGGTCTGTTTCCATGCTGTACATCTCTATGACTCTATGCTGACAAGAATAGTAATTGGCTTGAGAAAAGGAAATTGAGCAAATTTCGGATGGATTGAGGGATTGTGCTAACTCTACATTTTTTATGGAGACCTCCCAGTGGATAAAGAGAAACATCTGGGAGTGGGCTAACTGACTATTCGTGGAATCAAAAACAGAAGTTGCTGTAAAAATGCAGCCGGTCTGGCAGCATCTGTGAAGAGTTAACGTTTTGGGTCTGATTACCGTTCCTCAGAACAAGGACCCCCTTCCTCAGAATTTTCTTAGGTTTTGTTCTAAAGTGTGGCAAGTAGGAATTCGGCTACAAATAGATAGAAAGTAGAAGTACTTTAAATTGGTATGCCAATTTCATCTGGGCCTGACCGAATATCTTGTGGCTAATCAATTGTACATTTTTGCCTATATTGAATATAATATCACATGACTCCCAGTAAATATTTTAGGTATATATGAAATGTACCACCTTAAAATTCAGACATCTGTACAAATAAAATAATTTCTGATTCAAAATTTATATGTTCAGCAATCAGCATATTCAAATACTAGATTATATAGGACAATTGAACAACTTTGTTCTAGAACTAATACTTCAGAGTGAATTTTTCTAATGCATGTAATCGATACACCCAAAATCTATTGTACAGACTTGAATAAAAGGTCGAGAGAATCAAAAACAATAACTTAGAAATTTGTGACAGCAAGCCTAATGCAAGAATCTAAAGCCACTGGAAGAAAAGGACGGAGACCCTGGGTTTCATTCCAGATAAGTGCACTGCAGTAGGGGAAATCCCAGCTCCGTAAGCCTTAAAAATGGCCAATTGCACTTTCCATTTTTGGATTGGATCAGAAGTCAGGCGAGGCGACCCAGGAAAAGCAGAGGGGTTGAAGCTTCCTGGGGCGATTTAGTTAGAAAGGCTGCACAGGAACTTTGGCACTTTGTTCAAAATGAAGATTAAAACACAAAATATCCAGTTATTATTCATAGAACATTACAGCGCAGTACAGGCCCTTCGGCCCTTGATGTTCCGCCGACCTTCTCCCTGCCACCTAATACCCTTTTACCCTTTATAATCCCTGTAGACATGCCCATCGCCCCTTATATTCAGAATCAGCATATATGCTGTGCTATATTTCCCAAGGCATCTGATACTCCCATGCCAGTCTGTGCCTATCTTTTTATGCCCCATGGATGTTAATACCTCAATACCTATGACCATGTATGAATCTACCATGGACCCTGAAAACCTTTGTGCCATCCTGTGCTAATACATCTATCTCCCATGGCACCTGATAACCCCCATGGTACTCTATGCCCATCTACCCATGTCCGTGGACCCCAATCTCCAACTTCATACCAATGTTCCTCGTAAGGCCCAAGGCCAGTACAGCTCCTGTACAACATTGTGCCAGTGCTTACCCGCGTTTTGCCATCCTACTCCATGCAAAGACACTTAGTTGGTACAGACATACACCTCAGACAACATCCAGACAGAAAATAAAGTTGTCACTACTGAAAAAATTCTTGATGTAAAAATACATTTAATATATTGGAATTGCTTTAACTAATCTTTTGTAAAAACAAATAATCTTCTTAAGTGCTAACTCCCTTATGAAAAAAAAGTCACTGCACTTAGTGCTTAATTCCTCCTGTAAGTGAACATTTCCATTCAAGAAGGAATTAGAGTTGGTCATCAAAATGCTCATCTGACAGGCACCTCATTATGTAAATTATAGTTTGAGAAATCAGTTTTGCAGCATAAATGGCTGCAAATGGTTCCACAGTAACACAAACACTAGTTTTTAAAAACTGATCAGGACAATGAGTATTAGAAGGACACATAGAGCATTCAAGGCGGTTTAGACAAATTGGGTGAGTGGACAAGCATGGTAGATGCAATAGATTAGATTAGATTCCCTACAGTGTGGAAACAGGCCCTTCAAGTCCACACCAACCCTTTGAAGAGTAACCCACCCAGACCCATTCCCCTCTGACTAATGCACCTGACAGTATGGGCAATTTAGCATGGTCAATCCACCTGACCTGCACATCTTTGGACTGTGGTAGGAAACCCATTCAGACACCTGGGGAATGTGCAAACTCCAAACAGACAGGCTGGAATTGAACCCGGGACCCTGGTGCTGTGAGGCAGCAGTGCCAACCACTGAGCCACTGTGCCGCCCAACAAGGTGGCTAAATTTGAAGTTATATACTTTGATATGAAAAACAGTAAAGAAGAATATTATTTAAATGCCGATATTGGGAAGTGTGTATGAACAAAATGATCTGGGTTTCCTGTACACCAGCCAATCCAAACAGACAGGAAGATGCAGCAAGCAATTAGGAGGACAAATGATATATTGACCTTCATTGCAAGCGAATTTAAATTCCGAAGTAGAGATGTCTTACTGCAGTTAGTCAGAGCCTTAGTGAGACCACACCTGGGGTACTGCATACAGTTTTGGTCTCCCAACCTAAGAAAGGTTAGAGGAGTAAAGGCAAGAGGACAAAAGGAGTGCAGCAGAATTTTACTAGGCCTGTGCTGGAGATGGCAGCACAGTCTTATGGAGGAGAGCTTAGTTCAACTGGGCCTTTATTTGTTAGAGTTTAGAAGGATGAAAGGGGATCTGATTGAACTATATATTAACTAACAGAGCTGAACAGATTAAATGCAGGGAAAATATATTCTCTGGTTAGGTAGCCCAGAACCCGGGCAGACAGTCTCAGGTGGACCATCTAGGATTGGAGATAAGGAAAGATTTCTTCACTCAAAGCATAATGAACCTATGGAATTCTCTACCACAGCCAGAATACTGGAGAGGCTGTCACTTGCTATCAATCATGATCATTTTGAACAGCAAAGAAGCTTGAAGGGTTGAATGGATTATTTCTGCTTCTGTTTCTGTGTTTACTTACCCCCACTCCACAACCCTGTATGCCACTGGTAATTAGAAATATATCAATTTCTACCTTAGACATACTCAAATACTGAACTTGTACAGCACTCAGTGGTCGTGAATTCCTCTAATCACAACTGAGTTTAAAAAACAAAACTCTTCTCAGACCTATGTGGAATCCTCTTAAGTTGTGTCCTCTGGTTCTGGACTCCACAACCAAGGGAAACATCTTATTTCCATTTCCTCCTCTATTCAATTAAATATTTTATAAGTTTCAATGAGCTCACCTCTCATTCTTCAAAACTCTAGAAATAAAAGCCCAGTGTGCCCAACTTCTCTTCAGAGGACAATCCCACCATCCCGGCCACAAGTCTTTGTTGTTGCACTCCCTATATAGCAATATATTCGTTCATGAAATGAGGAGAACAAAACTGCACACATTAATCCAGATGGGGTCTAACCATGCTCCATACATCTGAAACAAGACTTCTGTGATATACTGACAATAGAGTAGGGCTGCTTAGCTCAGTTGGCTGGATGGCTGGTTTGCAATTTGGAGTAACTCCAACAGCACGGGTTCAATTCCCATTCTGAAGTTACCATGAAGGACCCTCCTTCTCGACCTTGTTCCTTACCTGGGGTGTGGTGACCTTGGGTTACACTGACCACCAGTCATCTCTAATGAAAGAGTAGCTCGATGGTTCTCTGCGGCAACAGTGATTTTACCTTACCTTTATTGATAAAGACACTAAGATCCCATTGTACAAATACACTTTCCAACCTCTTACCTCCTAAGAGAGTTGAACAGACTAAATGCACATCTGTTTGTCTTACCAAAGTGGATAACCATACATTTTGCTATGTTACATTTTATTTATATGGAATAAGAAATAATCTGCACATCTGTTTGTCTTGCCAAAAATGGATAACCTAATATTTTACCAAGTTATATTCTAATTGCTGTGTTTTTGCTCATTAATTCAGCCTATGCAAATTCTCCTAAAGCCACTTCACATCATCTTCATAATACACATTCCTAGTCACTTTGTATAATCCACAAATTTGGAAATATTACATTTGGCCTCTAATTCTAAATCTTGTTCAGAGATATTATTATATAATCACTGGAGAAAATAGGACTTGAACCAAGGCCATCTGGCTCAGAGATAGGAACACTACCACCCTGGCACAGAGGCCCTGAGTCGCCAATTCCAAATCATTGATATATAATAAAACAGCTGGTAATGAATCTTATGGTCATGTAATATTTATAACCTGCCAGCGCAAGAATGATTTCTAAACACTATTTACTGTCTTTTAGCTAAATCATTCATCCATGCCAATGTTTTACCTTCTATCCCATGTACTTTCATTTTTCTAACCAAGATAATGTACGGAAATTTATCAACAGCCTTCTGAAAATTTAAGTATGCAACATCCATTGGTTCTCCTTTTTATCAGTGTTGTTAGCAACATCTTCGAAAAACTCAAACAAGTTTGTTAAATATAGCTTCCCATTTGCAAATTCATGCTAACTGTGCCCAATCAGATCATTATCAACCAGATATCTGTTTCTCATCCTTTGTAGTAGACTCCAGCATTTTCCCTACTACAATGCAAGACCAATAGGTCTGTAGCTCCCTGTGTTCTTTCACCCTTACAGAAACCTGTCCTCCAGAGCTTTAGTGCCTAATTAGCTCATGCAGTTTACATACAGATTGAAGTTACCTACAATAACTGTGTTCTAATGCTATGCACTTATCTCGCCACTTGATTAATATCATGCCTAATACTATCACTACCATCTGGTGGCCTATAAATATTTCCAATAAATATCTACTTCTCTGTGCTGTTTCTTTCCACCAAAACAGATTACACAATTCGTTCTTCCGATTTGAGATCTTCCCATAAAAACGTACTGGGGCCCTCCAAGTCAAGCTCCTTTTCTTTCTTGTGTGTTGTTCCTAAAAGTTGAATATGTTTGAATATTCAGTAACCAGTCCTCATGCAGCCATGTTTTTGTGACAGTAATAAGATCATACCCATGTATCTCTATTTATGCCTTTTGATTGTCTACCTTGTTGTGAATGCTGCATGCATTCAGGTAGAATGCCCTTCCTTTTATCTTTTTGACATAATTCTGCTTTTGAAGCATACTTAATGCTCAACTTTATTTCACATGCTTTCTAGTCTCCAGAGTATCCTTTCACTTTCCTGGTACCAGCTATATTTCCTTCCATTTTGGGATTCCCCCAGATTTCCATCCCCGTGATTACAAGATGTGATCTGAATGAAGGCATTAGATGCAGAGTGGAATCTTCACCAAATGAATGAAAGCTTGGTGAGTGCAAAAGTAATATTTTCAACAACCAAAGAAAATGTCAAAACACAATTAGTGCCACATGTGAAAATTATAGTTCAGAGAGGAAATTCAATAGTCCGGATGTTCACTTGCCATGCCTAACTATGTTGTTGCTACGAGTATTTTCAAACCAAAATCAGATTTTTCTTAACGCATTTTGAGAGAATAGCGACTTCTTTTTAAAGCTGCTTTCATTCCCTAATTTTGGCATGCATTGTCACTTACAAATCAAGAAAAAGGTTTGTGAGCGTTATTCTCATTTTCATTCTGATGTCTTTTTCCCCTAGTGCCTGCAGTGCTCTGAATGGGGAAGGACTACAGGATGGAGTGGAGTGGCTACAAGGTAATATTTGAGATAACTTCTGTTGACCAAATTCTTTGTATTGTCTATTTTAATTATTTCCATTTTGACAGTTGGTCAAGCGATGCAGCAATCTAGTAACCAGGATTGAATTTTGGAAGTAGTAACTAGTATGCCCTGATTGTTCAATGTATAAATAGGTAGGATGGCAGCATTGTTCTTAAACCACAGTTTCCCTACCCAAGGTTGGTTTGGTAGTCACCAGAGATATCCCACTTAAATTATCTTTACAAAATTGAATATACTATCTAGCAAATAAACTGCTGAACAATGTTCCATAGATATTGAGTTCTATTCTCAATCAAGCATTTATAGGAAAATCAAAATTTCAACATTTCCAGAGAGACCAATAACTTTTAAAAATAAATTTCTCAATAACCTATGGGAAGAACTGAATGACAGTATTTCATACTTTATGCTGCTCCTCTAACAAGGTTATGTTGTCCCTGGCTTTTTTCTTCCAGAAAGGTACAAAAGAACAGACTGTGAAAAGTCTGGGGTTGAAGGGTTTTAGGGCCAATTTGATTATAGCTAACAGATATTGCCTGAAGCAGAAGGCTTTCAAGTAAAAAAAAAGAAGACACTTGTACAATCAAAGTTCTCCCAGCTCTGCTTTTCTCTGGTTTGGTTTGGTTTTTATGAGTAGTGGGGGAAAAGCTACTGGACCCAAAGAAGCAGGTCCAGGCTGGTACTCTCTCTCTGACTTCTCTCCTGGAAGAACCAGTGTTTGATTTTACCTTTTGTGCAAAGGCGTGTTTTTGGGAATTGTTCAAGTATTTGGGATAATCTATTGGGTTTTTGGATAGGTTAAGTCATTCAATATTGTGTTCTCTTTTGTTAAGGTTTCATTCAGTAATCTTGTGAATAATTTTTAAAAACTTAAGGTTGGCCAGACGCATCATTCCTGCAATATATTTGTTACACCTGCTTAAAACAACTAGCAAAGTTAGGGTCTGGGCTACTTTCTTGAAATGTTTTGAAGGGATCTGGCCTTGTCCATAACGTAAACTAAAATCAAAATAAATCAAACATGAATTAACATGCAATTAAATGAAACAAAAATCTACTTTCACTTTGACTAAAACAATATATATATAGTGAAAATGTTTGTGCAACATCACCCTTATGTCAGATTTGTAACAGTACAGGAACAGTTCGCACTGTCACTCCCAGTTGTCAAGCAAAAATTCACCTTGCTCCATGTATGTTCAAACTTCATGTGACCATCAACAGTTGTTCACTGAGCCAGAGTTTTCTCAGATATGACTGGCACCAACAAGTATTTAAAAAACATGCTAAGGTAAGGAAACCATTACAGGCCATTCTGGTATAACATGCATTTTGTCAAAGCGAATTGGCTATAGTGTGTTGATGAATTGTGGGCACTGTTTGGTTAATGCAAACTTTCTACTGAACAGTTATAGTGATTTTCTATAGCGACTTTCCATAGCGTGGGATCAAAGAGGAACACAACCATTGCGTTATACCAGAATGAGCTGTAGCTGTATTTAGGAAATATCTTACATGCTTCATCTTTTATGAGGCTAAAAGAGAGAGCAAGGTCATGTGGCAATACATAACTCCATATGATGATGTATGCTGTTTCATCATCCTGTCACAAGTAAAAAATAACCCCTTAATATACACTCTCCATTCCTTAAATCTATTCTGTTCTCTTTAATCTTGTTTTAAAAATCCTGAAAACCAACTCTTAATACCATCTTACTTTGGTATTAAAACTGTTCTTGCTGATTTCCCACAGCACTAGTCCTTTTGTTTTTACATCTTAAGCATCTACTTTCTGTGGAAGGTTGCCAAAATTGTTATAACTGTCACCATCTGAATGGGTCTCTTTTCAAGATTATTTCACCAGAATGGAGATATTTAAACTAAATTCTGTTTTACTCCGAGTTAGACATTTTGAATCAAAACATAGCCATATTGTAAAATTCAGCATTCATAATAAAAATAATCACAATGGGAGGGTCACCACAAGCTACTAACAAGCATCATCTACTAATTCAGAGTAGATAATTTCCCTATCTACTCTGTTCAGAGAGTAAATAATTTTCTCCATTCTTTCATGGAACTTGGGCATGACTGACAAGGTCTGAACTTATTGCCCTTCCCTATTGGTTTGCTAAGCTATTTCAGAGGGCAATTAAGGATCAGATTTAGGCCACATCAAGATGAAGGGAAACCAGAGAGGGCAAATAAGACAGGCAGACAAAAATGAAATATTAGAGAATCATTATGTGTGACAATGCTGTTAGTTTAACAAGGTTATTTTGTCTTTGGGTTTTTCAAGAGAGGTTGTAAAGGCAGAAGTGCTGAAATGTCTGGAAATGTCTACTTTAACAATGGCAGGACAGTGGCCAATTCTCCCAGTTCAGGTGTTTTCTAGTTTGATTTAGTTTTAGCAGGCAGTCAGAATCTGCTGCAGTGTAAAAAAGGTTCCATGCTTCAGCAGATGATTCTTGCCTGGCTTCTCTAAAATTTTTCCTGCCTGTAAGAACCTGCATTTGAATTCACCTTTTGCTAAAGGGTGTGTTTATGGGATGTTATGGGAGTTGGAACAGCTCCTTAGCTAAGTTGCAGTATCCAGTCAGTTGAGTTATCAAATAGTTGTTATTCACAATTCTGTTTTCTTTTGTTCCCGTTTCAACTGTAGGGTTTAAATACATACTGTTTTGTTTACAGTCGAGTGGTTTGACAAGCTACATCCCACCTGGACTATCCACTTCATCCTTGCCTTTAAAATAAGAGAAAGCTAGGGTCTAGGCTACCTTCTTGAAATATTTTGAGGGGTCTGGCCTGGTCCATAACAGATTAGGGCTTTTGTCGGGAATGGGTCTGGATGGGTTACTCTCTGGAAAGTCAGTGTATCTTGTTTCCACACTGTAGGGATTCTATAATTCTTTACTTGCAATGGTAAGGTTTACGCACATATGCCAGAAGGAGAAGATAAATAAATTATAATTTTAAGAGATACGGAGCCTGTCAATCATTGATATTTAGAGATAAGGAGATATATCATTAAGAAGGACTTTTGGGGGAATACGTGGAATTCATGATGAGACACAAAATGCTCCATTATATAAAAAGTGAGCTTGCAGCTTCCAGAAGAAAGTGAAGGAGTGGTGGTAGGAATCCTAGAGGAACTCTCGGCTCCAGGAATATAATTTATCTTTGGTAATGATATATCTGGATCACAGATAGGAGTGCTGCCTACTGTGGTTGAAAAGCCAGCGGAAAAATCAGGCAACTGAGGTATGACAGGAAGTACATCCTAGGATTTTTCTTGGTTGTGTGATAATAAGAACACAAAGCCACAGGTTGAAGCAGGAGGAGACATTAAAGAATAAAGATAAAGAAGTTGAAGTAGAATTATCGGAGAACGTGTTTAATCAAATGGTTGAGAAGAAACAGGAACAGATAGAGGACAAAGTAGATATTTCTAGTTCAGAGACCACACATTTGGGCGAAAGATTAAATTTTAGGGAAAGATTAAATAGAGCTGGTGAGTTGGCTAGATAACATTTCAAAGTAGCACAGTATATGATAAAAGTAGTATTTTTTTCTGCTTCAAATGCAAGTTTGATGAACAATGTTTTGGTTCTCTCAATCCAATGTATGTCAGCCTACACTGTAGCAAAATTGCCTGCTTTCTGAGGTATTGTAAACAAGTAAACCTTCAAGTTCCATAGCCATCAGTATAACAATGTAAAACAGAATCAGAAATAGAAATTATTTTACCTCAAGAGTTTGATTCTATAACCCATATAAATATTGTATATTCTTATTGAATGCCTAAGTCATTACTAGCTTAGAGAACACCATATAAGTCTTTCCACCATCGATTATAATCTTGCAAGATAAATACAGACTTGTAAGCTACCTTGTAAGTGGAATAAACCAAGGCTTGTCTGAGTTGCATTTACATCACCATTGTGTTTAACAGTTTCTCAAATAGATGCCCCCATTTATCCAGTTAAAAACTTCATCCCTTACACAAAGTTATATTCTAAAGCATATAGATCACAAATGAGTTATTTGCAAAAATTTTTAGAAATAACACATAACCGAATGTTTGAGTGAAGAATCAAAGTTTCAACCAGATTTTTAAATTGCCTTGTCAATGTGAACTTCCTTTCCAACAGATTTCTGCAGGAAGATGTCCCGTGTCCATTTTTCACACGTAACGCTAGAATGCTAGCATTAATAAGCCATTCCATTATGTGTTTGTGCACTAGATTCTAATTCTATTCTAGGTGCATTCCAACAAGAATTTGTAGGTAGTGATAAGAAATGTGAATCTTAGCTGATTCCAAACCACAAAGAAATGTTCTTTGAGGTACCTAAAAGCTTGGTCAATGATTTAGGTTTTACAGAGTCTTAAAAGAAGGCAAAGCAGAGAAGTTTGCAGGGGCATTCCAGAATATTGGGGCTTACTTATACAGCAATTGAAATTTGGTGACAAAAGGTCATAATTAGAGGAGTTCAGCTATTTCAGAAGGTTATGGGGCTGGAAAAGATTAAAAAGATAGGGAAGGGCAAAGTCGTGTAGAAAATTGAAAACAAGATTGAGAATTTAAGAATTTTGATGCTGCTTGACTGGGAGTCAATGTAATCAGCAAACACAGGTGTTAAAAGGGAATGGGACTTGTTAGGATTTAAGACATGGGCAGCAGACTTATCAATGACCTCAACGTTATGGATTGCAGATTGTGAGAGAACAGTCACGAATACATTAGGATAGTCAAATTTAATCGTAATAAAGCATGAATGAGGGATTCAGCAACAGATAAGCTAAGAAGGGACAAAGCCAAGCCATGTAAAAGGCTTGGAAATAGGAAGACTTGTTGATTCCATGAATATGGCGTCAGACTCATCTCAGAGGAACACTTTGGTGGCAAACAACTGGCTTCACATCAGCTCTAATGAAGAGTCATCCATACTATTAACATTGACTTGCTCTCTCTCTACGGACACTACCTGACCTGCTGTGATCTCCAGCATTTGTTGTTTTCGGCCTAGTCTTAAACTATTACAGGAAAAATATGGTCAGTAGGTAGAGAACGAATTGACAAGCAAGGATCGAAAGCATGACTTCAGTCTTCCCAATATTTATTTGGTCTGAATGATGCTTATCCAATACGAATTGGGAGATAAGCAGTATAGTTATTTATCAACAGTGGAGGATGGATTTTAGAATTGTCACTTTCTAGTCATTGCTTGTCAGTTATATTGCTGATAATGTATTGTGCTTGCAGAATTTTAGCTTACTGGTTACGTCTCAGCTGGAGTATCCTGGATACTTCACGGCACCATTGTTCAGAAAAAAAATGTAAGGAGGTGTTAGGTAGAGCACAGAGGATTTTTGTAAAAAATCTTTCATGGAGGAGGGAGGGGGTGGCATCACTGGCTAGGTGAATAATTATGGCATATTTCTAATCACCCTTAATCATGAACTACCTCTTTGAAACTCTAAAGTCCACGCGGTGTAGGTACACCCAGAGCACAATTCAGAAGGTAGTTCCAAGATGTTGAAAACAGCAGAGAAAAATGATCACGTAATATCATGTCAGGATGTGTGTGGTTATATTGATGCTTTTGGACTTATGTAGCATCTTGTTAGGCTTGACCGGCCATTTCAAAGGGCATTTACTAATGAGGTAAGGCTGTCAGAGGAATAAAGTGGATGATCTAATACAGATCAAGATTAGGAGTAGTTGATTAGAATGAATGAGATTAAATTACTAACAAAAGAATCAATCAATCGAGATCATGAAAATTATTGATATCACAAAAATCACTGGAAAGCATCTAAAAGGATGATGAAAAATGTTTTAGTTGAGTTATTGATATTTGCTTCATTTAAACCTATTTTACAGATTTCCACATATTGGATGAGGCAGCAAAGACTTTGAGATTTACAAGAGTTTTAATGTTTAACAAAAACTAAGTTCCACCATTCTCCTTCAGGATCCTTTCCCTGTGCAGAAGCCAAACCTGGACATTCCCTTTTTAACACCTGTGTTCGCTGATTAAACTGACTCCCAATCAAACAGCATCAAAATTCTTAAATTCTTATTTTCAATTTTCTATGTGACTTTGCCCTTCCCTATCTTTTTAACCTCGACAGGTGAAAACACAGCTTTTTCTTCCTTAGATAAACCAACCACCAGATAACAAATACTGTCCATCGGGGCGCAGAACCCCAATTTTCCCCCTTTTTTTCTGAACAGAAAAAATATGAACCTAGCTTTTTAAAATCAAAAGACCCTCACCACCAAAACACCCAATGATTAATTGAAAATAACAAATTACAAAACACTGCCCACTTCAGAGGCTAAACAAAAACAACAAAAGGTGGAGAAAACAAGAGGTAAAACTGAATTGGAACAGTGTTGTAGTGCACACCACACGGGCTGAAGTGCATTATCTCCAAAAACCTGAAGTATATTGGTGAGCAGCGTATGCTCCCTCTCCCCAAGGACATCCAAGCACAAATGTCACTGCACAAAATAGATAGGTAGGTAGACAGTCTGGAATTGCAATTTGCTGTATGACTTGCTGTCTGGGCCTATTGGTAAACACTTCAGCCTGACGCAGAAGTAGGTCCACAAGGAGGCGTTCCCAACTAGCTGCCCCCTCCCTCTACACTGGGTACCTAAAGATCAAGATCAAGAATCTAACGCTATTTTGAAAACCAATGATAAAATAATCAAGTGACCAGTCAGTAAATATCAAGCACTATTCACCAGGGGCAGAAGAACCCAGCTATTGGAGCAGCATGGTGGTTGAATGGTGGTTTAATGGTAATGTCACTGGACTAGCAATCTCAAGGCCCAGGCTAATGTTCTGAGGACATGGGTGCGGAATTTGAATTCAAACCTGGAATATAAAGAACCCAGCTATTTATTTTTCTATCCTGTGACACTTTTACATTCTTTTGATCATTTATCCTTGAAACAAGATCACCCTTGTTTCTAATTAAACAAATAAATTCATATTCATATCCATATTCACTGCCCTAGCCAGTGCATCAACAGAAATGAGAAAAGGGACTAAATTAAATGGAATTGGAAAATGAAAATAAGACATTCCACCTCTCTGAAAGCTTTGGGCCTACCAACGGACACAGCATGCTTCCTCTTTCAGAGGACACCCAGGCACAAGTGCTGACACAGACAAAGTACAGACAGTCTGGAACTATGACTCACCCAGCTCTTCAATACATTGTCCTTTGGGCTTCATCTCTCAACCTCTGAGCTTTTCTGTTTTATCCTTAAAGGGACCTCCAATTCTAACACTGACAAAAACCTGGAGCTAAAGTTGATACCATCAATAATTTTGAAAGGGAGGTAGTAGGTAATTAAGAATAACAAACTTGTCAGGGTTATCAATGAAGAGCAGGAAGTAAGTCTAAATAAGGTCACTCGCTGAAATAAGTAGCACATGCATCACTGTATTTTCACCTAATCATCTTCAGCTGCTTCATCAATGACCTTATCTCCATCATAAGGTCAGAAGTGGAGAAATTCACAAATGATTGTACCATGTACAGTATCATTTGTGATTCCTCAGATACAGAAGCAGTCAATTTCCAAATGCAACAATGTCCAGGCTTGGGCTGAGAATTGACAAGTAACGTTTGTGCCACACAAAATGACAGGCAATAACATCTCCAATTAGAGACAATCTAAACACTCCCCTTGACATTCAATGGCATTACAGTCATTGAATCCCCCACAACATTCTGAGTATTAACACTGATGAGAAACTGAACTGGACTCGCCATATAACTGCAGAGGCTATAACAGCAGGTCAGAGGCAAAGAATATTGCAGTGAGTCACTCATCTAATGACTCCCCAGAACCCAACCACATTTACAAAGTACAAATCAGGACTGTGATGGAATACCCCCTGCTTACCTGGACGGGTGCAGCTCCAACAATATTCAAGAAGCTTGACATAATGCAGGACAAAGCTACCCACTTCACTGGCACCACACCCACAAACTTAGTCACTCCACCAATGACACTCAACAGCAACAGTGTGTACCATCCACAAGGTGCTTTGCAGATATTTACCACAAAAGTTCTGAGATTGCACATTCTGAACCCACGATCATGACCATCTAGAAGGACAAGGGCAGCAGATACAAGGGAATACAAGGAATTACCTGTAATTTCTCCTCTAAGCCACTCACCAGCTGACTTTGAAATATATTGCCTTTCCTTCTCTGCTGGATCAAAATACTGAAATTCCCTCCATAAGATTATTGTGGATCTACCAACAGCACACAAACTGGAGCAGTTCAAGAAGGCAGCTCACCACCACCTTCTCAAGGGTAATAAATGCCAGCCCAGCCAGTGATGCCAAGTCCCAGGATGATTAAAGAAAAGGATAGCCTTCTTGTATGTCATATGTTTTTTAAATTATATAGTATTTTCAGGTGTAACTGTACTACAAAATTCACAGATTCTTCAACAGTGCTGTCAATTTCCAGAGTTATATTTTCTATCTTCATAGATATACCGCAATACACACCTCAGACTCTTCAATTTTACACTAGCTACCATTAGTAACATCAATCACTTGCCAGGCTAATGTTGCCTTGTTGCGATCGTGAAAATAGTGCCTTTTTGCTATCATGTTAATGAAGCATGATATAAATAGAAAAAAAAAACCTCCTTTTTGTTTATATTGCAGGACTTTTGAAATGGTTACAGATCACATCAGTTACAAGTTGGCCCAAAAGTTCTTATAAGAGTGGATTACAGAAGGACAAAGCTAGATAGATCTTTGGGAAATGTCCCACCTATTAACTGCATAGACAATACAGAAACAAAGAGGGCCCAGACTCTTTGTCTCTAGCCTAGGTTGATAACAAAAAGGACATATCAAAACTCTATTTCTTAAAATGGACAGAAATCAACAACTTGTCTCTGGTCTGCAGATTTTGACCAGAGGAATAGAAACTGTTGACGACATTGATGGGCAATGTCACATGATCTATACTCCTCTGCATTTTAGAACATGTTCAGGCTAACACAAATATATGTCTAAATTAAGCAATAGGGCTCAAAGTAGAAGCCTCCTTGGCTTGTTTCTGGAAAGATTTTGTATTTGCTTGAAAAGCAAGCACCACCTCATCTCCAACTTTCAAGGAATCTTGCAATTCCTGTCTTCATGCATCTGGACTCACATGGGCTTCAACTTCTGAATACAAGAATCCTCTCTGATGAGAGGATTTCAGGTTTTTAAAATAGAAAGATGTAAAACTCCTTTCTTTCCTGTGTCTTTCACGCATGTGCATTTGTGTATTTGAAAGAGGGGGTAATCATGGAGGAAAGCTCCCAGATTGAATGTGTGAATAAATGAAAGTCCTGAACTAAATCTTAGAGTTTGCTGCATGGCATTTAAAATTGAGTTCAGAAATAGATGTTTGTGAACAAACCAAAAACCCTTCTAAATTAAATGATTCTGATTATGGCCAGTAAGTGAGGCGGTTAAAGGGGTCCAAGTCTCCTTTTACCCTGTCCATAAGATTGGGATAACTCAAGTTATCTGTGGGTACTTTAACTGTCTATAGGAATTTTGAAATATCTTCTGCTTCAACAGTGAAAGAAGAGGGAAAGGTGGTGGAGAAACATGACTATTATTGAGGGTGACACTTGCCTAATTACAATTCTATTTTCGTTACTTGATAATCACCACACTGGCAGTGTAAAAACTGTGTATGATAATTGCTTTACCCTAATCCCACACCTTGCTTATTCTACTATAGTATTTAGACCCAATGGTTATAATCTGTTAAGGAAGCAAACAAGCACACCTCAGCATGTATTCAATACATACATAATTTTCCAGATCAGATCAGAACCGCAAAGTAGTGAAGAATTACCCAACTGAAAAACTGAACATCCGAAACTGAGAAACAGGAATCTGAGCTAACTAAAGAAGCCTAAAGCAGTAATTTGAAACCTGTGAATAAAATCCAAATCATGGAAATAATGAATGAATTTATGCACTTATAAGGTTAGTTTAAGTATTTGTATTCATTATAAAATCTTGCACACATGCCTGTTACCAAAGTTTGAACAGGTGAGTAATGGGTCACAAGGATCTTTGCAAGAAAAAATGCTGAAGAGTAGCAACCACGGGCTGGCTTTTCTTATGACAGAGTCAACTCTAACTTAAATTATTGGGCTGGAATTTTTAATGGCCCTGAAATTCCAAAAGCCAGGTAGTCATTTCTACAGGGTAGATTGGAGTTGCGTTGCAGGAGGATGTAGAAATACTGACTCAGCTGACTTGACAAGAATTGTCTAAGAAAGTGAAATTCCTTGAAGCAATTACCTGACATTTCAAACACTCTGAAACAGATTTGGAGAGTTTGTAAGGTCCCAACTCGAATTTAATTAAGGATTAAGAACTCAAATTCCTGGGCAACTAGCTGCACAACTCAACAATGACTTGCCTTTGCCCATATAAGACCCATATATGATTCCTGAAGAAGGGCCTGTGCCCGAAACGTCGAATCTCCTGTTCCCTGGATGCTGCCTGACCTGCTGTGCTGTTCCAGCAATAAAGTTTCAACATATAAGACCTGTCCCTGATATACTCCAGTCCTCTCCCGAACCAATAACCACCTTGCTGGACCCAGCATGTCCTAAATCCCTCAACACTTAGCACTATATACTCCTCTCATTCATTTAGCACCTTACTGTCAAATTTTCTCACAACATTTAAACTGAAGAATTTCTGAAAAAAAAAGGGCTGCGATTTCCCTTTAATTGCCTCTGCTCCTGGCTGCTTATTCCTGGATTAGTCTGAACTGTTTTGTAACAGGATTTTCCTGTTCAGGAAATGTGAAGGCAGAACTATTCAAGTGTATTTTGTCTGACAGGGTTGGAAATTGCATTTCCAACTTTGATTGGGAAAATTGGGCCAATGCTCGAAAGAGGACTCATGCTCCTCTTCCTTATTTTGAGTTTTGAAAATAGTTAAAAGCACGATTTTGCATCTAAACTTCAGTTCATAAAAAGTTAATTGGGGAATCCAAGGCTGTTTTTCTGATTACCAGAAACTATGACATATTAAACTGATGATGCAGAGGAATGGTTCAAGAATCTGGAGAAGGTAGTTAAATCCCACCTGGGCAGCTGGGGAAACTAACCAGTTGATTATATGAATCATAATATTAAAAACAAAGCTCCTATCTGTAATGGTGACCATCTAACATAGAAACATAGAAAATGAGAGCAGGGTATTCAGCCCTTCGAGCCTGCTCCTTCATCCAATATGATCAAAGCTGATCATCTAACTCAGTACTCTATTTCCACTTTCTCCACATAATCTGGTTCCTTAAGCTCTAAGAACAATGTTGATCTCCTTGAAAACATTCAATGTTTTGGCCTCAACCACTTTCTTTGGCAGAAATTTCTACAGGCTCAACACTCTGAAGACATTTCTCCTCACCTCAGTCTTAACTGACCTACCCTGTAACCTTAGACTGTGACCCCTGGTTCTAGCCTCACTGTTCATCGGAAACATCATTTGTGTTTATGCTGTCTAGTCATGTTACAATTCTATAGATTTCTATGAGAACTCTCTCATTCTTCCACACTCCAGTAAAGAAAGTTCTAACTGATCCAATCTCTCTTCATCAGTGTTGCTATCCCAGGAATCAGTTTGGTAAATCTTTACTGCACCCCCTCCATAGTTAGAGCATCATTCCTCAGATAAGAAGTCCAATACTCCAGGTGTGGTCTCACCAAGGCCCTATACAACTGCAGCAAGGCATCCCTGCTCTTGTACGCAAATACTCACACTATGAAGGCCAACATACTATTTACATTCTCCACCATCAGTTACACCCGCATGCTTACTTTCAGCAACCAGAGTAGCATGACACCCAGGTCTCATTGAACTTTCCCCTTTCCGAATCTATCACCATTTGGGTAATAACATGCATTGCTGTTTTTGTTATCCAAGTAGATAACCTCACATTGATCCACATTATACGCCATCCGCCATGCATTTGCCCATTCCCTCAGCTTGTCCAAATCACACTGAAGAATCTCTGCATTTCTCTCACAGCTCATCCCTCCACAAAGCTTTGTGACATCTGCTAAGTTGGAGATATTACTTGGTTCCCTCATCTAAATCATTGTGAATAGCTTGGGTCCAAGTACTGATCCCTGTGGTACCAAACCTGTCACTGCCAGATATTCAGATGACCCATTTATTCCTACTCTGTCTCCAGTCTGCCAAACCATTCTCTATCCATATTAACAAATTACCCCCAATCCCATGTGCTTTAACTTTACATGCTAATCTCATCCATGGGACTTATCAAAAGCTTTCTGAAAGTCCAAGTGAATCAATTTCTCCCTTATCAACATGACAAGTTACACCTCAAAAAAGCCCAGTAGATTTGTCAAGCATGGTTTCCCTTAAATACTCTGAGATGTAGAATTTAGGGTCCTGGATTAAAGGTCCATTAGCCTTTAATCCAATTTATTTTCCTACTAATCCTTACTTCCTTCAGTTTGTTCCTCTCACTGGATCCTGTGTTTCCCAATATTTTTGGAATGTTATATATGTCCTCCTTTGTGAATAAGGAACCAAAATATATATTTAATTGGCATGCCTTTTTTTGTTCCATGTTATAACTTCCCAAGCTTTTGATTGTAAGGAACCTACATTTGTCTTCACTAATCTCTTTCTCTTCATATATCTGTAGAGGCTTTTGCAATCAGTATGTTGCCTCCAAGTTTATTCTTGCAATCCCTTTGTCCTCAAATGAAATCCAAACTGCTCCAAATTCACGTCTGCTGTTCTTTTGGCTAATTTGCATGCTTCTTCCTTAGATCTAATATGATTTCTAATTTCTTTTATTAGTCAAGTCCAGCCCTCCTCTCCCATTTTATTGTACCAGATAGGAATGAACAATTGATGCAGTTCCTCTGTGCAATCTAAACATTTTTCACTACCTATCCACCCTCATCCCTCAAAGTAACATTCCAAATTTATCATTTTCAGCTCATGCCTCACACCATTGTAGTATCCTTTATTTAGATTCAGAACCCTAGTCTCAGGATCAACTATGTCTCTTTGCATATTATAATAAATAAATCTACAATATTGTGGTTCTGTTCGCCGAGCTGGAAATTTTTGTTGCCTGTCTAGGTGACATCCTCAGTGCTTGGGAGCCTCCTGTGAAGCGTTTCTGTGGTGTTTCCTCCGGCATTTATAGTGGCCTGTCCCTGCCGCTTCCGGTTGTCAGTTTCAACTGTCCGCTGTAGTGGCCGGAAGCGGCAGGGACAGGCCACTATAAATGCTGGAGGAAACACCACAGAAGCGCTTCACAGGAGGCTCCCAAGCACTGAGGATGTCACCTAGACAGGGGACAAAACGTTTGCAACAAAAATTTCCAGCTCGGCGAACAGAACCACAACAACGAGCACCTGAGCTACAAATCTTCACCCAAACTTTGAAAATCTATCATATTACTTGTTCCCCAAAGTGTCCCATACAGCTAGATTGCCAATTATTCTTTTCTCATTACATAATATAGTTTAGATAACGTGTTCTTAATTTGGTTCCTCAATGTAGTGATTCAGAAGACCATCTTATACACACTCTAGGAATTCCTCATTGCGCAAATCACATCAGTAATCGATATGAAAATTAATTGCCCATAATTCACTTATACCTTTATAACTTGTGGCCCTAATTTCATGTTTAATTATTTCCTCAACATTACCAATACAGTTTGGGGGTCTATATCACACACACACACACACACAATCATTTTCTGTCTCTTGGAGTTTCAAAATTCTACCCATGTAGATTTCACTTGACCAGAGCTAATATTATTGCATTAAAACTATCATACTGATGTACTCTTCAACCAAAAATGCTACCCAAATCTCCTTTTCTTCGTCGTTCCTAAAAACTGAATATGCCTGGATATTCAGTCCCCATCCCATCACCCTACTGCAATATCATACATGTTCATATCTATTTGCATGACTGATTAATCAGCTTTATTGCAAATGCTGTGAGACAAGTCCTTAAGACTTACCTTCATAACACTCTTAGACCTGTGTGCATTATTTTACACTGTTGACATGTTTGATTATTGCCCTTGAATCCTTTGCCTATTATTTTTCTTATTTCACATTCTGTCTTTTGCTGTAACTGTTTTCCCCCCTTTCTTTTACCCTTCAATGGTTCCCATCCTCATGGCACTTTAGTTTAAACCCGCCCTATTGCACTAGCAAATACACCACCAGTACATCAGTTCTGGACCTGCCCATGCACACTCCAGCTTGTAAGGGTATCATCTCCTCCAGACCCACCGTTCCAGGAATCTAAAACACTTCCATGCACCCCATCTATTCTGGTTCCTACAATGACTACCAGTACATTGCACTGGTAACAATCCTTTGGGGTCCTACCTTTTCATTTGCTGGCTAAATCCCGATATGTTTTAGGATCTAATCCTTTTTTCCATCAATGTCCATCAGAACTACTGGCTCTTCACCCTTCCACACCAGAATGTACTGTAGCTACTCCAAGACATCTACAACCTTCCCAGGCAGGCAACACACCATTCTGCAGTCTCATTTGCAGCCAAAGAAATTCCACTTGAATCCCTTATCACTAGAGAATTCCCACACTTAAAAACTGGATTGTTGTAAAAATGCTCACTCCCGCCTTGTTGGAATTTACACTGCTATCCTTACTTGTATAGTGTATAAAGGTAGCTTATATGTAATTTTATACTTTTAGTAATGAGATAGACTCTTAACTACTTTCTGAAATGCTCTAGAATACTCCCATATTCAAAAACATTGGCTCATTACCACCGCGTCATTGGCAGTTAGAGAAGGGCAATACATGCTCGCAACAATCACATTCTGTGAATGAGTTTTTAGCAAAAATCCAAGTAAATGAAATGAGTCTGGCTAATCTTAGCTAGTAGGCCCAGAAGACACATTTTCTATTTTTTAACTAGATAAAAATGCGCAAGGGTTTTCAAAACAGTATGAAAAATATTATGCTGGATAAAAATCACTAATATTTGGTTTAAATGGAATAAGCTGAAAATGTGTTGCTGGAAAAGCGCAGCAGAGAATCGACGTTTCGGGCATAAGCCCTTCTTCAAGAATGAGAAAAGTGTGTCCAGCAGGCTAAGATAAAAGGTAGGGAGGAGAGACTTGGGGGAGGGGCGTTGGAAATGCGATAGGTGGAAGGAGGTCAAGGTGAGGGTGATAGGCCGGAGTGGAATATTAGTTTTACTTATTTGTTAAAACTATTAAAAAAAAATCTTTTGGATGTTATGTTACTATGAGTTTTTATTATATGGTGTTGCATGACAGCAAGATATGGCTGGATGAAGGTAAAAATCTGCAGCTATACTGGTCTAATATAAAATATAAATTAAGGCATTTAATGTAGTTGCCAGTGGGCAGCAGCATTAATTTGTGAAGTGTTATAATCTTGTGCTATATTTAAGGATAAAAGCTATGAAAAGTGAAAAGATTAAGTTAATTAGTCATTTACTCCAATGGTTTTTAGGATTATTTTTATGAGTTGCTATGCTGTCAGATTTGTTCACGAAACAAGCATCACGCAGTAGTAAATAAATGGCTGTGAAATGCTTTAGGATATTTTAAGACTGTGAAAAGCACAGAATAAATGCAACTTTATTCTTTCCAGAGTGCAGAGGCTGATCTTTTGACTTCTGATCAAACTGAACATGGTACAATAGATGGGATCTCATCAAGACTGATGTAGCTTCATTGCTTTATCTTTTGACACAAGTTAGACTCTTTTATATGCAAGGGAATATTTTATTTGCCTCCTGTTTGACCATATGTTTTTGATGGTCAAACAGAATATCCACAAAAATATCGGATCCTTTAATCTGCAATGTTATCCAAAGCACATGATTGTTTGACATGTACTTGACAATTTTGTGGTATCTCACTATTATCACAAGTGTGTACTATTCATGAATTTCATCCGCTGTCTGGAACCATCCCTTCTAGGTCCCCGTGCACTATTGCACATTGGTTAGAATATTATTATCTAAATTTATGTCATCCATCTACTTGGGCAACTTGAACAATATTCTGATCTCAGGCCATTTACAACTACAGAGGAATCTACATTATCCATTCCTGCTAACATGGCATTTGCCTTTTTCTTAACTGCCAACTGAACCTGCTTGTTAACCTCAACAGAATCCAGAGTAGGAAATGTGTTGCTGGAAAAGCGCAGCAGGTCAGGCAGCATCCAGGGAACAGGAGAATCGACGTTTCGGGCATAAGCCCTT